>NW_018742241.1:0-372500 GCF_001683475.1 Chenopodium quinoa
GGGTTTGGGTTTTTTTTTCGATTTTTTTGTATGGGGTGGGGTGGGGTGTGTTACGGTGACGGTGGTGGGTGTGGTTGGGGTTGGGTCTGGTTTTTTTTTTTTTTTTTTTTTTTTTTTTTTTTACAGTGACGGTGGTGGGTGGGGTGGGGTTTGTTAAGGGGGTGGGGTGGAGTACGTTACGGTGATGGTGGTAGGTGGGGTGGGGTATGGGTCTGGGTTTTTATTATTTACGGTGACGGTGGTGGATGGGGTGGGGTAAGGTTTGGGTCTGGGTTTTTTTATTTACGGTGGGTGGTGGGGTGGGGTGGGGTGGGTTACGGGTAATTATGGTGGGTGCGGGGGTGGTGTTAGGGTGGGTCTGGGTTGACGTTGGTGGGGTGGGGGTGGGTTACGGTAACGGTGGTGGGGTGGGGTGGGGGTGGGTTACGGTAACGGTGGTGGGTGGGGGGTAGTGTTAGGGTGGGTCTGGGGTGACGGCGGGGGTGGTGTTAGGGTGGGTTACGGTGGTGGGTGGGTGGAGGGTGGTTGGACTGGGTGGGTGGCCAAATTTTTTTCATTTTTTTTATTTAATTTATAACTCCTAATTTAGTTATACAAGAATATAATTTTAATTTTATAATAGCAAAAAAATTTACAAATTTAAATCAATAATTATATGTAAAAAAAATTGTACTGTTAAATTACATTAAACATCAAATATATTTCGTGGAATCTAACAAAATGTTAAAGGCTGTAAATAGTTCAATTTGAATGGAACGGGTTGTAAACGGTTCGGTTTAAATAGTTTGTAATCGGATCGATTTAAACGGGTTGCGGTTTGAAAATAGTTCGGTTTTAAACGGTTTAATGGGTTATAACAGTTCGGTTTAAACGGTTAGCGAGTTGTAAATTGTTCTATTTAAACGGTTTTTTCCTACGGTTTAAACGGTTTCGGTTTATAAACGGTTCGGTTTAATTAGTTAGCGGGTTAACATTAATAGGTTCAAACGGTTTCGGTTTATAAACGGTTTGGTTTGTTATTGGTTTACGGTTCGTAACGGGTTAACATTAATTGGTTCGGTTCGGTTTCGGTTTGACATTATACGGTTCAGTTCGGTTTTCGGTTTAAAATTAGCGGGTTATAAACGGTTCGGTCCGTGATGGTTCGGTTCGGTAACGGACGGTTTTACGGTTCGGTTTGAAAAGTCCCACCCCTAGATGTGCACATATTGTTGGAATTCCACTAATTTTTTTTTACTGTTACTAAAATAATTATACAGTATATGCTTGATGTTTATGTGTTTATATTGAATTGCAGAGGTTTAATAGTACAATGAGGGCAGTCCAAGGAGCTCTAATTGTGGCGTCAAGTCTGCAAATAATCCTCGGATATAGCCAATTATGGGCTATTTGTTCAAGGTTAATTTTTTCTTTTATCTGTTAGTAAGTATACTCTATACTGTTAGCACCCATAAGACCATGAGGCCCCGGCAATTGAAGCAATGTGACATAGGGGGTCGAGTAGTGATAAATCAATCTCCAAGATTACTGTAAGCCTAATGCCCTAATCTAGCCTGTTCACGCGGTTGCACACTTGCACCCATAGGCCCCGGGCATTGAAATAATGTGACATAGGGGCCGATTCAATCTCCAAGATTTGTCCTATCTCAATAGCATGTTTGTAGAAAATGTCTAACACGAAATACTACCTAGATACTTCGTATTATTTCCTCTATCTCTTTCCTTTTTCAATTACCTGCTTAGCTCGCTCTTTTTAACAGTGCACACTGACCGTGAACAACTTTAGTATCCAAGAGCCATTGTGGGTTCTTTGGAGTTTGGACTTATGAAGTCGACTCGATATCTAAGAGTGAACAAGAGCTATTGTCCTATTAATAATATGTGAACTTAAATGTGAAATGGAAGAAATAAATTAAAATGTAATGTTGTAATTAACAAAGATTAATTTATGGTATGACAGGTTTTTTAGCCCATTGGGAATGGTTCCAGTTATATCACTGGTGGGTTTTGGTCTGCTTGATAGGGGATTTCCTGTGGTAAGTACAATAAGTCTTTAATCATGGTTTAATTTTTAAATGAACCTTCATTTCGAGATTAGTTACTGGTCTGCTTTGGAACTAAATGTTTCATTTATATTCCAATTTACTCTTCTTGTTCAACTTAAAATAAAAAGGCGCATTTTTCTAAAATTTTAATATGGTTGTATAATTTTCAGGTGGGACGATGCGTTGAAATTGGCATTCCCATGCTTATTTTGTTTGTTGTCTTCTCTCAGGTATTTTGTCAATATTATTGCAACCTTGATATGATTAGGAGGATAGTACTATCTTTTTGTTCAAAGTTTGAATTTATATAGTTATTGTATAGTCTTTACTCTTTAGTGGACAT
The DNA here is from genome assembly GCF_001683475.1 of Chenopodium quinoa. Lineage (NCBI taxonomy): Eukaryota > Viridiplantae > Streptophyta > Magnoliopsida > Caryophyllales > Amaranthaceae > Chenopodium > Chenopodium quinoa. Next base: position 2,389 of record NW_018742241.1, read on the forward strand.
AATTGGGGCTAATTGGATATTAGTGGATTCCACTAACACAACAAGATAAGCTTGATATGATACACAAATAGTTAAACCAGTGAAAGTATTTGAAAGCATGCAAAATCTATACTGTTTAGCAATGAGTAACTTGTTTAGATCGAAAGCTGGGACATTATCATGGTCTTTAAAGTTCTTCCTATTTGGACGGTGATTGTCCGACAAAAAGATTCAAAATAGGGAAAACTTTTAGCAATGGAGGGAATTAGAAGGTAGAACTAATTTCTTTTCCTTTGTGCAGTATCTGAAGCATTTTCAGGTAAGGAAGCTGCCAATGCTGGAGCGCTTTGCTCTTGTTCTATCAGTTACTGTTATATGGGCATATGCACACCTGTTGACCGCTAGTGGTGCTTACAAACACCGCCCTGCTAAAACTCAAATGAACTGCCGAACTGATAAGGCTAACCTCATCTCTACTGCACCATGGTAAGCTAATGACAAGAATCTATCTCAGTGATGGGAACTCCTTACTGTTGTAATGTTACTGATGATAAGTGGACTACAGTTTTTGAAAATATTGTTGCCATAGCCCAGACTTTTGGGAAAATTCTCATTTATCCCTTGATTTTTGCTTGTGTAGGATAAAGATCCCATATCCTTTACAATGGGGTGCACCTTCTTTTGATCCCGGTCATGCATTTGGAATGATGGCTGCTGTACTAGTCTCGCTCATTGAGGTAGCATACAAAGTCACTACAAAGTTAAGCATTAGTTATAATCCTTCCTGTTTATGACTTGGACATGATTATAACGTGTGTAATTTATTCTGTTATAGTCAACTGGAGCTTTTAAAGCAGCAGCTCGTCTAGCAAGTGCCACTCCCCCACCAGCTCATGTTCTGAGCCGCGGTATAGGCTGGCAGGTTATATATTATGTCTTCCTACAGAGTTGGAGGATGCCCTTTTTCTTCATTCTTTTCGTGTGGGTGTGTGTGTTTTTACTGATAGATCGTATCGTTCACAGGGTATTGGGATCTTACTCAGTGGACTCTTTGGAACATTAAGTGGTTCTGCTGTCTCTATGTGAGTTACTACATGCATATCCTTGGTTTTCAGCTAATGCAAGCTTGCTAGCTATAACTGAACATTAATATAAAATTTGTCGGATATAGAGAAAATGTAGGCCTGATTGGAAGCACTCATGTAGGAAGTCGTAGAGTTATACAGATTTCTGCTGGCTTCATGATCTTTTTCTCAATCTTAGGTAAGGCCTAAACTACCTTCTTATGTCTCCTATAAAAGACATCATATGTCCGCCAATAGATTCTCAGTTTTTCTGATTGATACCTGCAGGAAAATTTGGGGCTCTTTTTGCTTCAATACCTTTCACTATATTTGCTGCAATGTACTGTGTTTTCTTTGGCCTTGTTGGTAAGTCACACAATCATTTTGGATTTGTGTAGGGAAGTAGACAACAGAGATTCATAAACTAATTTGCTTGGGTTTGTTGTTGGTTGATGGTTTTACAGGTTCTGTCGGGCTATCATTCTTGCAGTTCACAAATATGAACTCTATGAGAAATCTCTTCATTGTAGGTGTATCTATGTTTCTTGGTCTGTCTATTCCTAATTATTTTAGAGAATACTCGGCCAGCGCTCTACATGGACCTTCTCACACCAGGGCTGGATGGGTAAGAACATTACTCCTACTTAAACCTCTACATCTTGCTTAATTTCTTCTCCAGTGAAAAATAACTCTAGTTTTGGTGGTCGTTATTGCAGTTCAATGATTTCCTCAATACTATCTTCTCCTCTTCACCGGCAGTGGCGCTGATTATCTCAGTTCTCCTAGACAACACCCTTGAATACAAGGATAGTGCTAAAGACAGAGGAATGCCATGGTGGGTCAAATTCAGGACATTCAAAGGAGACAGTCGAAACGAGGAGTTCTACACCCTTCCCTTTAACCTCAACCGTTTTTTTCCCTCCATCTTAAGCGTGGTTGAGCCTTAAAGAGAGGGGACAGAGTAGTTTTAAAACCCTTAAACCAGTTTTCCTCTCCATCATGAACCCCTTAGAAGTAGTTTAGTACCATTGATAGCATTGTGATTATCATCACAATGATGATGATGGAGAAATGTTATTATCAGAGTAAATCAAGTTTTGCTCTTTGGCCCCTTTCGGCCTTCCCCGGCAATTGATTATTTATTTGTTCAATTATAGAAATTATTTGTTCAACAATGATGATGATGGAGAAATGTTATTATCATAGAGTAAATATCTCAACTCGGTATTTCGGGTTCAATTCAATAATAGAAATTATTTATTTGTTCTTTTTAACCAAAGTCCACACTTCAGCAGTATCATCTGACATTTCTGACTACTGATGACAAACAGCATTGATATCTCTTGTGGTTTAAGACAAACAGCAGTGACATACTATACATAGTCAATGACTGAAGTATCATTTTCACACCAAGAAGTAACTCTTGAAGTTATGTCTAGACGAGAATAAGGAGGCTTACCTTGAACTTTATATTCATTTGCCCAAAAAAATTAAGTGTATTTACATCAATGATCTAGTATAAAATGTTGGGGGGAAATAAAAATCAAAACTGCCCCCTTCTGGGGCTCTGAGTCTCTGACCACCCGAAAACAAAAGGAAAGTGTGAAAGAGAGATTTTGCTTATCTTGGCTTTTTCATCAGGTTGAATGGCTGATATATTTACAGCAAAAATCAGGTGAAAGTCTAGCGAGCTTTGCACATGCATTCGGGGCTCCTAGGTTGCCGATATATGCTTTGTCCAAATCGTCTCACATGAACCCTTTGACCTTCTTCAATCATTTTTGTTACCCTATACTGAAAACTGTTCCATGCTATGGTGTCATTTTCCAACAATATTGCTGATAGCCTCTTCTTGTTTGGTCGCAAGGTAGGAGCATGACCGCCTCCAAAATAAGTGCGAAACCCAGATACCAATGAAGATAGTTGGCTTCCCGAGTCGGTCATGGCAAAAACATCAGCTGTTGCACATGCAATGAAGTCCAGTGCAGCAAGCTGCGGGAGATGATTAGAAAACATGAGAATACATTAGAATCATATCGATCAGGCTATATGTAAGCCTATAAGCCAAAATGTGTGATTAATAATCGAAATGGTGTTCACTAAACCCTTTTTCTAAAAGAATTAGCATATTATACATTAGAATCATATCGATCAGGCTATATGTAAGCCTATAGGCCAAAATGTGTGATTAATAATCGAAATGGTGTTCACTAAACCCTTTTTCTAAAAGAATTAGCATATTACACATACCCACATATATATAAGAGACATGTCCCAATACAAATTTTAGCAAAACAAGTCTCATCTTCGATGCCCCTAGCGTAAATAACAAAGTTATCAGTGCCATCTATGAATTATATGCATGAACATGGCAGTGCATCTATACCTCATACTTCAATACACCATAACCACTGTTCTGCTATGAGTAAAAAAAACTCCTTGCAGATGAAAATATTATCATTGGAACCGGGGAAAATGAAAAAACAACTATGGATTTTTGTTGCTATTAAACCATATTCTTCACTCTGGTATGCTCATATTAATGTAAGCTGGCTTAGTTTGTGGTGCTCATTTATAACTATTTCAGCTAATTTGGCACAAAGAATCAGTTGGTGCCAATGGGATTGAGAAAACAGAACTAGCTTTTGGCGGATGAGGGTTTATAAAAGAAAAAGTGTTTTGTTTTGGTGCATTGTGTGTGGGATATTAGAAATGGGAATGAAACTGAACGATGTGAGTGCCATATAGATTCAGTATGTAATTAGTTAATGATAAAGTATTGGGAATTCAAGCACAAAAAATAATTACTCCAGTATATCAAACAAAGCCGTGTCTATAAAAACATATAATGATATATAGAACTAAAGTAAGCCTCAGATGAGTATCAACAAAACTCAGCATTGACTTTGAGCACAATAGGTATATGTTAGAACTTCCATTGTGAAGCTACATGATTACTTTGCCAATTTTCCAGTCATACACTTCTATCATTCCATAATTACTTGGAAATCCATTATCAGAACAGGAGCTTCTTTTTTTTTTTTTTTTTTTTTTAAGGAAATCAGAACAGGAGCTTTGCAGATGCCTTTGAGTAATATATTTTAATAATTATTACTTGGAAATCCATTATCAGACCTGTGCAAGACTAGTTGAAGCCAAGTTCAGAAGACAGCCATACATCAAAGGAGAACTTTCTTCCTTGCTAGAATTACCTCGTACATCCTTCCATGAACATATGCAAAATCAATAAGATTATTGGCATCCTTCTAGTATGTCCCTATGCATTACAAGGAAATTTTCACATACACCTAATGCAAAAAACTACTACGTAATTGACAACATGAGTGCCAAGGGGACAAATACATTGAAGTATGAAGTTAAAAAACCAAATAAATGAAGAAAATAATTAATTCCAACAGTAAAATGATTATCCTAAAGACCTAAACCCTGGTTTCTGGAGAGAACCACCAGAAAAACAAAGACAAAAGTAAGAAGGTTCACACACTGTAGTATATGATTGTAAATAGTAGTGAAGGCCATCTGGTGCTATCGCAGTAGGAAAGCACCATAGACAAGATCTAATTTATAAGGCTAGTCCATTTCTCTTTGGAATATTTAATAGAAATTAGGAACTTGACTAGTGAGATCGACAGAGATCATTGAGCCTCAGACACAGATTAGTTCAGGAAGTATCAACATCTAAAACCATCATCTGATTGATATAGTAATTATTGATGCCTCAAAGTCAGCAGCTATCGGCTCAACTATTACAAGTGATCAATCGTCAATAACCTAATGTGGGAATTTATAGGGTCAAAAGACAGCACAAAACAAATGTAACAACTGATTAGCACAAAACAGCATTGTAAGCTATCTTTTGATTAAAAGTAGCTAGAGTAGTTACCGCTACCAAGAAAGACCAAGTAAGGGTTCTATTCACAGCAAAAAAAACACCCAGATCAAAATAGTTCATCGAGCTTACCACAAGCTGAGAAGATCACCTACTGCTGAAAAATCAGCTCCAGTATATCTATTTAATTCAAAAATACTTATAGCTTCCCTATACAATGAATCGGAAACCACTGTGTAAAGTACCATTGTGGAAACATTAACAAAAGAGAATCATTGGCACTGATGAACCATGCTCTAGACTCTAGTACATCCTTCCTAATACTTGCTAACTTGCGGAAAAAAAAGCTAGACACCAACCCACACCAAGGTTACTACACTCAACCTTTGTAGTATAGAAGACAACTAGTTGTTTCGTGAAAATATTCTTGGAGGATCTTGCAGATGATTTACAGGGAGAAGCATAAAACCGCCATAGATTACCTCTAAGGTACATATTCCATCCTCCTATTAGTAGGCTTCTACTTAGTAATCTGGTCTATTTTCTAGCTAACTTATGAAAAGAAGTTTATCCATGCCTCCTAACTAATAAGTTCTATTCCTCTCAGAAATTAATGTTGTAATTTCTATATAAAAAAAAAAAAAAAAAAAAAAAAAAAAAAAAAAAAAAAAAAATCCCAACTAGGAGTGTGGAGCATATAAACAAAGTCAGAACTGTGGAATGGAAGATTAAGGCCCAAATTTCAATTCCGAATTTCCGATAAATATGTTACTAATTTCTCAAGGACTATCCAGCATGAAAATATATATCTATCGATTGATGATATAAATAACGAAGTTTGGTACCTTTGACGTGTTCATTTCTAAGACAGAACTTTTACGGAAATTCGCAGAATTGAAGTCCACAAACATAAGGGAATCCAACCAAAAGAACAAACCCATCAGCCCAATAGCAAAACCAAACAACCTTAATTGCCTGTGAAACCAATTATGCCTTTTCCCGCCATATACTCCTTTACAAATTGATTGCTTTGCTGCCATACTATTATTACCATATATACCACCAAAGAGAAAATTCTTGCACCAATGATAATCTGATCCTACCACCCTTCTACCTGAAAAATGATCATTATTGGCCGGACCCTCGGAACACCTCGCTGGACACTCTCTCATCCCAAACAAAAAATCAACATTAGCCGGATGAGGATGAGGACTCCTAGGTGATCCAAGATTCCCCATTACACTTACAATTTCTTTCTAAAAAAATCCAACAATCTACTAGTAAAATTCGCGTTCGTTCTTCCCCGAGAAATATTAATGGCACAACAAAATTCCCCCCTTTTCACAAGTGGGTATTTCTATTTTCACACGCCTACAAACTTCATATACCAATTCAACAAAAAAGACTTTTCACTTAAATTTTTATTTACAACTTTTAATATAAAGAAAGTGTCAAATTAGCTGAAACAATAACATCAAACTGACCTAAGCGAAAAATTCATAGTGAAGCTACTAATACTCATTAGGTAGATAGACAACGATATGTGAGTGAAATTCAAGCAACAAATCGTGAAATAATTAAATAAAACCTAATTGATTCGATTGCGATAACATGAATTCATAAATTAATTAAGAATTGCGACTCACCAAATTCCAAATGTAGGTGGTTAGTTGGGTGGCTTTGACCGTCCAAATTGATAGTAATCGGGAAGACGAAGGCGACGAAAGAGAGTAAAATAGAAGAAGCAAACCCTAAATTCCGTCATTTTCCCCCAAATTGATTTGAGATGAGAAAATTAGGGTTAGAAATTGAACTGAAATCAAAGGAAAAAGATGAAGAAGAAATTAAGAGAGATTTTTTTAAAAATAAATTTAAATTGTTTTTTAATTGGAGCGTACCAAAAAAATTGGAGCAGTTGGCGGGAACAAAGAACAACGGCAACAACTTTTTTTTGATATGGTTGTTTGTGTTAATTCTTGAACTCCAAACTTGCATTTTTTTTATTTTTTTAATTTTTTTTTTAAAATTGATTTCTGATTTTTCTAAAAAATGTTTAGCAATGGTTTTTTGAAAATTAAAAAACAAAAAAAAATGTGTTGTAAAAGGTTGACGATTTTTAAGGTAATTGTCTATTTTTACACCTTTCTAAAAAGAGAACAATTAGTTTGATTGTGAAGTGGAAAGATTATAAAATTTTGACAAAGTATGAAATATATGTGCTACAAGTGATACTATAGGGTGTACTTTAAAAAAAAAAAATTACTTGTAAAATTTATATTCTTTTAGTATAGTTAGGCCCTATTCGGTTCAACTTTAAGAAAATATTTAGTAAATATAATTTCAGTTCAGTTCAGTCCAGTTAAAATAATTTCAGTTCAATAAAATCAGTAACCCTAAAAAATAATTATAATAGAGAACCAATAAAAATAATTTTAGTTCAGTAAAATTAATTTCAATAGATCAATAAAAATAATTTTAGTACAGCAAAAATAATTTCAGTTAGTTGAATAATTTAGTTCAGCAAAATTAAGGTAAAGTGAACAGGGCCTTAGGATACATCTGTTTTTATATATATATATATTTTTTAAAGGTATAAAAAATAAACATTATGAAGCCCTCTTTACAAGAGGAATCCCTAATGGGTAAATACAAGTTTATAACAGAGATAAACCATTCACGGGGGCACTTATGTAATTAGCATTTAACTTTGACTTAACTGTCGTTTCCTGTTCTCTCTCCCCTTGGTTTTCTCTTTCTTGCTTCAACCTTGAGTTCAATGGCATAAATAATGACTTTTCAGTCTTCACAATCAAACAAGTGAAATCAATGGAGGAAGGAAAGCTTACCTACCCTTTAGGCCGGGTTAACCATGCCCTTTATTTCTCCCTTCGTTATTAGGACTTTCATTTTAATTCCAACGGCTTCAAAGGTGGGAAGAAGTAGATGTACAAGAAGGAAGAAGAAGATGAATAGGAAGAAGAAGATAGAAGGAGGAAGATGATGAATTTTGCAAACAGTAGCAAAACGTCCGTCATCTCATCAGTCACTGCCATATGACAAATGAAGTACATAATATATTTTTTAATGGGCTAGCGCGGAAACCAATGAATTTGTAGTACAATAATTGCGTGAGATAAACAGCCTAGGTTTTATCACTGTTATAAACCTGGGCTCTCTCATTCCTAATATATTTGTTAGTTAGGATATCTAATTGTAAAGAAAAAAAGATAATATGGAAATCAATATTCAAGCTTTATTTTACAATTTCTTACTTGTATTAAATTAAGCAAGCAAGTTACATTCTTTTCCATGTAAAAAGAAGTGTCTTTTGATCCAAACCGTACATGATTCAACCACTCAAATAATGCGGCTTAGTAAGCATGGCACCTTGAAGGTTGAAAGTAGAATGTAGAGGAAGAGTAAGGGAATAATAATGTGGAGGGAAAATTACCGAAATCTTCACTCTAAAGTGGGTAAGAATAAGGCAAACAAGCTAAGGTAGTTAATTTGTTTTAGCTGTTGTGTGCTTCTTTTATACTTTCTTTGGAGGAGGCCCCCATTTATCTCCTTTTGTTTATCAGATTGCAATTTTGTAAATAATTGCATAAGGAAATGGGACAGATCACTTGGAAACTGCTAAATTGCTTACACGTGGATAAAGTAAACAAAGGTGTCTGAAAAAATTGTGAAATGTTATTTTTAATGTCTGTTAAGCTTATTTTGACCGGACGATGGTCTATTTTAACCATAGTTAGTTGCAAGGCTACAAGTGACCACCTTCTTTTATCATTTTTTTGAATGTTTACTCCAAGAATCAGAGAGAGGTGATGAAAATGAGCAAAAAAACCGAATTACCAGAACCAAGGTAAACCCAATCGTCGTCCCAGTAGCCGCCACCTGTGTCGTTGAAGTCACCGGTCGCAATTGGCCCAAATCGTCGCCGCCGCCTAAGTTAGTCGCCACCGCCCCAAATCCCGGTCGCTTGCGTCGTTATGGTTAATCAGTAGCCATCATTGTCGCCAAATAGCCGCCGTGGTTTTTACTTGATTGCTGAAGTATCACTGGGTTGGTGAAGTTTCATGTTTTCTAAGGGTTTCTCTTTCTCCTCTCTAACTGGCCTTCTCTCTCCTATCTAACCACCTTTGGTTCACCTTGGGTTATCTATGGTTAACAGAAGTAAACGGCTGTCAACTTTAGTAATGGGACATTTATGTGAATACCCTTACTAACTGCAGCAAAGTTACCAAAAAAACCCCCCGATAAACAGCTGAAGTTTATCGTGGAAATAAATTAGAATTTCCTCCTTTCTTTGTTTCTCTAAGATTGCCACAATTATTAATTTTAAGGAAATTTCACAAATATTCTAGTATCTCTAGGGGTGAAAGTTCGATATTCGGATTGGATTATGGCCCAAACCGAAATAATTCGGTTTTAGAATTTTCAATCCAAATCCAAACCGAATTGGAAATTGGTCCAATCCAAACCGATTTTCCAATAATCAAACATAATCCAATCCGAAAACCGAATTTTTTTAGCCTATCTAATTTTTAGGTTAGTGATATTAACACAAATAAACAAGAAAATTATAAGATTTTAAAGACACATTAACAAGAACCATAACTTGACAAAATATTAACATTAGTTTTTATAGCATCAACTATATATTATAAGGATTAAATTTGTCCACCAATACTTTTGACATACAAATTACATAAAAACACTCAGATCTTGTTGGCTCGTTTGTTACTTGCTTCTTTACATACACCTCTAGCTCCTCAGAAAGAACCCTAAGAAACGCGGCCGCGATATGTAGTAAGAAAAAGGATGGACCTAATAAAGAATTGAGTCATTTGTTGGAGTTCGAAGCTCTGAGAGAGTAACAAGAGGCCAGTGCAAGAGAAATTAACTCAAAATTTGTTTGATAGAGGAGAGAAAATGAGAGGAGATAATCTCTTGCATGATATCAGAAAGGAGAAAAAGTAAGAGTGGAAAGAGAAGCTCAAAAGCTGCACTTGAGAGGAAAGAGAAACACAATGTGGGGCTTAGGGTTTTTTATTTTTAGTTTATATACTCTGTATGAATTGAAAGCCCATGTTAATAGTGTTTGTGCAGCTTCAGCAATGGACTTAAGTATTTTGGGCCCAAATTCGGTTTCTTATTCGGTTTTCGGTTTTTTAAAACATAAAACTGAATCCAAACAACTGATCCAAGTTAAAAAAAAAAAAATCCAAACCGAATTGTTAATTCGGTTTGGTACGGTACAGTTTGGTTTCAGTTTTAATCCATATTACTTTCACCCCTAAGTATCTCTGTTTTTGAAAAAACATTGCTTATGAAGTTCTAACTCTACTCTCATGGGTGTATCTTTTCGCTTCAATTATTATTGTAGTTAACACGTGACCAATTTGTCCACTTTTGTTTCTCTCTCTTCACTATTCCCCTTCCTTAATTTACATGCCCAACCAACGAATCTCCTTGTTGCAATATTAGGAGAATGGATGAAGGTTTATTAATCGAGATAAAGACAGGTACCTTTACATACATTAATTATTTCAGGAAATATAAAAAAGGAGATTATTATATGATGGAAATTTTTTTGAGCAATATAAGATAATAATAAGAAAAAACAGGTCTAAATCAAAAGCTAACATCATTATTTAGTGCAATGGTTGACTATTGTGACCAAGTCAAAGTATTATCGATGACTTCCGTGTAGACGTATGTAGGTTAAGTACTTTTAGCTGAAAGTTGAGACAACAAGGCGTATATTATTATCATTAATGGGTTGGGAACTGTAAAGGCATTGCAAAACACAAAGTATGTTTTCTACTACCAAAGATTATTTCCTTCGCTAATAAATCTGGAGATTCTTCCCTGCGATGCTAAACCATGATAACATTAGTATGAAGATTAATTATAAATTTTAACTATTAGCAAGGTGGAGCCCTCTTGTAGAATTTTCTCTAAAATATTGACTCACAAATTATCTCGAAATTATTGTTCTTTTTGTAATACTTGTGGAATTCAAAAAAAAAAAAAAAAAAAAAAAAAATCTCTATCATATCGAATTACAATCTGCCAAGAAAATGGATTACACAAGGGGAAAATAATTTTGACTCGCTTTAAAATTAGTCTTTCCATTGATTAAATTTCATTTAAGGCAGAAAAATTAAATGTATACGTTCCATTTTAGGCATATCTTTGGTAGACAAGTGTACCACAATATGTTTGGTCAAGTGCCATACAAAGAGTCTAAGATGATGAGAACCTCCTCAATTACAATATGACATTTTCTTGTGAAACTACCTATCATAGTGGATAGGTGTTGGAGAAATCAAGCTAGAGGTACAACTGTATACATCCATTTTTATTGGTTTGATTTATTTGGCTTAATCAAGTTGTATATTGATTAGTTTTTTCAACACCTTGCTATGATGTTTAATAAATTAGACCTTGAGACTTGATTTAATTTGATGTTCTTTATGATTTTGAATCCAAGTATTAATTCCAATTTTGTTTCCCTGATAGTTATTGGCAAAGACCTTCTATCTATAACGTACTTCTCTATTTTTCATTACTAATAAAAACCAAGGTCTCACATCTCTTTCATTAATGAAATAATTACTATGTTATCTCTTATCCCTACCTTTTAAAAAGTTTGAGATAACTCTTATAAATACTATTTGAACAATTATACCCTTTGAAAATGTTTATTTACTTATTTGCCTTCATTAATGTAAGTTAATTGTCGGTCTTTTGAACTCTTAAGAATAATATGCTGTCAATGCTGACATTTAATTTATACCCCTAAAAGATTTATTTACATATTTTTCATCATTAATATTGCCACTAACTAAAGTTGTGATACAAAGGTCAAATTAAAAAAGTTCTCCACGCATGTCTAGCTATGATGCGTGTTAGTTAGCCGCCCTAGTCACACTTAAAACTACATCTTTCTCAAATCCCTACCTTTTAGAAAGTTTGAAATAACTCCTATGAATAGTGTTTGAATAATTGTACCCTGTAAAAACATTTATTTACTTTCTCATTAATGTAGGTTAATTGTCTATCTTTTGAACTCTTCATAATAGTGTGCTGAAATTTATACCCCTAACATATTTATTTACATATTTTTCTTCATTAATATTGCCACTAACTAAAGTTGTGATATAAGGTCAAATTAAAAAAAGTTCTCCGTACATGTCTAGCTATGGCGCGTGTTAGCTCCCCTAGTCACACTTAAAACTACATCTATATCAAATCTTCAACAAGGGGTTCAAGAGGTAAAAGAAAACTATCATTTTCTAGCTATTGTGGCCCCAATATTAAAAGTGATAACATTATGTATCAGCGTTTCATACACAATCATTAAGACAAGTTATAGATTACTCGAAGTAACTCCATTTAAATATTGAGAGCTAAATAAGAGTGTCGAATGGCCTCACCTTATTTGTACATAGTCCAAGACTCAAACTTTAATCTTCATTCCTATATGTCTTACTCAACTTATTACAACTCTTTAGTTGAAGAGAATTGACTTTTTCTCCGGCCTTTCGCCCATAATTGCCACCTCAAATGCTTTACTTCTTATATATATTGTTCAAAAACAAGCGTTTGAATCACAATATTATTATTGGTGTTATTGGATGTATGTCCTTGGAACATGTGCATTACTCTAAATAATAATTTATAGGATGGTTAGTAATAGATTTTTATTATATAAGCTAAGGGCGGGGGGAGGAGAGGGAGTGAAAAGTTGGTGTCCAACTTTTGAACTAGCTAAATTGCCCCTAAAAGTATAACAAATAAGAAATGAAATCTTGTATAATGATGTGAGTTTCCAAAATTTTGAATAACTAATCCATTAATAAGAAAGAAAGAAAAAGTCATTACAAAAATTAATCAACAAATCAACATTCAACTTTCCACGTTATTGATTATATTCAATATTTTTGTCTCAAATTTGGATATTTCTTTTCTATCATATGCTATTGTTAAATCGACCACTAATGCCAATAACTATTCTACCATTTTCATCCATACATCACAATGCATAAAATTATATAAAATACAATTTAAATTATGTATTATGAATTCACAATAATCAATATTTTATTTATGACTTATTAATATGAGAAGTTTTGGAAGTTTTTTTATTAACACTCAATCTAGCATCTATAAAAATATTAGAGAGTGTATGACTAAATGAATTATATTTTTCATACCCTGTATACTTTTTACTTGTTTATTTATTTTAAAGCCAAAATCATGATATTAATACCATTAAGCTTTTAAAATTTGTTAAAGCATTTATGTAACGACATTCTTCATACTGAATTAATATACATATTTTTTTTAACATTTTAAAAAGTTTTCAACAAATTTTTTGTGATAGAAGCCTATAAGAGGTACGTATCAGCTCCGATATACGTTCTACAATATTAAATATGAATTTTACTTTCAAAAAAAATATTAAATACAAATTTCTTAATGGTGATTACATGAATTATAATTTTGGTTCAGATCATTTTGGGCGTTAAGTAATTTCACTTTGGGTCACTTTGGGTTTTGGGTCTGTTTGGGTTAAAATCGGGTCAAACCACTTCTGGTATCTAATAACTTTCAATTTTAGTAAAATCATTTCAGGTCACTTTGGATATCACTATCCCTACCTTTTAAAAAGTATGAGAAAACAATTATAAATAGTGTAAGGACTATTATATCATTATAAAATATTTGTTTACCTTTATGCCCTTATTGATATGGTTTTAATTGCCTCTAAAATTTTCCTTGTGTGATTCAATGATTTAACTTTTTTTTAAGGAAAATGATTTAACTCTTATGAATGTCTCACCACCCGCCTCCCTCTGCTCATACCTAAAGCCTCCATGAACACTCTCGAAGCCATCTCGATTTACCCTAACATGCCCATTCAAATCACTCCAATATATAGTTTCTCTGTGTGGGGGATACCCTGTACCACCTTGTCTAAGTCCTTCCACAATGGTCGTTTCCCCTCTGCATCTAAACTAGCTTGGGGAGCATAAGCACTAATAACATTAACAATTTCCTTGCCACATAGCAACTTCACCCTTATCAACCTATCATTCTTCCGATAGACCTCGATTACCTCTTTCGACAACCTATCATCAAGAATCAACCCAACTCCATTCCTAGTCCTGTGTATTTCCTGTCCAACGTACCACACTTTATACCCCAAAACGGTCTTCTCCTGTCCACCTTGTCTCTTGGAGGCACATGTTGTTTACATGTCTTCTCTTCATCACTTCTACCACTTTTGTCGATTTCCCCGTAAGAGACCCCACATTCCAAGAATCAATCCACAGACTAGAGTCCTTCCTCACACGCTCCCTCGTACCACGCTTTCTCGTGCCGCACTCCCTTGTGCCCCCACCTGCAAGCCCTTGCTCATTTGACACCACACTCGGGTAATGTGGCGCGTCGCTTTCGAGCGATGACCTAGCAACCTTTGCATACTTATCACTACACCCGGGTCTGAGAAGTGCAACACGTCGCACAATAGGAACGCCCCAACTACAAGCCCTTGCTCATTTGAGTGTTTGGACAATTATACTCTCTAAAATGTTTATTTACTTATTTGCCTCATTAATGTTAATGTCTTTTTTTTTGTAAGAAAAATGGAAACTAATAATTTCACCTTTGGCTTTTCTACTCAAAACAATCCTACCTTTTCGAAATCTGGAAACAATCCCACCTTTGACGCCCATCTGCTCAAAACGGGCCTTTTAACCTACAACATGTTTAACAACTTATTTTTTTTAATATATATTTTTTCAATCTCTCATCTCCCACCTACCTTAGCACACTCTACCATGGCTACCCACCTTAACCACCACCACATCACCACCTAACCCCCACCCCCACCACCTTCTTTCTCTTTCCTAACCTCGACTACCCTGACCATTTGCCGGCCGCCGATCAATCGCTATCTCTCTCTTCTCCCTGTAATCGCCTCACTTCTTCGTTCTTCTGCAAGATGGTTGATTTCCAAATCCTTTAATTTTTTGGTGAGTAATTTTATTGGATTTCATTTTGATTAATTCATGCTAATTTGATTAAACATATATGTTTTGGTATTATTTTTGATTCATGCTTGAATGTGATTTACAACCACCCGCATCCACCCACAAAACCCCCTAACACCAACTTGTTGGGTTTCGTAGTGTCCGACACTACGCGGAATGAAGCCCTCCCAAGACCCACACATAAATTAATGTAACTAAACATGCATATTAATTAATAATCACATAATTAATTAACTAAGAGAGAGAAAAGACGATCTTACCCTCGACGCGTGCTTCGCTCCTTTAGAGCTCGTACTTGAAAGCGCTAGCTCCGCAAGCGCGTGAGCCTCCGACGACTCACACCCTCGAGACCCGACCCGAACGGTCCCTACCCCGAAAGTTAGTCGGGGCTAGACCAAGAACTTAGAGTATTAGAATTAGGGTATTCTCTTCTAGGAGATCCCTTAAAATTCTCAACTCAAGGGTCCCTTCCCAATCCCAAATGATGGGTATTTATAGGGAAGGGAGGCTTAAATTCCAATCTCCCATTAATGTGGGAGATTTGGTTAAAATGCACTTTATTCAATTTATTTTAATTCAAAAATAAATTAAAATGCAAGTGAATCAACAAACAACAAGTGTCAAGTAGAGAGCAAGAGGTTAGGTGAGGACCACAAGGGGAGGGCACCATCCACCCTTTGCTCCCCAAGCAACCCACATAAACCGGCTCCCCACACACACAACCAATGCACGCGCGCCAGCTGGTGCTGCCAGCCTTAGGCGCCAAGGCTGCCTTGCTGGCGGCCTAGCCCCTTGGCTAGGCCTGCTAGCTGGGCATTGTGCGTCTACGCAGCCCAGCACGCAAGCACGCACACCCGCAACCCACGCATGCATTGCGTGCTGCTGCTGCGTTGCTTGTGCTAGCGAGGCCCAGCAAGCACTTACGTGCTCTGGCCTTGCGATGGTGCGGCGTGTGCTGCTATGTGCGAGGCACTATCATGCTAGCACGCCTAGCGCGCCAGCAATGCTGGCCATGCCGCACCAGCTAGCGAGCCAACGCTGCTAGCTTGCGATGCTAGCACGCATGTGTTGCTAGCTAGCTCGGCATGGTGCGGTTGTCTTGGCTAGCTATATTGCCCTTGGGTGTAATATTAATTATACATTAATATTACTGATCGGAAGCGGCCTCCACCTAGACATTCCGATCACTTGACCTCACTGAATAATTAGTTTTCTAATAATTCTGAACCCTTTATCGGAATAATAAACTTCTTGGAAGGACTCCATTCCTTTCAATCTCCCACTTGTCCTTCCGGACAAGTGTGCGGGTAGTGTATAGCCCATATCCTATGTCACTTAATGTCTCTTCATGAACTATAAGCTAAGATTCTTCGTCATTCTTATTACGTCCAAAAGTGTTTCTCGATTTCCGAGTTCGATTGTCAATAAGCAGATGATTTCTAAAATCCATCTGAGCATGGCCATGCATTTTCACAGTCTCGCTCTTCGAGATGCCTTGTAAACAACAAAGACATGTTCCTTATTGTTAATAGGGGGACATTCCCAGTCTTGTATTGTTAGCTTCCCTTACTAAGAGGACCTAGCCGCCCGAGTGTTGCCGTTATAATCCCCATTTACGGCAGACGTTTGACAACATCAAAATGGACTAGTACTCCAACAGTAGAACTTACAATACTCATGGTCGAGGAAAAGGTTTCGATAGCTATAATGAGAAATATACTAATGACGATTTAAAATCTCTTAAAGTATTCTCATAGGTCGATCCGGTATAGTTCCAAACCAATACCTGTGCAAATGATTTATGACAACCATGTCCTTATAGCACAAGAAACGGTGCTATAAATCATAATACACACTAATCTCAAGTGGTCATTAATCGTCCATCACTTAAATGACCTTGATTAGGGATACTTTTCGATTGAAATATTCAATGGTCACTTAACAGGTGTTTCTTTATCCAAGACATGGTCTTGATACCCTGTTTTGAATATTGTCATAAATCGAATGGACTCATTATTTAATTCTAAACCACAATTAAATAGAAATGGAGTGATAATAATTTTGCAGAAAATATAATTACTCCAAAAACGAATGGTTCAACATAGTGTTTTACATTAAAAACCTTAAATTTAATTAAAACACACGAATAGGGAAATCAAAGCCAATCTCCAACGTGCCTGATTCCCATTGCCTTAACGTGCTTATTGTGCTTCACTTGAGGCAAAGGTTTAGTGAGTGGATCGGCTACATTGTCGTCCGTTCCAATCTTACAATTCTGATTTCACCCTCAGACTTTCATTCCCTTATCATGTGAAATAGCCTCTTGACATGTTTGACCTTCTGATGTTCCCTTGGCTCCCTGGCCTGAGCAATAGCTCCATTGTTATCACAATAGAGGTCTATCAGACCCTTGATGGAGGGTACAACATCAAGTTCACTAATGAACTTACGAATCCAAACTGCCTCCTTAGTTGATTCTGAAGCTGCCAAGTATTCGGCTTTAGTTGTAGAATCTGCAGTAGTGCTTTGCTTAGCACTCTTCCAACTAAATGATCCTCCATTTAGACAGAATATGTACCTTGACTGCGACTTGGAGTCGTCTCTGTCAGTCTGGAAGCTTGCGTCGGTATAACCATCAACAACCAAATCATTACTTCCACCATAGACCAGGAATTTATCCTTGTTCCTTTTCAAGTACTTTAGGATATTTTTTACCGCAATCCAATGCGCCTCTCCTAGGTCTGATTGGTATCGGCTTGTAGCACTCAAGGCATATGATACATTCGGCCTAGTACATATTATGGCATACATGATCAATCCAATAAGCGAAGCATATGGAATCTGATTCATCCTCTCTCGTTCATCAGGTGTCTGTGGACACTGCTTCTTGGTGAGAGTTATACCATGCGACATGGGTAAGTGCCCTCTCTTGACCCCTTCCATGTTGAATCGTGCCGGTAGCTTATCAATATAAGTACTTTGGCTCAATCCAATCATCCTTTTAGATCTATCTCGATAGATCTTGATGCCTAATATGTATAATGCCTCTCCCAAGTCCTTCATTGGAAAACACATTCCAAGCCAAGCCTTTTCGGATTCTAACATTGGAATGTTGTTTCCAATGAGCAATATGTCATCGACATATAAGACGAGGAATGCGATGTCGCTCCCACTAACCTTCTTGTAGACACAAGAATCATCTGGATTCTTGATAAAACCAAACTTACTAATGGATTCACCGAATCGCAGATTCCAACTTCTGCTTGCCTGCTTTAATCCATAAATGGACTTCTTAAGCTTGCATACCTTCCCAGCATTTCTTGGATCAATAAAACCTTCCGGCTGTGTCATGTACACAATTTCTTCCAAAATCCCATTAAGGAAGGCGGTTTTGACATCTATTTGCCAAATTTCATAATTATAATATGCGGCAATTGCTAGGATAATCCGGACGAACTTAAGCATGGCGACTGGTAAAAAGGTTTCATCATAATCAATGCCGTGAATTTGCTTGTAACCTTTTGCCACCAATCTAGCTTTGTATATAGATACATTTCCATCTTTGTCGGTTTTCAACTTAAAAACCCATTTGCAACCGATAGGTGTGTAACCTTCGGGCAAATCAACCAAGTCCCAGACTTGATTTTCAAACATGGAGTCCATCTCAGATTTCATGGCCTCTTGCCATTTTGCAGAGTCGGGGTTCGTCATAGCTTGTTTATACGCCGCTGGCTCATCTCCATCCATAATTAGGATGTCTTGATCTTCAGTTAAGACAATACCAAGGAATCTGTCTGGTTGAGATCTTGGCCGTTGCAACCTACGCAGGGTAATAGGTTGAGCATTTGCATTGTTGGTTTGACTCTGACCAATGTCAACAGCTGCTTCTAAAGCACTTTGATTGTCAATTTTGTCAGGTTGACTTTGTTGCTCGTCCTCTCGAACTTCATCGAGTTCAATTTTCCTCCCACTTGTCATTTTGGAAAGGTGCTCCTTCTCCAAAAAGACACCATCACGAGCAACAAACACTTTATTCTCGGATTTGTTGTAGAAGTAATACCTCTTAGTTTCTTTTGGGTATCCCACAAAGAAACACTTGTCTAATTTTGGGTGAAGTTTGTCAGAAATTAATCTCTTGACATATGCTTCGCAACCCCAAATCTTAAGAAAAGACAACTGTGGAGGTTTCTTCGTCCATAATTCATATGAAGTCTTTTCGACAGCTTTTGACGGAGCTCGGTTCAGTGTTAGTGTTGCAGTTAGAAGTGCGTGTCCCCAGAAAGAGATAGGAAGTTAGCTAAGACCCATCATTGATCGGACCATGTCTAACAAGGTTCGATTCCTCCTCTCGGACACTCCGTTCCATTGCGGAGTTCCGGGAGGTGTCAATTATGAGAGAATACCATTTTCTTTCAGATTGATCGTCGAATTCGTGGCTCAAATACTCGCCACCTCGATTCGATCGAAGCGCTTTGATTTTCTTGCCTAGTTGATTTTCCACTTCACTCTAAAACTCTTTGAATTTCTCAAAAGATTCATATTTGTTCGACATAAGGTAGACATATCCATATCTACTATAGTCGTCCGTAAAGGTGATGAATTATCGATAACCATGCCTTGCGGGTGTACTCATTGGTCCACATACATCCGTATGTATAAGGCCCAATAAGTCACTAGCCCTTTCTCCTAACTTGGAGAATGGTTGCTTTATCATCTTGCCTAATAAACATCCTTCGCAATTTTCAAACGACTACTTTAAGTCGAATGAGTCAAGAATACCTTCATGAAGAAGTTTGTTGATGTGTTTGATGTTAATGTGGCCAAGACGACAATGCCACGAGTAGGGGTGAGCAAAGACCCAGGGTACCCGGTACCGGACCCGGAATTGGTCTTACCGGTTCCGGGACTGGGTCCAAAATGTCGGATCCGGTTGTAACCGGTTCCGGGACCGGATCCTAAAATTTCCGACCTAGTACCCACTGGGTACCCGGTTTAAACCAATTCCAGTTCCGGGTACCCGGTCCCGGATCCAGACAAACCGGGTACCCGGAACCGGTACTGAGTTAGTTATAAAAATTTAGTTTATTTTTTTAAAAAAAACCCAAAATCCTAAAAGCCCATTAGCCCATTTATCTATTTTTCACGGTTTTTAGTCCTATTACTCTAGGGTTTTCTAATTTTCCTTTCAACCTCCATCTTCTCTGATTCTCTCTTTTCTCATCCTCTCTTTTCTCATTCTCTCCTCAAAATCTAATCCTTCCTGAGTTCTTAATTCTCTCGGTCTTCTCTGAATCTCTGCCTTCTCTGAATCTCTAGTACTGGACGCCTTCTCCGTAAGTTTTTTCTCACTTTTTTCACTTTTGGTCAAATTGTGAATTCATAGATATTGTATTTATCTTTATATTTTTCTGGTTAATTGTTTGATTTTCCTTTGTTTTTGCCGAATGTGAATTCATAGATATTGTATTTATCTTTTTATTTTTTTCTGGTTAATTAGTTGATTTTGATTCATATTGATGAATTATTTTGGCTCAATTGCTGCGAATTGATTTATGATTCTATTTCAATGTAATTTGAGTATGAGAAATTATTTATTTTTGTCGAAAATTTTTTTGTCTTTATTGAGTTTTAATTTCTAGGGTTTCATCTAAAACCCCCAAATTATTTATTTTTGTAAGATTTAGGGTTCTAGATTTCAAATTTCGTTGCTAATGCTTTTGCCAATAGCTCGTACTTTGGTTGGATCTTATGTGTGCCACAGTTCCAGAATATTGTAATTGTTGTCTGATTTCATGTAGTTTAATGACGTTCAGGATCATCAGGTTGCTGCTGGTCTTATTGCTGGCTGTTGTTGCTCAACTGCTGCTGCCTTTCTTTTTCTACCCCTTTTATGTCTGAACTTTTATTATAAGTACTTGTTGTTTTGATAATGTTTGCAGCATTGTTGTATTGATATTTTAGGTTGTTGAATTGGTACTTTTGTAATCTTTGTATTTTGCTAGCCTCTTTGGTAATACAAAGTTCTATTTACCAAAAACAGAAAACAAAAAATATTAATATAACTAGCCCTTTGAATAACAAAAAAGAAAACAAAATAACATTATTTGCAAATTCCATTGTATATATTATATAACAATTATTAAAAAAAAACAGTAATTTACTACTTTGAATAATACCGGGTACCCAGTTTTTGAACCGGTTCCTACCGGGTCCGGGACCAGTTCCAAGAAATTTGGATCCGGTATTAACCGGTTCCGGGACCAGTTCCAATTCTTAGGACCCAGTTATAACCAGTTCCGGATCCGGGTATTGCAAATATGACCGGGTACCCGGTCTTGCTCACCCCTAGCCACGAGTAGGTTTAATTCGACTCAATGGTCTTAGATCTAATGGTGGTATCATTAACATTTGTCCAGTCACATATAAAATGTGTAATCTAATAAAACATATAAGCAAGACATTAAAAAACAACCATTGTTATAGTCTTACGATCAAATAACTCGGCGTCCAACACCATAGATCAAAATTTGTTCAAAACATAATAAACAAGAATTAGTTCATTACAAGCAAAAGACAAATGATGTGCCTACAAGCACGACGGGAAGACCATCTTCATTGTCTGCTCGTAGTTGCATATCCACTTGTGAAGCCCATCTCACTTGGTCCCTGAAAATGGGAGCATAAAGTGAGTTAAACATGGTATCTAATACCTATGAATAGCTTTATACACAAGTGTTAATGAAGATACTTGAGGTAGATGAAACATTCCTCTCCTCCTCATGCCTTTGGAAGATCTTGCATTCCCTCTTGTAGTGGCCTTGCCCACCACAATAGAAGCATCGCATCTTCGTTTTGTTCTTGAACTCCTTCTTCTTTGCTCTCAAGGGCCTTTTGGTTGCTCCGTAGGAGGTGGCTTGGCGAAGTAGCTGCACCACATCTCTTAAAGAGTGTGACTCCTTTCCCGCAGCTATATGAAACCTAAGTGCATCATAGCCCGAGTGGAGTGAGGCAAGCAAGATATGACCCACTATCTCGTCCTCCAACGGGATTTCGAGAAGCTCCATGTGCTTAAAGAGCCTAGTCATTCTAAGCACATGAGGTTGGAGGGGCATACCGGGTCTCAATTTGGTATTGTAGACCCTTGACCAAAGCCGCTACCTCTCCTTAGCAAGGCAATCCTATTCCGGTGGCTTTATCTTCATGTTTGAGAGTGACCTAGTCACATCAAACACGAGTCCATCATAGCTTCCATTGAGACTCTTGGTGACACTCACATTGACAATGTCCTCAAGTGCTTTGAGGAACATGTCCGAAAAATAGGAGGAGAACTTTTCCTTCCATTCTTCCGGGATGGAATTAGCCATTAGTCGTGAGACTTTCTTGCAATCAGAAGACAATGCATCATGAGTTTCATCACTCATGATTCCCTTAGAGAAGAAGCTTGGAATGGGAGTATCAAGAATGTACTCCATGGAACAATTCCGAAGAGTTTTCTGGAGTTCCTCTTCCCACTCCTTGAAGTTGACCAAGTTTAGGCTAAAAGCCAACTTGTCTGGGAGTTCCGGGCACATAGAGTTGTTGTTATTAGTTGCAGACATGATTCTACAATTGGAAGAATTTGAAATGAAAAACCATTCATAAAACCAATAAGTATGAATACATGCAAATTTTCAATCTTATTGAGCGTTTCATCTACGCATTAATATTTGTTCCTTTTAGGCGAGAATAAAACGATTCCAAGATCCCAAAAATCAAAAAGTGTTAAGCACGCTTTGGCTTGTCTTAACACTTAATATTTTAGGGTAAGCAATCCAATTACTAATTGCTCTAAGCTACACTTGGTTCGATAAAACGTCGCATCTAATGCTTCCTTGACATTTTATCTCCATTGCCACGATATCTAAGGACTCCTTACTGATATCGTTGAGCTTAACCAAAACCAACTTGTATACCTAGTATACCTTACGTTCCTAGGGAAGTAGTGATGCCTTGCTTTGGCATAGCCCATCACCACTCGCATTAGTACGGTAAGTGTTGTTCTTGGAATGGCAAATTTGGCTCAATTTTATAGGGACCTAGGGTTTCTATATTGGTTGATTTAAGTGAACTTAATTAATCATCACAACATTCGAAATCCTAAACATGCATCTAACATCCATTCATACATAAACATAATTATATATATAGAAAACATAAGTAAAAGATGCATTTGACAACTAGCATGACCTCTTGAGTCTTCAAGTCTTCAAGGGTCTTCGATGCATCCTTTTGGCTTGTCTTCTTAGAAACGCCGTCTTCTAGACATCTCCACCAATTATGCATCTACTAGTTATTATGACTAGGACTAATCTAAATATTAAGGTACAAAAAATACGCAACGGTACGCAGACCGTATTTAGATTTACAAAAATACATAACGGATCGCAGTCCGTATTTACTATCCTAATCGGGCCCCACTAGTTGCCAATTTCACAAAACTTGTGATAGAATATACCTTCCATTCATCCATTCACTATATGTGAATGGCCCATGCATTTTACAACGAAGAACAGGTAGCAATGCATGACACGCGCAAACTAGTAACTGACTTAGGTGGTTAATCCGATTAACGCGCCTAATTAAAACTAGTCAAAGTTGTTAACCGATTATGTGATTAAAACACAATAAAATTAGCTCAAGTAATTAACAAAGCTCCCACTAAATTCCGCATCCAACTTAATTAATCCAATTAATTAAACCGGTTAACCAAAATTTTGCCAAATTATTTTGCAAGTGCCGGCAAAACTGAGGCCTAGCCTCGTTAAATAATAAAATAAAATAATTAAAACGACAAAGAACGCAAAATTGTATAGCCCCTTGATGCCCGAGTGCCTAGCACCAAGCCTCGAGGCTCGGTGTGCTAGGCACCAAGGTGCGGCTGCCACCCCTCGCACACCCCTTGCTGCGCCAAGCACGTGGGAGTGGCTGACAGCATCACTTGCGCGTGCTGGCCACATTAGCTTGCTTGCGTGCAAGCAAGACGTGGCCTCAAAGGCCCTAGAGTGTGCGGGGTTGTGCTGCCCACCAAACGGCCAAATGCCTTGACATTGCGCGCATGGGTGCTGGCATGCCTAGCTAGCAGCGGATGCCACGCCAGCTAGCACCAGCAACCTCGCAGCATGCTACGCATGCTAGCACGTTACTGGCGCTGGCAGCGTGTGGCTGGCCTGCTAGCACTCACAAGCCACGCAGCCCATTGCCGGATATTTTAGCCCCAAAGAGTGCACCGAGCTCGCACACATCACACACTAGCGCACCATCGTAGCATGGCAGCCCACACACGGACCTTGGCAACCACATGTAGGCTGCGTGAGCAGCCCAGTTAGCCAAAGGGTGTGTTTTCGACAATCTTTGCCTCGATTTGCGTGCACTTAGCTCGGGATATAATCCCGATTTATGTGTGATATAAAATCAATTCTAAATTTATTTTAGAACCAATTTTGAGCAAAAATTAAAATAAATCAAGTCCAACTTAAATAAATTCAATTTTAGTGCACAAACCAAAATCAATTCAAGAACCATTCTTTACACTATTTTGGTTCATCTTGATGCTTCAAAATTGAAGGGCTATATTCACTATTAATTTAACCAAACATAATTAATAATGAGATTTGACAAAATTTAAAGGGGTTGTGATGGGTTCTAGTCGTATCACCTAATCAAAAGTAATTCCTAAGTCCTCTAACTAAAGTAGATAGGGAAGTAGGGTCGAATCCACAGGGAAACAATGTTCTTTTATTCCTAATCAATTATTATAATCAAAATTATCAAGTAACCAATTTGTATTGTGGGAATTAAACTAACAATTAAACTAAGCAAATTAA
The DNA here is from genome assembly GCF_001683475.1 of Chenopodium quinoa. NCBI lineage: Eukaryota > Viridiplantae > Streptophyta > Magnoliopsida > Caryophyllales > Amaranthaceae > Chenopodium > Chenopodium quinoa. Next base: position 27,212 of record NW_018742241.1, read on the forward strand.
ATAAGGGAATAATCAATAATAAAAGGCCTAGGGTATAGGTTCACCAATAAATAATACTCCAGGGTAAGAACATAACAATTAATTATCAATGCATAAATTAATCAGATCATAAAGGGCTTTCGCTACGTATTATAATCACAGAATTAATCTACCGGTATTAAATCGCATCTCTCGAATCTTGACTTAACCATTTATAAATTAACCAGCCTATTGAAACTAAGCCTAAACATCAATTCTCATCTCTCGAATCTCGAATCAATATTGCATAACTCATACAAATAAACCTAGCCAAATCTAATTGCATAGCATTAAATCAATCAATAGGAAATCAATCAAGCATTAACAACCAACAATAACAATTTACCCCTTCATATTATTTATGGATCCCCACAAACCCTAGAATTAAACTACTCACACATAATTAAATCTCCACTAATCAAAGCAAAAAAGCAAGACATAATTAAATCAAAGTAATTAAATTACTGAAAGTATAGAGGGAAGAAATCGTTACCAAAATTAATGGAAATAATAAATTGCATAAAACTCAAGAGTGTAGAGAGAGAAAGTGTAAAGTATTAACAAAAGCTTAAACTAATAATAATCAGTAATTTGAGTAAAGAGTGCGAAAAAACCGTCCTTAACTTCCTAACATAAATCGTATTTATAGTTTTGCTAAAAAGATAAAACAAATTATATCTTTAAACTCCTTCAGAAACATGCACCCGGTCGGGCGAGGTCTCGCCCTGCCGGGCGCACCTTCGGGTGAAGGCTTGCCCTACCGGGCGAGCTCCCGGGCAAGCTTGGACTTCTTCAATTGGGTCGTTTCTTAGCCCAATTCGCATTTCCTCTTTGGGTTCTGAATACATGGTCCATTGCCCTGGACTCTTCTTCTTCGCCGGGCCCTTAATCACCGATTTGATGACTCCAACCGGTCCTGGGCTTCGGAATGTGGTCATATAAATGCGACCTTACTCCAATGCTCGTAGTGGCTCTAATAAATCTGGGAAAATGCTCCAAATCTGCAATTTCCTATAAAACAATACCAAATCTACGAAAACACTAGAAAACGCATATTAGTAACAAAAGTAGCTCCGTAGAGCTCAAATAAACACAATTATGACCATTGGGACGGGGAATAAATATATATATAAAATAGACTTATCAGGTTGGAAAAAGAACACATTCATCTAATGAAAAAATTTCCAACACTAACTTGTGTAAAATTGAAAAATTACATCTTCCAATATGAAGATTAATTAAATTTCAATCACAAGTTTTGAACTTTTAGGACTTTAATCAGCTCAAAATGATTAAATCCAAAATTAGTTCAACATGGAATTTAGAAAGTTAAGTTCCAACCAAATAAACAATTTAAAGATTGGATCTTTAACACTTTTAGGGATTTCAAAATTACAAATTCACCATAAACATTCACACTTGAAGCAACTAATTTGCAAAAATGTGAAATCACAAGTTTATGTGAAAAATGAACTCACCAAATTAAGCATCAAATATGACTTCATAAACATGCTTAATAAGGTTTATTATTGCAGTAGATTAATGGTGTAACCATACACATAATCTAACATTAACATGCCATAATTAATCAAGGTTTAAAGATTTAAAATTTTTCGTCAAAAACGAAAAACTCCTCGAAAAACATGTTTCTGGGTGGATTTTGGCTTCTAGACAGTCCTCAAAGAGAATAAAAAACGATTTAAAACATCGATTCCACCCAAAATTCACTATTTTTGGGTCGAAATCTGGGTTCTTGTGCCAAAATTAGTATAAATACGAGATTAAAACTAATTAAAACGAGCTTCAAATCTAATTAAAAAGCAAAACCAGAAATTTAAATCCATTTTAAATCACCTTAATTAATAATTAGTTAAAATAATTAAATGAGCGCGGCTCCGATACCGCTGTTGGGTTTCGTAGTGTCCGACACTACGCGGAATGAAACCCTCCCAAGACTCGCACACAAATTAATGTAACTAAACATGCATATTAATTAATAATCACATAATTAATTAACTAAGAGAGAGAAAAGACGATCTTACCCTCGACGCGTGCTTCGCTCCTTTAGAGCTCGTACTTGAAAGCGCTAGCTCCGCAAGCGCGTGAGCCTCCGACGGCTCACACCCTCGAGACCTGACCCGAACGGTCCCTACCCCGAAGGTTAGTCGGGGCTAGACCAAGAACTTAGAGTATTAGAATTAAGGTATTCTCTTCTAGGAGATCCCTTAAAATTCTCAACTCAAGTGTCCCTTCCCAATCCCAAATGATGGGTATTTATAGGGAAGGGAGGCTTAAATTACAATCTCCCATCAATGTGGGAGAGTTGATTAAAATGCACTTTATTCAATTTATTTTAATTTAAAAACAAATTAAATTGCAAATGAATCAACAAACAACAAGTGTCAAGTAGAGAGCAAGAGGTTAGGTGAGGACCACAAGGGGGGGGGGGGACCATCCACCCCTTGCTCCCCAAGCAATCCACACAAACCGGCTCCCCACACACACAACCAATGCATGCGAGCCAGCTGGTGCTGCCAGCCTTGGGCGCCAAAGCTGCCTTGTTGGCGGCCTGGCCCCTTGGTTAGGCTTGCTAGCTGGGCGCTGTGCGTGCACGCAGCCCAGCACGCAAGCACGCACACCCGCAGCCCACGCATGCATTGCGTGTTGCTGCTGCTGCTGCGTTGCTTGTGCTAGCGAGGCCCAGCAAGCACTTGCGTGCGCTGCTGGCCTTGCGATGGTGCGGCTAGTGCTGCTATGTGCGAGGCACTAGCATGCTAGCACGCCTAGCACGCCAGCAATGCTGGCCATGCCGCACCAGCTAGCTAGCTAGTGCTGCTAGCACGCGTGCGAGATGGTGCGGTTGCCTTGGCTAACTATATTGCCCTTGGCTCTCGGATTGCTCGTGGCATTCTGAGGCTAAGGGTATATTTGTAATTTGTTGTGTGCTTGATTCCTCGTCTCGTCGAATTCTAAATTCGACTCGACTTGCGACGCTCGGTTTCGACACTCTAAGCTCGATATCCGGCGTCTTTGTTCATAATACTCTAATGACTCATCTAATCCTTCGGATTGATTTGTCGCCTCGGATCGGTTACTCGATTGGGGTGTGACCCGAAGGGTTTGGTCAAGATTACACTACTAGAAATAGGCCGGATTCCGACGAAATTGTTCCAACGGACTGAAATTCCCTCGGAAAATTCGAATTTTCCGACGGAAATTGGGATATGTCGGAAAATTCCGCCGGAAAATGTTAGTTCCGACGGAAAATCCCTCAGAAATATTCCGACGGATTTTTTTCCCTCGGAATTTACTACTTCCGACGGAATTTTAAGCTTTTCCGACAGAGTTAATAATTTAAAAATAAAATAAAAAAAAACGATACAAAAACCCGGAAACCTTAAATTCCCCCTTCCCCTTTCATTTCTCTTTTCTCTCTCCTCTTTCCGCCTTTTTCCTCTTTCTCTTTCCTCTCCTCTTTCCTCTTCTCTTCCTCTCTGATTTCCTCTCCTCCTTCATTCTATCTTCTTCTCTTTCTTCGCTGCTCTTTTCTCTTTCTCATTGTCGCTGTTATTCATCTCTTTCTCACTCTCGCACCGTCAAGAACTACAAACCGCTATAATCGACAACTTCGACAATGAAAAGGTTATTGATGGTCAAAACGAAGGTTTTCAAGTCAAATTCGACTATGAAAACTCTACATCTAGAGTTTTCATGGTCGAATTTGACCTCGTAAACCCAATTTCGAGGTTTTGTGTTGTCGAATTAAGGTACGTATCTTTTTTTTTAATTAATTTGTTGTATTTTTGGTTTTTTTTTGTTTTTTTTCCGGTTTTTTTTCATTAATTTGTTGTTAGATATTTGATGTTTTTTCGGTTGGTTTTTTTGATTTTTTTGATGTTTTATTGGCTGGGTTTCGGTGCTGGGTATGGGTGGTGAATTTAGGTGGGTTTCGGTGCTAGGTGTGGGTGGTGGTTTTAGGTAGGTTTCGGTGCTGGGTGTGGGTGGTGGTTTAAGGTGGGTTCGGTGCTGGGTATGGGTGGTGGGTTTTGGTGGTGGTTGGGGAGGGTGGGGAATGGTGGTTTCGGTGGTGGTTTGTAGATCTGGCGGCTAAGGGGTGGTAGCTGGTGGTGTGGGGAGGCGTGGGTGGGTTCAGTGGTAGCTGGTGGTGTGGGGAGGCGTGGGTGGGTCTGGGTTAGGAGGATCTGGGCTAGGTGATACGTGGGTCTGGGTTCAGTGGTGGTAGGTAGTGCTGGGTGGTCTGGGCTTATGGGTTAAAGTTAGAGGGTGGTGGAGTAATGGTGAGCAGGGCTGTTTTTTATTTTTTTATTGACTTTTTCGACGGAAAATTCCGTCGGAATTTATAACTCATACCGACGGAAATTCCGTCGGTATATTGCGACGGACTATCCAAATAAGTCAAACTTGACTCCGACAAAACTAAATCCGTCGGAATGGACCTTTCCGACGGAATATCGCGAAATTCCTACAACATGTAATGCGACGGTGCCTTTCGACGGAATTCTGTTGGAAATGCGCATTTCCGTCGGAATTTCAGGGTTTTCCGACGGATTTTTTCCGTCGTTGATTGGCTGTTTTCTAGTAGTGTTAAGCTGTAATATTATTATACATTAATATTACTGATCGGAAACGGCCTCCACCTATACATTCCGATCACTTGACCTCACTGAATATTAGCTTTCTAATAATTTCGAACCCTCTATCGGAATAATACACTTGTTGGAAGGACACCATTCCTTTCACAACTACCCCAGCCAACCTAAACTCGCCCCCTATTTCTTCTTTAATTCAAATTGGCTTCTCTTACTTGGGCTTTGATCCCCAGCTTCAATCACCATCAAACTCCATCATCAATCTTCATCATTGAATCACCACCATTCATCATCATCGAAAATCGACATCATTAAATCACCACCATTCGATCTTATTTAATCAAATCCCTCTGTTTTTTTCCTATTGTTGGGCGGCAATGGTGGTTTTGTGATGAAATTAAGGGAGTGATTCGTGTTGTTGATTGGTGTGGCTGGTGGCTGCGAAGCTGTTGTTGTTGTGGGCTGGTGAGGTGGTTGTCGTGGGTTGTGGTTTGTGTTGTGGTGGCGAGTTATGGCAATGTGGTGGTCGCTGAAGATTCCGGGCTGCGATATTAGGTGATTGTAGGGATGCGGTTGTGGGTGAGCTGATCGGTGTTGTTATGGCTGTTGAAGCGAATTGGTGGCTGTGGAGCAGGGGCTGTTTGTTTGGTGGTCCGGCAAGGGAAGGGATCGGAGAGGTAAGAAAAGGTTTTTAATTTTTTTTTTCAATTATCCTTTTTTTAAAAAAATTTATCAAAAAAAATGAAAACCAATAAGAAGATGACACGTGTCAAGTCACCTTCTTAAACAGGTTACTAATTTGAAAAACCGGTAAAAGAATTGACTTGAGCAGATGGGGTCAAAGGTGGGATTGTTTTCAGATTTCGAAAAGGTTGGATTGTTTTGAGCATAAAAGCCAAAGGTGGGATTATTAGTTTTTATTTTTCTTTTTTTTGTAACCTTTTGAAATAGTGTGTGGACATTTATACCCTTAAAAATATTTGTTTACCTATTTTTCCTTCGGCGCTTTTTCCGTGTTGCTGGACACACCGTGTGGACGGGGTTACTTATAGGGGGTTACTTATTCAGGGGTTACTTATAGGGGTTACTCGATCGGTTAGCGCGTTTTCGTTGGAGTTACTTATTCCGGGGTTACTTATTTAGGGATTACTTAGTCGGTCAGGTTACTTATTCTAAATTTACTCAGCCGATTAGCGCGTTTTCAATTTGAGAGTAACTCCTGATCGACCGAGTAACCCCTGAATAAGTAACCCAACCCCTATAAGTAACCCTTGACCAATTGAGTAATCCCTCAATAAATAACCCTAAAATAAGTAACCCTGACCACATATAAAAATTTGTGGTTCCCCTCTTTATGTTGCCAATCTACATGGCGTGCATTAGTCATTCTAATTAGATCCAAAGAGGATTAACTCCACTTCAGCTCAGATCATCAATTAATCAAATCTGGGCCAGTTTTGCTAGCGTAAGTCAATATACAATACATCATTGGTATTTGTAATACGAGAATGTACGTATAATACAATGAAAATAGCCTAAACATGAGGTATAATAATTCCCGAAAAGAAAAGGAAAAAAGAAAAAAAAGAAGGGGGAAAGGGCAAGAGCTGTAATCACATGGGTATTGTCGTAACTGGGGTCTTCCCCTTTTCTTTCTCTCTCCTCTCTCCGTCGCCCTAAACTCCATTTTCCATGCTTTCTTAACTCCTCTCCTCTTTCTCTCTCCTCCTCCTCTCCTCTTTCTCTCTCCTCCTCCTCTTTCCCAGCTTCCATGGCTGACGACAAGGTACTCTTCTTCTCCCTCTCTCTCTCTCTCTCTTACTCTTCCTTTCTCATGGTTCTTCCAAATTCTCTCTCTATGTTGTAGATCTAGGTATTCAAGCTTCAATTTCTCCCTGTTTTTTGCTTCATTTCAGATCGAATTTTATGTTTTTTTAAGGGTTTTGCTTCCGATCTATCAATGGATCTTGTTTTTTTGTTTGTGTTTGTGTGTAATTTTGTTGATTTTGAGTGAATTTTTGTGTTTTGTGTGTTTGTTTGGATGGATTTGATTTTTGTTTATTCTGAAATTCCTGTTGTTTTTTTTTGTTTTTTTAATTTTAGCTGGAATTTTACTTGATTTTTGCTGAATTTGTGACTTTATAGATCTGAAATGTGCTTGATTTTATGCTGTTTATATGTACTATTGCAGAATTTTCTGATGTTTTGAAATCTTTTTAATTTCATAGATTTCACTTCCCTAACAGCACTTAGGTGGTTGATTTGCATTTTTTAGAGCGTTTAGCTAAATTAGATTAAATTTTGGAATTGAGTATGGTGTTGATGTTGGAAACTAAATTAACTTTTGCTGTTGCAGGAGTTAGCTTCGACGGTAGTAGACGGCAATGGCGCTGTCACTGGACATATTATTTCAACTACAATTGGGGGTAAAAATGGAGAACCTAAACAGGTGTGTTGTATGCTCTATTTTTGGAAATTGGATCTCATTTCGCTTTTCTCGAGTTTATAATTCTTTTGGCCTTTTTAGAGATGATTTTTGTTTCAAGTGATTGAACAAGTCTAAGTGCTTATGTATTATATGTTTTATCTGCTTTGCTTGACACCACTGGTTCTGCAGTTTTTTTTTTTTTTAAAATCTTTTTTAGCTATCATAATGAGTTGTGCTTCTGTTTTGTGCTTAAATTTGTTCTAGGATGTAAGATATTTATGATGTTCATGCTTTAAGATGTGGATTTGTGCATTATCATTGAGTTGGTAAATTGTTCTTTTACATGTTTATGCTTGTTTAACACAATTTTTGTTCTTTCAGACAATTAGTTACATGGCAGAAAGAGTTGTGGGCACTGGATCTTTTGGAATTGTATTTCAGGTATACATAAGTAGATTGCTAAGACCTATTTTGGTCCAGAAGCGAAATAATTATTGATTTTTCCCTCTGATGTTGTCTTTGTTTAGGCAAAATGTCTGGAAACCGGAGAGACTGTAGCCATTAAGAAGGTGTTGCAAGATAGAAGGTATAAGAACCGTGAGTTGCAGTTGATGCGAGTGTTAGACCATCCAAATGTAATCTCGCTCAAGCATTGTTTCTTCTCAACAACTAGTAAAGATGAGCTTTTCCTCAACTTGGTGATGGAATATGTCCCTGAGACCATGTATCGGGTTTTGAAGCACTATAGTAGTGCTAATCAAAGAATGCCACTCATCTATATTAAATTGTACACATATCAGGTATGTTATATTTTCATGTCGAGATGCTGGTTTTCTGTTTTGGTTGTCATATTTAAAGTATAATAATCACATTGCAGATCTTCCGTGGCTTGGCTTATCTGCACCATGTTCCTGGAGTTTGCCATAGGGATTTAAAGCCTCAAAATGTTTTGGTATGTTATTTTCCATTAGTTCTTTCCAAGCTTAATCAAAAAATGAGCTGAATTTGATGTAAATGATCCCTGCAGGTTGATCCTCTCACCCACCAAGTGAAAATATGCGATTTCGGAAGTGCTAAAGTTCTTGTATGTCAAACCTCCCTTTCTTTTTTTTGTTTACTAACTACATTTGTCATAATGTTTTGCAGTCAAAAAATTTTGTTGTAGTGGTTGCCGAGACATGTATTCTCCTTGTTAATTGTGATCTGTGCTGTGAACATTGCCGGATTATAATACTAATATTGTTTCTCCTGTTCTATTCATTTACTTTATATATGTGCATGATCCTTTTCTTTTAACAAATAGTGAAGGCATAAAAATGGCGATGATTGGTTCTGTGTGTATTCTCTCTAATTGCTTTGGCATGATGGTAGCATATTAAATACTAATTGCTTTCTCTTAATAAAAAACCCCCTTGAGAAGGATTTCTTTAATTTTCTCTGCCACTTACTCTCCTCCATCGGAAGGGATGGGGGGGGGGGGGGGTTGTTACACCCTTAAATTTGGCGTTTTAACCTCCTGTTTTTTTGTCCAATCAGGTTAAGGGTGAAGCCAATATTTCCTACATTTGTTCTCGGTTTTATCGAGCTCCTGAGCTTATTTTTGGCGCCACTGAATACACATCCTCAATAGATATATGGTCTGCTGGCTGTGTTCTTGCTGAACTTTTGCTTGGTCAGGTGAGTATATTATGATAGCTGAATTTCAATTTGAGGATTTCTTCTAAGTGTGATCTGTAATTTGTATGGAACATGCTCTTCATTTTGTGTTCTTTTGATTTTTCCAGCCATTATTTCCTGGGGAAAATGCTGTTGATCAGCTCGTTGAGATCATCAAGGTACGCCTAAAAGTTTCATTGAAAGGCTGTTCAGCATGTGGAAAGTTTAGGGTCATGTTGTAACTTATTGCCTGTTCTTTTCTGTTTTTGACAAAATCTTTACTTTGTATATTTGAAGGTCCTTGGTACACCAACACGGGAAGAAATTCGATGCATGAATCCGAATTACTCTGATTTTAGGTTTCCCCAGATTAAAGCAACTCCTTGGCACAAGGTATATTACTTGTATATGTGCTTTTTGTAGTTTTTGTTGAGTTAATTTTTGGAGGCCATCATAAATCCACAGATGCTGCATGCCTGCATACTTGTGTCGGGACTGATTTAGCTTATCCTGTTGAAACTTCTATAATCCGGCACATTTGTCACATGTCATTAAATAATTGACAGAAAGGAAGGGTTTATTAGCACAGTGCTCAGTTCTCAAGAATCCCAACCCTTCCCCTTCTCCTCTTTAAGTTGAGTTTTTATTTAAAGTTGTTTATATATCTTTTTCGATTCAGGTTTTCCACAAACGCATGCCTCCAGAGGCCATTGATCTGACTTCAAGGCTGCTTCAGTACTCACCTAGTTTACGCTGCACTGCTGTAAGTTTGAAAAGTTTCTGTAACCAAATCATATTAATGCTTTATGCTTTGCTCTAATTTAAATTTAATTATATTAATCAGTCAATAGCATTTTGATCAGCTTATTCTCGCGTCTTGTTTTTGTGGATTATAATCCATCTGTAATATTCAGTTCATTGAAGTATTTATACGATTCATCTTACTTTTTCCCAGTTGGAAGCATGTGCGCATCCTTTCTTTGATGAACTCCGGGAACCAAATGCTCGTCTTCCTAATGGTCGCCCATTGCCTCCTCTCTTCAATTTTAAACAGGAAGTATGTTTGTTTTTCTCATGCTTGTGTTTATTTCAGCTATGTTTTACGCTTTTACACTGAGCCAGATGGAAATTTGCTTGATACATTTGGCTGCTGAAACTATTTTAAGTAAAAATCATGATTTGACCACTTCATGATAGAAATGCCAGTTGATTGTGTTGTACCTGGATTAGGAAATTCAGGTGCTGTTTACTGTGTTTGGTTTTTGTACATTATCATACCGAGTTGATAATATTATGAAGCTGGAGAACTTAGTAATGATTTGAAGGATTATCTAGTAACAAGGAGTTAAGGACCCTCTTTCACTGCTGAGGAGATCATTAGACTTTTTATTTCTACTGGAGAATAGTACGAAGTATAATTTATTTTATCTTGAAAATTAGCTGTGAAGAAAATTGCATGGATGTTTTGTGGCTTTTGCTTGAGATTGTCTAGTGTAATCTAAGCCTGAGAGTCTCACTTGGGATTATCTGACATTGTAGCATGTATATTCTCTCGCTCATTAGGCAGAAAACCTTAGGCTGTCGTTTGGGATCATGCAGTCAGCGATTATATTGCTTTTGAATCTTTGCATTGAGAAACTAGTAGTATTCAAACAATTCCGTAATTTTGGATGATAAGAGTTCCTAATTTTGGTTGCTGTTGTTTCTTTTTGCAGCTGTCTGGAGCTTCATCAGATCTAATTAACAAGTTGATTCCAGAGCACGTTAGGCAACAGTATGGTCACAATTTGATGCATCCAACAGGGACATAATTATCAATATAGCACATATAGATGTTTTTTGCTGGTTGATGAGTGAGATCCTGTGGAAAACCATGATCAAGATCTTAGTCTAAATGTATGGAGGCATCCCTATGTAATTTTCTCAGCCAGAACGAGTGGGCAAACATGTAGCTCCAACTTCTGCTTGCTTAACTCTCGTGCACTCATTCTCACCGCCAACGCGCTTTTTTGTCTGTAAATTGTTGATAGAAAAAGTCAATCTGATAATGTACTCATTGAAGTTAGTAGAGAGGAGGTTGTAATTGTTTATGGCTGTTAGGAAAGACCGCTGAAGAGCGGTGGAGACAGAAAGGTGTAGTTGGTGGGTGTATTTTCTTGTCTATTTTGTTTACTCTGTATGTTATCCAGTAGTTTTTCTATCTTCATTGCACCAAATGCAGACCTTGGACAGGAAGAAGTGTAGTACCATTATTATCAATCATCCTGTGAAAAGTAATGTTTGCTTACTATCTCATTCAGTTCATAAATTAGTATTTAGTAAAGCTCATTTTTCTGTTGCATAAGTTTATGAGTTTGCTTTGCGAGTTGAATTTCGAATTACAGCTTTGATTCATCTTATTTTAAGTAGGTGGTAGTCCCTGTTGCTTGAGTTTGTTCATGATTATAAGTTGTACAGAGCCTTTGCTTATGTTGACAGTAAAGGAGGTAGATATGTTTGCTTTGAGAATCCTTACTGAGATCCTTGTGCTTCTAAGTATTACAAAGTATATGCCAACTTGCCAAGTTGTGATGTGGTAACTTGAAAAGATCACAAGGCATATTCACATTACATCATCCAAGTCAAGTAAGGCATATGGGAAAACTCTTAGATTAAGATGTTTTATACTCCCTGTTTCAAAATACATGCCTCACTTTGACCGGCACACTTGTCATCATCAACTTTGACTAATAATATTTTTTAACTTAAATGCCTTGACAACGTTAATTTGATCCAACCGAAAATCTGAATTTTCAAAATATTCAATGTGATTCAATTCGATTTATAATTCGGATTCGACTCGATTGGTAATTCGGTTTGGATTGGATTGGATTTTGGTTTTAATTTGAATAATGAGCACCTCTAGAAGCTTCTTTTGGTCAGTGATCTGCTTTAATGTTTTATTTGTAGATTAAGGGCAAGCCCCCATTAATCTTGTAGATAGTGGCAATTTGGTGAATTTTGGCAACAGTAAAATGTGACACATCATGTACTTGCAATGTGGCTACGTGAAGGAAGATGCAGAATTAACAGTGTTAACTCCAATACTCCATTAGTTCACTTTCTTCCTCCTCTTACTACCTTCATCTTCTTCCTCCTATCTCTACCACACCTTCATCTGTTTTTCAAGGCCCTTCAAATTCACCAACAACACGACCAGGTCGACCACCACCAATTCCGGCGGCTTTGCCCCCGGAATCAAATGAAAACTCTATGTAAAAATGGTGAATTGCAGGGCATGGTTAACCTTAAAGGGTAAGGTTTGTCATCTACTTCCAATTTTCCATTTTAGCTAGCCAATTCTCCATTGAAGCTCATTAAATTCGTGTGATGGAGGAGAGAGAATGGTGATGTTAATGGAGGAGATGAAAAACGACGTTAACAAAATCTGTTTGTAGTTAATCTGGAAATTACAGTAATACCCTCAACCTATAAGGTGCAAAGACCAATATAAACCATGAAAGTTTATCATGAAGATAAACTATTATTTTCTAGTAGATTAAGATGTTTTCTTTTTTTGACATATTGTTTTATTGTACATGAGTAGTAGACTAATAGATGATTAATTAAAAATCAATCGATCTGCAAAGAAAAAGGAAACATCAATTAATTAATTAATTACATTATAAATAACAATCAATTACTTGAATATTGTCTTAAAAATAAATAAAAATAAATTGTATTATTCCAAAACGGCTTTTGACATGCATATTCTATAAATGGAATAAATAATCAGTAACCTGTTTCAAAGGTTAAACCGAACACGTGTCGGATTGTGATTGCTTAGGATTTTATTTTTAATTTTTAAAATTTTCTTTTTTTTTTTTTTAAAAAAAAGACCCTTTCCCCCTCCCCTTCCCCATTTCAGCCGCCTCCGGCCTCCCCCTACTCCTCTGTGCAGTACCACCAGCATCAGCCCCCTCCTCCCTCCTTCCCTTCCCGCAAAGCCGCCCATTTCCCTCCCCCTCCTACGCGCTTCCCGCTGTGCCCCAAGCCCCTCTTGCTTCCCCGCAACGCCGACTGGTTTTTTGGGATGGGTGTTTCAGAATGGTGAGGATAAGAATTGGTGGCGGAAGGGTTTCGATGGGGGATTTTCGGGTTCGTAGAAGGTTAGGGGTGGGGATTTCGCCGATTCGAGCTTGTGGTGGAAGGGTGCGGTGGGGGTTTCAGCCGGGCTAGTAAAGGCTGGGGTAGGATTTGGCGCTGCTGGTGAGGGCTGGTGGTGGATTCGGTGCTGGTGGTGGGTGATTGGATGGTGGTGAGAGCTGGGGTTTCGGCTAAGCTGGTGAGTTGAGGGTGGCGGTGACGACTTGGTGATGAGGTGGGGCCGTGGGGGTTGATGGTCAACCGGTCATGCAAATAATTAAAAGGTCGTCTTATTTTCGAAAGACGGGTGAAAGGTCATTTTATCTCGATAATTTTTCCTAAAATTAACTCTTTATTGATTTATGTCTGTTAGTACAATCAATCTATAACTTATTCTATATGCTCGCTTTGTTAAAAATTCGGTCACAATTACTAGTTGGGTCTTGGGTACAAAACCCAAAGACCTACCTTCACCTTTTCATAGACGTTAAAAACAATCCGTGCATTGTACAAGCCATAAGTCTAGTTGATTCAATCCATGCATTACACAAGCTAAAGGGCTAAAATAAATGTTCAACTTTTATCTCCTTGATTATTTATGTTTCTCATAGAAAATTACATAATTATTGAACATAAGTTAAGTGTAACCCGATTTTACTTTAAACAATCCATGCATTGCATAGGTTAATAGACCAGATGATTATCAAGATGTTATAATTGCTAAAAATCTCAAGCCACATGAGTAAAGTTTACTTTTCTTACAATTCTTTTTTATCCATTGACCCCGCTTGTTTTTATTACTGTAAATTTAATTCAATCTTCTAAAATTCTTCGTTGACCAAAGTGTAATACTTTAAAAAACAAATGATGTACAAAAGATACTGAAACAATGAATATTATATTCACGGGAAAATACAAGTTACTCAACATGAGTAACAAAACTCGTTTCTCAACAGGGCACTTTAGTCATTTCACATACTTTGTTGGAGATCTGACTGTAATTTACAATGAGGATGGATAGAACATAGAAGATGTTAACTGACGTTAAGTGATGTTAATGAAAATTAGCAGGTAAGCAACACTTGCAGTAACACTAATCGGAGAAGCGTTGAGGTTGGAGTTGTCAGCTACGGACTTCAGCGAGGCATTCAGAGAAGGTTGTAGTTGTTGGAATCAGCGTGGTGGTACAGGAATTCACGTCGACTGTTCACGATTTTGTTTCAATGGAGATTTCAGAAGCTTCAATGGAAATTTCAGAAGCTCAAGGGTTGCTTCAAGGGAGGAACATAACACCCCTATCCTTTGGGATTGATTATGCCCTTTATATCTCAGTTTGTTTTAGGGTTTTCGTTTGAATGGTGGTGGGTGGAGATGAAAGCTGTCGAAAATGGTAGAAATGGTGGTGGGTGAAATAAAATGGAAGAAGATGGGTGAAATGGTGAAAATTGTATCCTTAGGAAGAAGATGGGTGAAACGATGGAAATTGCTTACGACGTCAAATGAAATGTTAGGTTAATGTAAAAATAATAAAAAATACAAAAAGTTGTTCAAATTTACATTATTGCCATTTGAAAAACAAAAATTGTTACTCAAATTGAATAACCGGAGCTTACTTTTATATTCACATATATTCTAGAATTCAATGTCAAAACAAATATACATCCAAATAATCCAACTATAAAATTTTACATTCCAACTACATACTCTATGCCACTTAATTTACCACTTTCTACTATCGAGTCGATATTTTTGAAAATTTACCTATTCAAGTGCCCATTTTTGCAAGACATAGGGAGTAACGAAGGAGTGAGTACCACCAAATGCCAAATACTATAGTATTGTAGCTTTGTAGGACACCCTTGTTCTCCACTCTACCAGATTCTTAGACATTTTTGACACTAATCATTCAAATCTCGAGACAAAATTATCTTTGTTTTTGAGCTAATTTTTCAAACCCCAAAATCCAAGGACACACACCCTTATGTTTCGTTTTCTTACTCCTTTCAGCATCATCTGCTAGAACTTCTTTATTGGCACCATTTTCCTTACAAACTGTCGTTTTTTCTGCAACTTTTTTTCAGAAAAATCCAAGATTCTAACTTTTTGACATTACACTCTCAGTTTTCACTCAAGATCTATCAGTGGTTCTTTTTTCCCCATTTTAGTGAATTTTAAATTTTTTATGATTGTATTTTCTGGCCATGGTTCTGTTTTTGGCAGTACTTTTGTGCTTTTTTGATGTGATTGGAGCTGCTGATAGTAATCTTTCTCCAAAGGGTGTCAACTATGAAGGTTTGCTTCTAAAACACATTAATTTAATCATATTTGTTTCCTTGATTTTTGTTTTCATTTCATTTAATTTTATTTTGGGATTATTCCAATGTTTAATGTTTAGCTTCAAATACCCTTTTATTGATTCTTTATTATTTGTTGAGTTTCTGTAATTTTTATGTGATTAATATGAATTTTTTGATTTGGGGTTACATTTATAGTGGCTGCATTGATGTTAGTGAAGAACAAGATGAGAGATGAAAAGTACCATGTTCTAGATGGTTGGGATATTAATTCAGTTGATCCTTGCACTTGGTATATGGTTGCTTGCTCTAATGATGGTTTTGTTATCTCTCTGTAAGTTGCATTATTTTCCATGTTTTTTCCTCCCAAAAATCACAATATTGTTTTGAAAATTTGTATTGGTTTATGTTTGAATTTGTGATTTTTGTTTTTGTGGGTTTTTCACAGTGATATGGCTAGTATGGGATTGTCAGGAACCCTATCTTCTAGTATTGGAAACTTGACTCGACTTCGCTCAATGTAAGCTCGTTGTTATTGGTTAAGGACAAATATATAAGTAGGCAATAATATTGACAGTTATGCCTCTCACTTGATTGAAGAATGAGGAGCTGTTATTTATGAGATGTTTTTCTTCATGAATGCTTCTGTACTTTCTGTTTTTGGATTAGTATTGTGATTGTTTACATTTTCTGAAATTTTTGGTACATTAAATGAGACCAGCCCCTTCACGAGAATATGTAGATTTTAACGAACCAACAGTCTTTACCATAAGACAGTAGTTGATTGAATGATAGTTCTTGCCGGAGATTCCACTGTTGGCCTCATTTAATGCATCTTTGTGTGCATAGTTTACAGTTGGTTTTATCTGTTTTGAATTTTCTTATATGGTCCCAACCTATAGTTTGATTGTTTAAAAAAGGGAAGTATGAGTGCTGTCGTGCTAAAGATACAGATGAAATTTAATATATGTGTTCATTGAGAAGCATTACATGCTCACTGAAATTGAAGTGTGAAATTATTACAAAGGATATTTTTATGTTGAGATTAGACTTAATTTCTCTTCCATTTCCTGAATTTAGTACCTTATATGGCAAATCCTAAGGTAGTACCTGCTTTCTGCTTTGCCTTTAATCAGTTGGTTGTTGATGGTCAATTGATTTACGTAGATGGGGAAAGACCATATTTTCCAACCTTTCACTTTCCTTACTTGAAAGTAATATAGCTTTGAATTATAATTACTAATCCTATTTCTCCATAGTATTTTCACCTGCATGCAAACTTCTATTGGCGATAATATTTCAAACCTTTAGGCAGGATATGAACCTGAAGAGAATGATGATCTCCTTTAATAAATGCAAAATAAAGAAAATGTTTTAAATATGATGGTTGCTGAGTTATCAAAGGTGGCCTTGGAAATAACTTTACTTCCTAGGCTAATTACATCTTGAAACTGCAGCTTGCTGCTGGTTGGCAGAACCTGTCTAACTACATTGTGTTCTACAGTTCGATGCAGAACAATCAGCTGTCTGGTCCAATTCCAGATGAGATTGGGAAACTCCAAGAGCTTCAAACTCTAGACCTCTCAGGTAACCAGTTTAGCAGTGAGATTCCTGACTCAATTGGTTACCTCAGCCGTCTAAATTACTTGTAAGTATAGCTTTAAAGTTTTGTTTTTTCACCTCCTTTCTAATTTGACCTTTAATATAGCTCTTGTGCAATATGCAGGAAATTAAGTAGAAATAAATTGTCTGGACAGATTCCTAAACGCGTTGCAAATCTTTCAGGTCTTTCATTCTTGTATGTCTCCGGTCACTAATATTGTTTGTTAATCTACTGTATGTTTATTGTTGGCGCTGAAATGAAATTATGCATTGGCAGGGATTTGTCATTTAACAATCTCACTGGTCCCACACCAAGAATACTAGCAAAAGCATACAGGTATAGACCTTTCTACTGCTAAAATTTGTTACATTTCTCTACTCTACTCCATAGCTAAAACTTTTTTTTTTTTTTTTTTTTTTTTTTTTTTTTTTTGCGTGTATATCAGTGATCAGTGCCATTTCAACTTGATAAATTTCAGAAGTTTGCGGGTCAATGCCTTGTATTAGCTGTACAATCTTCACTAAATCTTTTGAATGTTTGGTACAAATGTATGTGTCTGTCTGCTGAAAAGATAAGGCATGAAAATGAGATATCTAGGCATATAATGATGGGGGATTTAAGCTTCCGTTACCAAATCGTCAGCCTTATAAAAGTGTCAAGTAGTTTGTAATTTGGGGATATGTTTTGATAATAATTTATTGCAAATAAATCTTCAAATTGAGCACAAAATCCAAGGCCTTCTAGTGGCTGGACACTCTCAACAAGCTGAGCAAAGTAAAATAAACTTCGACAATATTCTGCATTTTCATCTTTCTCTCATTGGTCTCTCTCTATATATACATGTTCTGCATCCTTTTCTTCCCTCTCTAAACTTACTACTTCTATACGTTTTTCCAAGCTACCTCATAAGACTATAAGAGAATTATATTGTCATTCCCAATAGTGCTCCTACCACTAAGTTTATTACAGCATACTAAAGCACTATCTATAGACCTTATTTGTCTCATAGTGCATAGGACTGCAATAAGTCTGTGAAATACCAAAATCATGGTTGTATGGGCGGTTTGCATCCATAGAGAACAAGGTATTAAAGATTTCAAAGAAAGATAAAGTACAAAAGACAGAATGAAGAAGCTTCATCCATATAGAGATTATCGACTGAGTTATTGGTGGGTTTGTATAGAGAAATTGTGCCTTTCCTAGAAAATTTTACCCTTCATGAGAATTCTCATTTATCTATCATCAAACATGACCATTGCCTATAAGGGGTGAGCATGGATTGGATATCCGATCCGAATTTGGATTTCGGATCAAATATCTGTATCCGAAATTTCAGAAATTCGATATCCGTATCCGATCAGAAAAGTTACGGATCGGATAGTCTAGATATCCAATACCCGGCCATTGATACAGTATATTGAGAAAAACCCAAATGGCAAAAAGCCAATTACTAAAATTAATTTGACATAAAATCAGAATCTTAATCAAATAGCTCAGAATAATGTACAAATTATATACATAACAAATCATTTACAACCAAATTAAGTGAAAAATAAAAATCAGAAGAAGTGTAGATGTGTATGTCCGATGAGGCGAAGCCAAGAATTGAGATGTTGAGTGAGAACGGCCGAGAAGGCTGGTTGTGAGGACGACGACGCCAAAGTTAGAGAGAGAAAAGAAAGAGAGGCGTGGTGGGGGTTTGAGTGTTTTGAGGGAATAAAGTGAAATATTAGAGTTTGGTAACTTTTGACTTTTGTTAGATGTAAGTTTTTTTACGGTGGTTTTCATCATACATCGGATCGGATATCCGATATCCGACTTTTTTCGGATATCCGAAATCAAATATTAAAATATCCGATATTCATAATTTTCGGATCGGATCATCGGATTTTCGGATTTTCAGATAGTTTTGCTCAGCCCCTGTTGCCAATCTATTGGCCACAATTATTATCCACATTTTTATTGTTAAAAAAAATAGATGTATCCCCTAATGTCTTTTCATGAATTTAAAAATTAATTGATTAATAACCATAGATTGTGTATCTATACTAAATGAAAACTGTCCAGCATGTGTAGTATGTATATAAATCGCAAAATTTTAGAGTTGATGATATAAATTCTACAGTCCTACTACTTGTAAGACTGATGGAGATTGTATGCCGCTTTGAGAAACAATAACACTTGATGCTTTGGTACGACTGATATTTAATCTTGTAAAATGGTTATTAGAAGGTTAAAAAACAAGAAGAAGAAACATGTTAGCGCTTATCCGGTGATAATGAGCTGCTATTGGATCTTCTTTCTCCAAATATGTTCAATTTATTTGTTATTATCTTAGGTGGACATTAACACTTTGTATCATAATGTTTAATCACTATGTATGTTACTCAGAAGTCATATTAAATTGTTTACTAATGTTTTCAACTTTACCTCTCTCTAGTTATTATGAGTGACAAATTGCATATACGTGTAGTGTGACAGGGAACACATTTCTTTGCTCCTCTTCTTCTTCTTCCCAAGTTTGCATCAATGGAAAGAATCCTGAAAATGGTAGTGTTCTCTCTCTCTCTCTCTCTCTCTCATTGATTTAATTGTGTAACCTAATCTTTTTCAGACACAAGTCATACAGCTATCTCAAAATCAAGTCATCATCATCGATGGGAAGTCCCAGTGGCTGTTGGTGTTGGCTGCACATTTGTGATTTTGATATTGCTGATAATTGGATGGGTCCACTACTACAAGTCCCGTCTTCTCATGACATCATATGGTATTCTCTGAAGCTAAAGTCTTTTTTTCTTTTTTCTGTTTTTTTTTTTTAAAAAAATTGTTTATAGTTTATGAGTGTTTATATGATGATAACTATGGTGTGAAAGCCTCTAATTATTGGAATATGCAGTACAGCAAGACTATGAATTCAGTATTGGTCATGTAAAGAGGTTCTCGTTTCGTGAACTTCAAGCAGCTACAGGAAACTTCAATCCCAAAAACATACTAGGAAAGGGTGGTTTTGGAGTAGTCTATAAAGGTTGTCTACCAAACAAGACTATGATAGCAGTTAAAAGGCTGAAAGACCCCAGTTTCACTGGTGAAGTACAATTTCAAACAGAAGTGGAGATGATTGGTTTAGCTTTACATCGGAACCTTCTGCGTTTATATGGATTTTGTATGACACCTAATGAGAGATTGCTCATATATCCTTACATGCCAAATGGAAGTGTTGCTGATCGGTTGAGAGGTTGGTCAAATGGTTTGCTTTATATATTTGTTACATGGACTTGAGTTCGAGCATAATCTTCAATAAGGTTACTTGTCAGTTGTTAAAGTTTCAGAATCTTCCACTTATGAAATTTAACATGTTTTTGTCCTAAATTGATACCAAAAATTGATCATACTTGAGTATAATTGTCAGATTTCCAACAAAGATATGCATATGAAATGACAAATGCATGTATATGTGTCTTTGTTCATTTGTGTATGAAGTACAAAGTCTACAAAGCTGTAACAGTAATCTCTGACTCTGTGATGTGGATCTGCTTTCTAGTTTGCTCATTTCTTTTCATGAGAAAACTTGCATATCCAATGCTTAATAGCTTAATATGTAAGTTCTCTTACCATCAGATGCATTTTGAATAAGTCTAGGAAAATGGGTGCATTCTTACTGTTAATGATATATATCATGTATATCTTTTCAGACCCATGTGGGGATAGGCCTACTTTAGATTGGAGCAAGCGCTTGCATATTGCTCAGGGAACTGCCCGTGGACTCTTGTACTTACATGAGCAGTGCAATCCAAAAATTATTCATAGGGATGTGAAAGCTGCTAACATCTTGCTTGATGAGAGTTTTGAAGCTGTTGTGGGAGATTTTGGCCTTGCAAAGCTTTTGGACAGGAGGGATTCTCATGTCACTACTGCTGTGCGTGGTACTGTTGGTCATATTGCCCGGAGTATCTTTCAACTGGACAATCCTCGGATAAGACTGATGTCTTTGGATTCGGCGTTCTACTTTTGGAACTTGTTACAGGGCAAAAGACAGTAGATGCTGGCAAAGGTCAGGCTCAGAAGGGAATTATGTTTGACTGGGTAAGTTACGTCCGCTTTACAATTTAGATCATTTTATTTCCATTTACATTATATATGCTTTTTTTTTTTTTTTTTTTTTTTTTTTTTTTTTATGGAAAGTAAGTTATTTTTTCCCCTTCTAGAGTAATTTACTAAGCCATCATTGGACTTGGAAGTCCATGGAAAGTGAGAAAAGTAGGGAAGAGGATAAGGAAGGGATTCACATGTATACAACTCCCTATATCCTCCACCCCTTTTCCAATGGCCTGGCTTGCAAAGCTGGGTTGAGTTGATGTGCTGCTCAGTAGTATTCTTCTTTTCACTTCTTTGCCCCTTCTCTATAGATGAAGGCATTATATGAAGAGAAGAAGTTGGACGTGCTTGTGGACAGGGATCTAAAGGGATGTTTCAACGCTGATGAGCTAGAGAAAATGGTGGAATTGGCTCTTCGGTGCACTCAAGCTAATCCTAGTCTCAGGCCAAAGATGTCTGAGGTTTTGAAGATTTTAGAAAGTATTGCAGGGCAGTCTGTACATGGAGATGAATTGCATGCCAGAAGCTCTCTTCCGGAGGAACGATCTTGTATTACCAGTTTCTCTAGGAATTACAGTGATATTAACGAGGAACATTCCTTTGTTTTCGAAGATATTGAACTATCTGGCCCTAGATGATTCCTATTGTAGTTATTGTATGTATGGCTGTGCAATGATTTTGTAAATTGCTTCTTGTCTCTGAGTAAAAGTTCACATTTGATTCCAAATCATTCATCAAGAAATTGAATTAAAAGGCCATAATAATCATTTACCAAGTAGTTGAATTTACTATTTCCATCTTGCCACAAAATGAGATTTACTTAAATTCTGAAGGTAGTTTATTTTATTGGAGAGTTTAAATTGAATATCAAGCACTTAAACAAAGCTCGTTGGCTGTATGCTCCCAACTTTCCACCACGCCTCCCGCATATCCATGCCCCCCCTACAAGGGCTACAACAGTCGTTGGCCATGGCTACGGACAATTGCCATCCATTCCTAAATACTTGCAGCAATTTGATTTTAAATGCATTTTTTACTACTTAATTGAAAAAAATGCTACTATACTCGCAGTATATTGTAAGATTAATATCAATTTATTATTTTTTCTTAAATTTTGTTAAAGCATGATTGATTGATTGTATATTATAATAGTCAAACGTGTGCATTAGCACGTGTGTTATTCAAATTGTTGCAATTTTAAGAGCATAATATTTTTCATAATTTGGTAGAGACCAAAAGTGAGGAGAGAAACAGTAACTATTGTGGTGGGATTTTGCCTTATTTAGAGTATGACATGTTGTACTGTGAGTCTGCGATTAAACATTGTGTGAAAATAATGCAAAATTCTACTCCCTCCGTTAATTTTTATTTGTAACTTTGGAGTGTTTTGCGGTTCACGAGGCAAAACTTAAGGGGCAAATATTAGAGGAAGTAAATGAAGGTAATTAAAGTGATAGGAAAGAGAAAGTTGACCCACCCACTTGCAAAAAAGGTGGGGAAAATGTGGCAGATTTGGAGGGATTTGATTTTCCCCCAAATTTTCACCAGAAATTCGATTTGGCTGAATTTTTGGTGAAAATTTGGGTTCCCTCCTTAATTTCAAAAAAATTCAGAAGACTTTCAAATTTTTTTAATAAATTGAACCCTTCATTGACCATTTAAGAGGCATTTACATACAAGCCTCCACCATTCATACACATTCAACAGTTTTTTGTCTTAGGGTTTCTACAAAAACAGAAATCTGTCCATCTAAAAGTTAGCACTATTTACTAATTACACATTGTCAGCCCATTAAATACCAAAAAAAAAACCCATAATTTGAAATTAGTGCTGCACATTAAATACCCAAAGAACTTCATAAGCAGCTGCATCTCCTTGTTCCTTCATCTCCTCCACAAAAAAACAGCAGTCACCCCTACATCATTAAGCTGAAGCTAGAAAAAAAAAAACAGCTCAGACATCCATGGCAGAATTTTTTGATGCTATGTATTTCGATGTTGATCAAATTCTAACAGAAGAACAACTGGCAGAATTGTATTATGACCATGCAGAAAATATGCAAGATCTAGGCTTGGATGACTACGAATCTGAAGATGAGAGCATGCAAGACACACAAGGAGA
This sequence comes from Chenopodium quinoa, assembly GCF_001683475.1. Taxonomy (NCBI): domain Eukaryota; kingdom Viridiplantae; phylum Streptophyta; class Magnoliopsida; order Caryophyllales; family Amaranthaceae; genus Chenopodium; species Chenopodium quinoa. Next base: position 50,162 of record NW_018742241.1, read on the forward strand.
AGAACATGGCCAGCAAAACACACAAGACACACAAGCTGAGGTTGGTTCCCCAGAAATGGAACAACCAATTCAACATGGGACTCAACATACACAAAGAAAGTAGCTCACCATGCAACAGAAAAGAGAAATTGTGAACTCAATGTTGGTCAAAATGCAGCAAGGGAACTTACCAAGAGGTCACTTAAAGAATTTATCAGTTCAATTCAATATCCACAAATCAACCATCACAAGAATTTTCACAGACATAAAAAAAAGATGGCACAGGGGAATTTGATTGATGTCAGGACCAAGAAGTATGGCAGAGTAGGTAGAAAGCCAAAGGAATTTTCTGATGAATTCCTACAATCAGTCCCTTTGCATTTAAGGCAGACAGAAAGGAGTTATGCAGCAACATTAAATATCTCTCATGTGACTCTTCACAATTTGAAGAAAAAGGGAAGGTTAAGAACACACACAAGTAGCAACAAGCCAGCATTGACATCAGACCACAAGGTAGCAAGACTGAAATGGATTTTGTCACACATAAATCCAGTAACAAGTAATGAGGAACCCACATTTGTTGATATGAACCATGTCATACACATGGATGAGAAATGGTTCTATCTGAACCCTGACAAGAGGAGGTTTTATCTCCTACCTAGTGAGGAAGATCCATACAGGGCAATACAGTCCAAAAGATTCAAGCTCAAGGCAATGTTTATGGGCTTAATTGGGAAGCCATTGTATGACACAAATGGGGAACTAATCCATGATGGGAAGTATGGCATGTTCCCATTCACTGTCAAACAACTAGCAAAGAAATCCAGTAAAAACAGAGTAGCAGGAACTTGGGAAACAAAGGCAATCCAGAATGTAAACAGAGAAGTAATTAGAGATATGTTGCTGACAAATGTCATACCAGCAATTATCTCAAAGTGGCCTGAGAGTCTAGCAAAAAATGTTGTGATCCAATGGGACAATGCAAGGCCTCACCAAGTTCCTAAGGATGCAGAGTTTATGGCAGCAACAACAGCACATGGATTCAACATTCAATTTGTTTTTCAGCCAGCACAGTCCCTAGATTTGAATGTGCTTGATTTAGGGTTATTTAGGTCTATTCAATCTTTGCAATATCAGTCTTTTCCTAGCAACCTAGATGAGCTAGTTACAAAAGTGAAGGACTCCTATGAGACATTCAATCATCAAGTGAACAAGTACATTTGGCTGAGTTTACAAAAGTGCAGAGATCCTCAAGGCAGAAGGTGGGAATAAGTACAAAATACCCCACATGAACAAGAAAACACTTGAAAATCTTGGCATTCTGCCAAATCAAGTAGAAGTGCAGAAGGAAGTAGTTATGGAGGCTGTGGAGTACCTAAACACTATGTTTTGTAAATCAAGGGACTGAACAAGGAACAGAAGATATGGAGGTAGATGCAGACTAGGGGACTCATCACAACAATGGAGAAACACATGGACTGCCACACATAACCACTTAGCTATGTTATGGTTTGTTTTGTTTTTTTTTTTTCCTGTTTTTTATTCAGTTATTAGGTGGTTAGGTGTATTTTGTTAAATATAGTGATCAAACATGTTAGGCAGTCTTATGTATAGTCCTTTTGTACCCACATTTTGAATGGAATAGAAATGGAAAAGAATCAGATGTTATGTGGGCACTCAATCCATCAGAAGTTTTGTTTCCCATATTTGAATAAAACACCAACTCACAAGGTTACCTCAACAACAACATTAAGCAAATTGTTGCAGCAAAACACTTGTGTGTTGTGAAAGTCAATAGAGTCTCTTCCTCATTTGGATTTGGATAATATAAACAACACAGAAACATGGGGGACTCAATACAAATCATGCTACAACAGATATTCAAAGGGGACTCCTTTAAGAAATGTGTGAACACAATAAGGGACTGTCATGTGTTCTCTACCCAAATGATCATTGAGAACACTTTAAGGTATGACCATGCCAACTTTAAAAAATAAATGACACAGCAGCCTCATCATTCATCAATCAAACCCCCATATGCACCAAATGTCATATTCCAACAAGCCAACATATCACAAAATAATCTCCAAAACAGCAAACATAGCCAACCATCCAACAGATCAGACAATCAGAAATAAGCAATGAAGCCAACATAGTCCAAAACAGCAAACGTAGCCAACCATCCAACAACTTAGACAATCAGAAATAAGCAATGAAGCCAACATAGTCCAAAACAGCAAACATAGCCAACCATACAAAAGATCAGACAATCACAAATAAGCAACGAAGCCAACATGAATCCAGATCAAATCAGCAATAACCAACGAAGCCAACATGCATCCACATCAAATCAGAAATAACCAACGAAGCCAACTAGCAACCAAATTAAATCAACATATTATCGAAAAAATCAAAGGAGAGGGACTCAAATAAAAAAATGAAATACTGTAGGGTTAGGAATCGTTACGCAAGAGTCACTTGGAGGGTTGAACCCTTGGGTTCATCCGCCTCGCATAGTGCTTCTTCAAAGGAGGGCCAACCACTTCACCATCGTCACCATTTTCATCCTCATCATCAGAAGACAGAACGATCATCTCCTTATCTGGCAACCCACGCATCCGCCTCATAGCCACCAACGCCGCCTTCCTTCTAGCCCTAATCTTTGTGGGTGGCCTTGCCCTGTTAGATCTGGGCTTAGTGATAGGCCGTCGACAAGCCTACCAAAGATAATGATTCCTATCTTGGTCTCACTAACAATAGTAAGGGTAAGAAAGGGTCGAACCCAAGAGAGGCGTTGAATCAACCACCGAGTACTACCGTTTAAATAAGCTAAATGAATTCTAAATTGGGTTGGTTTTGAGTAACTTCTTCTAATTCAACTCAACTAAAGCTAAGAGGAGATTAACAATATTAAGAGGAATCTAGGGCTCGGGTTATACCACTCAACTTCATCACAAATCACAATTATCATGCTACAATCAAGGTAAATTAATGGGACAAATTAGGGGAAGTCATCTAAAGCACCCAACTACTCTCTCAAGCTAGAGGGATTACTTGAATCGTGAATACAACCTACTCTCGTGGTTACATAGCATAAAACAAGTGTTAAAGCATAATCACGATGACATAAACATTCCCTTGACCGGTAATCCCTATTCTCATGGCATTTCGGGTCAATTAAGCATAAGGGAGCTAACTCAAGTTCATCTCTCGATCCTTCGTTGAGAAAGCTTGGATAAATAGTTCTAGCAATGGCCATATACAAGAACTAAGCAATTAAACCACTTAAGCTCAACTAATCATCATCCCACAACAACCAAATTAGCACATGCAACAAGTAATTAGTGACTACATTGAGGGTTTTACCCAAACCCTAGAATTTAGACTACTCACAATCCATGGAGGTTAAAGCAATTAGAGGTTTCAAGCAATTCATGAACAAGTTCAAACTAAGGATTAAGCTAATTAACAATCTAAGCATGCAAGAATTAAGCAAGTAATCAACAACAAAGTAAAGAGAAGTAGAAAAGATGAGTAAGAAATGGTTACTATGAAGCTTCAAAGTGAGCAACAATGGTGGATTTTGTCTTCTACAATGATTGAATTTGAATGCTTCCAAGCTAAAAATTAAGAACTAATGATTTGAGAATTTAATGTTCTAAGACTACAAACTAAGAGGAAAGCTCTAAAAAAACTGCATCCCCCGTACAAATGAGCTCTAAAGGGGTATTTATATGACCCCCAAATAAAAAGGACGAAGAAAACAAGGAAGAAGTTCGACTGCAGGTCTGCACGGACGTGCCAGATTTGGCACGGACGTGCAAGGCTAAGCACGGCCGTGCCAAGTTTGGTACGGACGTGCAGGAGGGCCAAAATGGAGGCAGAGGCTTCTGCCAAGGTCTGCACGGACGTGCAGCTTTTGGCACGGACGTGCTATCATCTTGCACGTCCGTGCAGGATGCCCTGCCTAGACTGCTTAACTTTGGGAAGCTGTAACTTCTACGTTTCCTGTCGGAAGTGGACTTGTGACCAGTCGTTGGAAAGCTCTTGAGACGAACTTTAATCTCCAATTTGAATCGCTTCAAAAGGTTGATAATATCAAAAGTTATGGTTGGTTGAAGTTGACGCTTACGCAAACGACCTTTCAAGGTTCTCCAAAAGCTTTTCATTTCCCTTTAAGGCATTCCTCCTTCTTCCTCCATGGCTCTATCAACCAATCTTGCCCTTATCCTTGCTCACTCATGCTTGATCATGTCCATAGTGCTACAAATAGCTACATTACATCAAAAACACAAACAACCGGTGAAGCATGGATGGTACAAAATTTGCATAAAAATAGGATAAAAAATGAACTTTGATGTCGATTAATAACAAAAACAAGGTTCAAAAGTACCCTAAAATCATGCCAAATAACAAGTTATCACTTAGTGATGGGCACAGAACTCCCCTCACCATTGTCACACACTAGATCTACAAATACACCACTGAAATCAAGCGCTTTTTTGCCACGGGACTCTCCCTCTCCCTCACCCTCAGCCCTCTTGAGACGCTCCTCCTCCTCGACGCTTTCAAGAACCTTACCCAAAGCCTTGTAGGTGGTTAACGAATAGTAATGACCAGCCTCACCTGACTCGTAAAATTGGCGAGGAAAAGAAGATCCAGTGTCGAAAGATTGAATCAGAGACACAATCAAATTACCCTCACCGACGTCGTCGGTGGCAATGGAAGCGTCGTGAAGTGGATCTAGGTTAATCATGTTGTTGGGGGACTCGGTTTTTGCAAGATTTGAGGTCTCAAGGTCAGATTTGAGGTCTCAAGGTCAGATTTGAGGAGGAAGATTGGAGAAAATTATAGACGAACAGGAGAGAGAAAGACGAAGAACAAGAACTAGGGTTCTGAGGAACTCTCCATATGATAAAAGGAAGCCCAGACATCATCAATTAATTTTTGGTGGTTGGGAATGTGAGTGATGAGAGTGGTTGGGGGAAATGAGGTAATAAATGGAGGGAGAGATTAGATTAGGTTAAATCAGATTAATTGTACATAATTTTGATTAAAGTAAAATAAGGGTAAAATTATAAAAATCAGAATTTTTAAGTAAGGGTAAATATGTAATTTCTGGAGTTTTTGTTGACTAAAACTAGAAAGAAAATAGAAAGTTGCACATAATGTTTAGCGGACTAAAATAGTAAAAGTTGCAAATAAAAATTAACGGAGGGAGTATATGTTGTGAATAAAAATTAAAGAAAAAGTAGAAATATTTTTTTTGTTTTTTTGGGTGTGTAAAATAGAAAGGGTACCTTTTTTTTTTTTTTTTTTGAAGGGAAATAGAAAGGGTACTTAAGAGTACCTTAATAATGCAAACAGAAGAAGTAAATCAATAAATGACAATTAAGGTCCCATCAAGAAGATGATAATTTTAAATGTCAGATGAATAAATGGACTGACAATCATAGATATTCCAAAAACAAAAAAACACGAGTATTAATCATAGAGTAAGTTGCTTTCTATTTGCTCACCACAATTTCAAAATCCTATATTATGGTTGATCTTAGGCCTCATACCTTAGCAACTAATATACCTATCAAATAAATTTGCACCTAAATATTTATGAACTAAAACAAAGTCAACGACATCCAAAATTTAATATAAGTAAATATGTAAATAACAAACACGTAACATGTGATCATCTACAAGACTACAATGGATAGTTACATTTCTTGTAGCTTTGGGTTGCCATATTATTATTTTCCAAACTACATCATTTAATAAGCTATAACGTTCACAATGACAAGCTATTACCTTTTGCAAAATAAAAAAAAAATATTCACAAACTATTTATTCATTCAAAGTGGACAACACATGCTTTGGGTGAAATGAAACTGCATAGCTCTACAAAGCTATGTAGTTTCACCTAAAATATTTTATACACACTTGGGTGTACCGTGCACCAAACTAGCCCAAAGAGTTTTTGCTCTTCATTTGATGATTAAATGAAACACAATCATCAAAATGAGAATAAAATGCTCATGGGTGTACCGTGCACCCGAGTATATATAACAATCTCAAAAGCTACAAGCCTACAACCCTTGTAACTCTACAATGGTGTGCTAGCTACTAGCTCCAAGTATTTCAAATTGCAAGCAAGAATCTATTTACAACCATTGTGGGTGCTCAGGCAATTGCCCAGTATAATATTTCCAAATTCCCATAAATTAACAAAATAGGTTAGCTCTATTTGATTCATACAACTATCTACTATATTGTAAGAAATTCAAGATATTTAACAAATTACTTTTCATATTAAACTAATGTATAAGTGAAGTTAATGAAGAAAGGGAAACTTTGCAAAAGACGTTAGTGAGTAAAGAAACAATAAATAATAATGATTTTATGTTAAAATTTAAAGTGTTGCAAGTAATGAATTGAAAAGAAGATATGAGTACAAATACAATTGTGCAAATAATTTTCGAGTGTACATTTTTTAAAAATGTATTTTACTGTAATTTATTTATTTATTGGTTTAAAGACAGTCACAAGAGCAATGATATGAACGAGATTTGATTCTAAGAGTACACCCCAAAACTTTAACTAAATAAGGTAGTTGACATTCACTCTCTATAATTATTGTATCCTAAGTTCCTAACACATTACAATATTTGCCTTGACTTTTTTTAAAAAATAAATATATATATATAAAAAATATATATATATATAAATGGGGTTACTTGAATATTTTGGTCACATTTCTTACTAATATATACAACAGAGTGTGTTATTGTAATTTATAAAAGGGTAATGCTATATGTATCCCTTAATGCTTAGAATGAGCATTTAATATATTTTCTAATTTGATATTAATTTAGGAATGCATGACAAAATCACGCACAAATCAATGTAATTATGTCATATTTCCTTTTTTTTTTTTTTTTTTTTTTTGTGAGCGCGCACACACACATTATGAAACTATTGTTGGATTAATCTTAATGTGTATTTTCACAATCTTTAACTTTTGTCACTTTTTAATAATTGATATATAAATTCTAAGTGTCATATATAAGGAGCTAAAAATGAAAATATTAAATAAAATAAATATTAATCACAAATTCTAATATGAGATCAGCCCACGATGAAGCCACTTCACATAAAGCAATTAATTGAGTAATGAGGGTTACATACGAGGATGATCAAATGGGGTTATCTGGATGGATGAGGTTATTCCAATAGATAAATTGGGTTACTCTAATAAGTAAGTGTATTTTTCCATTAATAGTTAAAACACAAGAATAAGGGTTACTCAGAAAGTTATATATATATATATATATATTATATATATATATATTATATATTATATATATATATATATTTATATTTATATTTTGAATTACAAAAATCGATGTTACTTATATATTAAATTGAGGTTATCAATATGGATAAAGTAAGTTTACTCTTACAAATAAATGAGGAAACTGATATTCATGAATACGTATTACTCTAATAAACAAATGTGACCACACTATGTTATTAACCATACATTAAATATGCCGAGCTTTAATTCTACCTATCAACATGTGATTTTGTCATTCATTTTTAAAAGGAAAAATTGACCTCAACAATATCAACTATGGTTTGAGTGCATCCAAATGGATGCAACCCACACCATGTACTATAAGTTTGGGTGCATGCAATGACACAAATAACACTGGAGATGAAATAAATATACAAGACTATGTCTTCTAATCTATGTTATTTCTCGCACCCATGTCCAGGTAGTTCATGAAATGACAGAGATCATCAAATGTGAAATAAAATTATCAATTACGTCATTTCATCTGTCATTTATTGCAACAGTTTCACAATTTGTGTCGTGGACTACACCCAAGCCATAGTTCATGGTGTGAGTTGTAGCCATTTAAGATTATGTTATAGGGTGCACCCAAGCCATAGTAGTTGGTGCTATCGAGATGAATTTTGCCTTAAAATTAATTTAATTTTAGTGATTAAGTGCTTATTGAGTTACAACTGTTTAAGATTATGTTTTGGGTGCACTCAATCCATAGTTGCTGCTATCGAGATGAATTTTGCCTTAAAATTAATTCAATTTTGGACTTTTCTCCAAAGTAAGCCATTTTTGGTAAATATCTACCAAAATGGTTGCGTGACAAAAGTATTTACCAAACTAAGCTTCCAGGCTAAAACGCTGTCTCGGACAGCGTTTTATGCCTGTTTTTTTTTTAAAAAAAAAATTCCACTTAAAAACGCTGTCTGGGACAACGTGTTTAGTTGTTGACTTTTTTGTAAATTTTTTTTGTAATTTCAGATATGTTAACATTAAAAGGGGAAAAAAAATTATTAAACATATAAAACGCTGTCACAAACAACGTTTTATATACAAAGTTTTTTGTACATAAAACGTTGTCCCAGACAGCGTTTCTCTGCTGGTCTGCAATGCACCAGAAGTTTGCAGCATTTTCTCCAATTTCTGCCCTAACACACCACCCTCTGCCTTGATTTAGCCACCACAGTCAACCACCACCCCCACCACCAACCCCTACCATCGACCACCACCTTCCGCCAGTTTCGATCATCCTTATGCACTTCAAAACAGTCCAACTCCACCCCCAACCTTTCCAACACCACCAGCCCCAACCTTTCCACCACCGTCGATCACCACCCACCACAACCAACATCACTAAACCACAATGAAGCACCACATTAGCCACCACGACCATCGCTTCTACCCCGTTTTTGATTAAGGATCCCAAATGTTTGTTTTTGATACAAATTGGCATAGAAGGATCTATTTTGACTTACATAAGTCCGGTTTGGATAAATAAGGAAACTAAACATCAAACCACGCACAGATTCATCCAACAAACATGTATTATATTAATAATGTAATCGTTATATACATCATTCTAGAAAATGTTTGTCTACAACAAATAAATCATACGATACGATCCTTACTCATCAATTCGGGATAAAGAGTCCCTAGCATGACCGTCGTCCGTGCGTCTACGACGCCGAGTGTAATGGGAAATGGTGGTGAATGGGTCTCGGCGCGGTGGGGGAGTGAGCTGGCTGGACGATGTGTCCTCCTGACTCCCAAGGGGCGCAGTAGTGTGGATAGGGGTGAGCAAAGACCCAGGGTACCTGGTACTGGACCCGGAACCGGTTAGGACCCGCCGGGTCCGGACCCAGAACTGGTCTCACCGGTTCCGGGACTGGGTCCAAAATTTCGGACCCGGTTGTAACCGGTTCCGGTTCCAAATCCTAAAATTTTGGACCCGATACCCACTGGGTACCCGGTTGTATATGATATAGTATGTGGATTGTTTGTGTTTTTAAGAAATTAAAGAGTTATCTACAATCCATTTTAATTTCTAAGCCTAATTGCTTATAAAACTCTAAATCCACTATCAAACAAAACCCTAAAACTTCTAGATTTTTCTCTCCGCTCTACTATACCGGTTACCCAACACATATTGTACAAAATATATTTAAAAAAACAAAAATATGTTGAACGTAACTAATTAGTAAAATAAAAAATATGTATTAATATTTAATATAATTAAAATAGCTTAATGTATATAAAAATATAAGTATTAAACGCTAAAAGTAAAAATAAACCAAAAAATATATTATGATTTGTATTATATTTCAACACTTATATATATAAGTGGGTACCCGGAATCGAAACCGGTACTCGGTGGAACCAATTCCAATTCCTAAATTTTTAGGACCCGGTTGTACCTTTTCCAATTCCGGTTCCAAATTTTAGGACCCGGTCCCAACCAATTCCGGGTCCGGATCCTAAAATTTTGACCGGGTACCCGGTTTGCTCACCCTTAAGTGTGGATGGTGTACTCCTCTGCGTCTGTGGGTGTCGTATGATCACCTCCACCGCTACTCTGGCCGGGGTCGAACTGTGCCTGGAAGGAGGATCCACTATCTTGACTGTCCCGCTGCTGGATGAGATAACCGTGACCATGTCTCTGTAAGGAAGTCATGAACATATCTCGCATCCGCTCGACCTGGGCTCTGGTGGGTCCGTCTACAAGGGCGAGTGATAGTGCATCAAACATCGACACCATATCCACCGCTTGCAATAATCATTGATCAGTCAATTACGTGATATATTAAAAAATAAAAAATGAGGACGATAAGTACAATAAAAGAAACTCACATATCCGCGAATGACGTCATGTGCTAGCTGGTAATGTGTGGACGGTGGTGTGTAGCTGGGGTTGAGGAAACGGCGTGTAATACGCTTGTACCACATCATGTACGGATCGTGAGGATCCATATCGCCCTGCATCGGGTCACCGCCAACGATGAACTCCAGCTGTTGTTGCCATAGCTCAAGGAAACGCCAATGCTCCAATGCCCAGTTCATCTCCCCCTTTCCCCGTCGGTCAATGCCGTGAAGGCGTACACTAGTGTCACATTGCTGGGAATAGGCTGGCGTAGTTGGAACTGTCGCATGACGCGGTCGGGTAGGTGACTCTCCACGACTTCGAAACAAATCAGGGGGACTCTGGCATGCCACTCTGCCTGATGATCCAGTAGATGTGCAGGCATGTCATCTACCAACGCTGGTTCATACGGATCCCAGGTGATCTACAATAACACATCAAAATAGATATTATAATTAGGTTAGTCCACATATGGTGTACACAGCACATAATTGTTTACAAATATCTAAAAAGTTTCCACCTGCTGCTTAGTGAGTCGGTCAAGGGCGTCTCGGTAGTATGGAAGACCCGTCGCCGCATGCGCCTGTGTGAGTCTGGGGACCACCCACCTATGGCAACAAAGTTGTTTTATTTGTTAGCAAAATGAAACTGTTTGGGGGCAAAAAAGACTGACAAATTTTACAAACCTGCAATCGTATGCCTCATCAGCTGCAGGGAGCGGTGGAGCGATGTACGGCTCATACTGGTCATCCCTGTCCTGCTTCCCTCGACGATGTACAACCGGCCGACCTGGTCTTCCTACGTGGATGTGCTCCCAAGCCCATAACTGCAATAAAAAAATACAAAACTATGTTAAGTATGTTTTGTGGTCATTGCCTAAGTAGCTTGTGGAAAACTAGGTTGGTTACCTGAAGCACGATCAGAGGTCCACAGATCTCGGCTGCACCACTCTGGGAGGCCCTATAGAGGTTGCGATACAACATCGCCAAACAGGCACTACCCCAGCTGTATCCACGGATATGATCCCAATCGTGGTCTAATAGCTGTAGGTAAATAAGATGCATATGGCTCCCGCTCTTGTTCCCGAACAACACGCCGGAAATGAGCAAGAACAGGTACGCTCAAGCGTATCTCTAAACTGTGACGTCATCAGCGTCCTCAGGCATGGCACCGAAAGTATCTCGTAACCAGACGGTCCTCAACGCGGAGCCCCTAATATTGTCGTGACCCGGCTGCACCCCGAGAACCCGGACTACCAAACCAGCTGGATCGACTATCGCGGATCCTATCACCACAGTCCCATGCACAGGAAGGCGCGTCAGTATCGCGACGTCCCGCAATGTAACGGTGGCCTCCCCAACTAGTAGATGGAAGGAGTGCGTCTCTTGCCTCCATCTCTCCACTAGCGCAGTGACAAGCTGTCGGTCGATCTCCCTGAACACCACCCAATGAATACCGCCAAAGCCAGCATACTCGACGTACGCAAGACAGCGTTCATCGACAACCCAGCCGCCCAGAGCCCGGGAAGTGTAGTGCCTGCAAATCAGCGCCTTCGCTACGTCACCCTGAAAAAGCATGATCCGTTTGAAATTAATATTTGATAGTACATCAATGAATCTAGAAAAGTAACAGATGAAATATTACCGTCTGGTTCCATACGTCGACGCTCCGATGTGTGTCCTGCAGAGTCAGGACAGAAGGGTCAAGGGGTCCGGGTGTCCTATCCTGTCCGTGCATGGTGTCTGTTCATTGAGAACGTTACATAATATACAATAACAAAATAACTGGAATAGCAATTTAACATAAGATAGACGATTTAAACGCAAAGACAAAAAATTTCTAACAACATCCAAAGTAGGACATATAAATCATCCAAGTGATTGTAATTTTACAGACTTCAGAAAATCTGGTACAAAATATTCAAAATAACACTACTAGGTACTACTACAACAAATAACAAATATAAACTTAGGTCCTACGTCGGTCTAGATGCACAAGTAGTTCGGTTGTGACCCTGCTGGTGACAACGACTGCATTTGGTCGGGGGCTCGTTGGTATCATCCATTTCATTGCGTATGCGCTTCGTTCTTGGACGACCTTTTCCACGAACCATGGTGCCGTCCGGAATGAGTTTAGGGCCAACGTATTGTGCCCCATGTGCCCAGGTTGTCTCGTAGGGGATAGGCCAGAACTGTGGTGCATAGGTGTTCGTGTAAGCAGCCGATTGAAGCAAAGGGTCCACCCACGGCCGCTCTGACAGTGAATACGTCGCACAGACGGCAAGAACATGAGAACATGGGAGGTGGAATATCTTCGGTTTGTTGCATGTACACGTTCTCAACTGTCAGTTAACTGTATGCTTGTGGCCTCCTTTACTACCAATTCGCTCTCCCTTCTCTGTTGTCACTTGGTAAATATGCAAACGGCGATTATACGCATCCACTCTATGATATCTGGCTTTTGTGGTGTTTTTCTCCAGGATCGCAGTGACCTTTGGGGGGTATGGAAGTCCCTGATCAGACCTAGCCTCGAAAGACTCTCTTCTCAAAGTGAAATACTTGTTAACTCTGTGGAAGGTTAACTTGACAAGGGACATGATCGGTAGAAATCGAGCTCCCTTCAACACGTTAAATATTTCCGAGAAGTTTGTAATACATATCCCATATTTGCGACCATTGTCATGAAAGAGAGACCACATAGTGAGCGGGACTTGAGCAATGTACTCCATGGCCTTGGTACATTCCTCACCAATGAAACACAGATCAGCCAAAAGTTTTCTTTTCTGCCTTTGGTACGCCGCTGCCTTGAATATATCTCTCATGTCGTTACTTCGCACGAGAGTCTTCAAGTTAGAAGCTATGTGGCGGACACAAAACCTGTGATAGGCTCGCGGCTCGGTGAATCCTACATTAGGATCATTCATTGCTGCAATGATCCCAGGATGTCGATCAGATATAACACAGAGGCCATCCCGTTGCGTGACACGATCCCGAATACAACCCAGGAACCAAGACCAACTGGATATGTTTTCCCCTTCAACCACCGCAAATGCTAGAGGAAATACCTGAAAGCTTGCATCAACACTTGTAGCAACCAACAATGTTCCTTTATACTTCCCGTACAAGTACGTCCCATCGATACAGATAACAGGCATACAATGTTTAAAGCCGTCAATACAAGGACCGAAGGCCCAAAACACTCGTTCAAACACTTCCATGTTGCTGTAGTATACACCGTCCACAAAAGCTTTGTGTTTCCATACGACACATGTTCCCGGGTTTGACCGTAGGAGTGCTTGCATGAAGTGTGGAAGTCTGCCGTAAGAACTCTCCCAATCCCCAAATATTTCAGCTATAGATTTCTCCTTGGCATACCACGCTCGTCGATAAGGGACATCGAAATGAATTGAAATTGCTTGGAGATGAGTTCCTGGATGAATCCAACTTTCAAAGACGGATCTTTCTGCACAAAGGACTTCACATACTCTGCTATTATGGACGAATCCAAGTGTGGGTTATTAGTAAATAATACTTCAGTGACACATGTCTCCCGATGCGGGCCTTTGTATGTGACTATGGTAAAACCACGGGAGTGCTCACTGGATTTGGTACCCCGTAGCATCCAACCACATTTCTTCTTGCATCGCAGATGTAGGACACCATCATTCGAGGTCACTGTGGTGTAGAATTGATTCCTCTGTATAGAGTACATCTTCACCATTTCTTGAAGCATTTTCTTGCTTTCAAAATACATTCCCTTCTCAAATTCTCCCCCAGGAACAAACGATGTGTGGCTACCCGATTCGGTCCAATACTGATCAACTTCATAGTTCTCGGGGACCTCACTGAACCAGGGTATGGGAGTTCAAACCAAGGGCTCGAAAACTTCCATCTGTGCAGGTTCATCATCCTCCTCTCCGTTCTCGTCCTCATCATCCATTTCCGCATACACATCATACACCGACAATTCATTATTCACAATATCATCAAAATAATTTGGCTCTTCTCGAGATGGTGATGCTTGAACATCATCTTGCATAGGCGAATAGCTATGCAATTGCATCGGGGAAGATGCCACAGTGTTCGATGACGACGGACCAGGTTGGCCGAACATTGTCACACATCCCCCCGCATGTACTGGTGAAGCTATATGAGAACTTAACGGCAAGTGAAATTGGTCGTCCTGCAGCATTCGAGTGAAAGATCCCATCCCATATTCATTCGATGGAATGTGGTTTGAGGGCATTTGGAAGGGCGCGGTGTTGTAATCAGAGACATATGTAGCTTGCTGTTCAGCCCGAGTACTTTGTTGGGTACATATAGGCACCGTTTCTACATATATCTCATTGGGAACACCCTTCATTGCAACAATGCTCCTCAAAGCTTTCAAATGTCTGTTCGTAGAGACAGGTAACACTTGAACCCCATGACCAGTATCAAACCTCATTTTAATGTTCAGTTCCACATTCATTGGGTTTGAACCAATACTACTATGAACCTCGTTCATCAAATCATTAACTGTCATGTTCAGTTCAAGTGTTAGTGGTTCCATATTCCCTCCACTATACTCAACGTTTGATCCATCGCACAAAATTTCACCTCCCCAACAGCATAACAACACTACATTTTGTCCAGTCATATTCTACACAACAACCAAAACACATTTTACTTAAAGCCGTTAAATCATCCCTAAATCACCACAATCAAACAAATAAAGTTTACATACTTTACAAATTAACTACTAAGAACCCCTAAATCACCACTATTACGCAACAATGTAGGTTATTACAATTGTTCAAAATCTAATAATTATCAACCATTTTCAACAATTTTCAACATAACCAACAACAACAATTCAACATTATCCAAACTATTATCAACACTAACAATATCAACACTACCATTATCAACACTAACAATTCAACAATTACCAACACTAACAATTCAACAATATTAACACTAACAACTCAACCTCATCAACATTTTAACTCAATTCCAAAAAAATTAGAAATCACCAACATAAACCCTAGAATTTAAAAAACAAAGAGAGTTGAATGAATACCTATTTCGGGGTGAGGGGAGTGTATAGTGGGCTTCGGCGTCCGGACGACGGCGGGCGACGGTAGAGGTGGCGGCGGCGGTCTAGACGGAGGAGCACAAGTATGAGAGAGAGAGGGATTAAGTTAGAGTTTGGGAAAGAAGGGGTTTGAGAATGAAGGAGGAGGAAATGAAATACGCTGCCTGCTGGAGGGAAAAAAAAAACGACAGAAACGTTGTCTCGTTTCATTAACAACCATAAACGCTGTATGAGACAGCGTTTATTGTTGAGCGTTAAACGCTGTCTCAGACAGCGTATTGTGAATAACTTTTTCTTTTTTTTTTAAAAACATTTTTTTAAATAAAAGGCAATTACAAAAATTTAAAAGAAAAAGTCAACAACAAAAGTCGCTGTCCCAGACAGCGTTTTTAAGTTGAATTTTTTATAAAAAAAAACTAGGGCATAAAACGCTGTTTGAGACCGCGTTTTACCCTGGAAGCTTAATTTGGTAAATATTTTTACCACGTAACCATTTACGTATATATTTTGCCACTTAAGCTTACTTTAGAAAAACGTTCTTCAATTTTAGTGAATGAAGTGCTTAATTTAAAAAATTATTAATGCTTAAAACCTCCTAAATTAAAATATCTATTTACAGGTTTACTGGGATTCGACATCCATACACCAAGTTGTGGACAGAATCACAGTTGCAACATAAATTTCTCACATGGTGGACCCTCATTTTTTATTAAATAGTTCCACTAATATAATATAAAACCTTAAAATATTTGTGGAAGATCATCAACCATAAATTACCATATGAATATTAAATATTAGCAACTCCCTTTAGATTGATGTAACAACTCAACTCACAACTCACAAGATCCATAAAACTCCTATAATTGTATTAATTTAACTTCAAATTATATTCCATAGTCTTATAATTACATTAATTATCATTAAAAAAAATTTGTTCTCTGATTAATTTGTTTAAATAGAAAATTTTAAATCTTGTACTTTTGTTTCATACAAAAAGAAAATTGAAGTAAAAAAAATTTAACCCATCCCAATTTAGTATCTTAATAATTATATTTAAAATTTAAAATCAAATTTCATTTATATTAGTTTTTATGATATAGCTAAACACTTATAAAAATAAAAAAAAAAAAATGGTCTTGAATCCGTGATTGGATCCATACCTTTTTCTTTTACTCGTACCATTTTAGAGTATTCTTTTGATTTCTTTCTTATCCTTTCTTCTCGTAAAAACTTCCATTAAATCCCTAATAAAATAAAATAAAATAAAAACCAATTTCTATGCTTAAAATCCTAGGTCAAGGCAGAGAGTCACAAAACAGAGGAGAGAGAAACAGAGAAACTTTACATTACATTTCTAAAACAGAGTTCCTTACAACACTTTATTTATATTCTCTTTCTAATTTTAATAATCCAATAAATTTCACACAAATTTTTATTGTTGTTTGTTTTAAATTTGTTACAGTTTATGGAATTTTGGTTTTTTGGGTTTTTATAATTTAATTAGAATGAGCTGCTCTGTTTTTTGGTAAAAGTTTTGCGTTTTATGTAATTGGTAAAGAAAAAAAATGACGGGTTTCGTGAAATTTAGCGATTTAAGGTAATTTTTTTTTGGTTTTGAAAATTATAAATTATGAGTCAAGAAACTGTTGTCGAGCTTCAAGAAATTGAGAAACAAAATTCAGGTTGTTCAATCAATGATGCAAGAGTTTCAGAAACAGTTATTGCAATACAGGAAAATTCACAAGATTTGAGTTGTTCACAGGAATCAGCTGGTGTTATTGTAGTTGTTGTTGACGATGTTGTCAGAAATTCTGAAAACAGATCAAGTAATTCAGGGGAGAGTTGTGCAACAGGAATTGTGAGTGAAACAAAGGTTGCTGAAACTAAAGATGAGAAAAAACCATGGCTTGTTGATGTAAAATGCGGAGATGGAGAAGTTTGTGATGGTGAATTATTGTGTAGAATTTGTCATTTGAGTTCTGAGCAACCATGGAAGTTGCCGCTTTTCGCGGCGAAAACTGATCTTATCTTGCTTGGTTGTGGATGTAAAGGTGAACTTAGTGTTGCACATTTTTATTGTGCTGAGGCTTGGTTCAAGCTCAAGGGAAACAGGTGATTGCTTGAACTCTAAATTTGTCTTTTTTAGTCTTGTTTTGTACTTGAAATGTCCTTGTTTTTCACTTGATTAAGTATATATTCGTGTTTGTAGTTTCAAACTTGACATTACAAATTTACAATTGATACCATGTTTGCATTGGTAAATCTCTAGTAAGCAATGTTGGTACTGTTTGACAATTAACTTGTGGTTATTAGTAGTTGACTATTTCGCTTTGTTTTATGTGGAGTATTAGTGACCTGTAATGGGTCTATCATTACTATTTGGTGTTTACCACGAAAATATGTTTGGTAAAATCAATTGTTGCCGACTGTTTGTAAAAATAAGTCCGAGTTTGTTTAGTGTTTGAGTTTGAGCTTCAACTTTTGATGTTTGTTTTTTTTTTTTTTTTTTTTTTGAAAACACTTTTGATGTTTGTTAATAACTAACAAGTTGTCATTTTGATGGACTTTGAGAGTAACAAACAAGATTAAGGTATGTAGCGTTATTGATACTACTTTTGCATTTGATGTTTGTTAATAACTAACAAGTTGTCATTTTGATGGACTTTGAGAGTAACAAACAAGATTAAGGTATGTAGCGTTATTGATACTACTTTTGCAAGTTGAAGTTTTTAGTCAAACACAATTGATACTCCATATTAGAACATCTTGGTTAAGATTAATTTAACCCTAAATCTGGCTTTTTTCATCTCACATTTGACTAATTGCAAATTATTAATATAAGATTTGTCCATCACTTTTTATTAGATCTAAAATTCTAGATGCACCTTTTACTTTTTGTAATCTATAGAAGCTTATTAGTCAAAAAGTATGGAATTCGAAGATAACATGATTATCCTAAGTCATATTCATAATGCACATGAAATTAGATACTGTAGTTTCATTTTGATCTTACTAAAATCGAAATTGTATCGAATGACTCATTACTTGAATAAGATCCAAACCAAGTTAGTAGTGAACCGAACTTTGAACCTGGTCTAAACAACTAGTGTGCATCTCTATTTGAATATGTATACTTTCACATACCTAACCTTTATGTTATCATTTATCAAAGCATATATAGTGTTTGAAAAAGAAGTGTTTAAGGTTTATCCTTATGAAACCTTTGAAAGCATGTCAGTAGTCTGTTCTAGACGGGGACGTCATAGATTTATCCAGAATAACTCATTACATGTTTTAATTTGGCCTTATATGGACTTTAAAGTCAACATAGTAAAAAAGTTGATAGTCCATATAAATTAAAGTTTGCATATGAAAGCTGGAAAACCGTGAATATGTAGTAGATGAAATGATTAAATGACATCCCTTTTATCACAAAGTTGTTGCTTTGCTTTCTCATGAATAGATGTGTGTTCTGTGTTTGAAAAGTATTGGAAGTTCCACTTGCATACCTCTTTGTATAAGCAACTTATCACGCTCTTATGAGTATTTTGTTGCTTAAGAACTTCGGAATTCTTAAAAGTTGATCAACCACACAACAGAACATGTAGTTTTCATGAGAAAAATCACCTTTCTATCTTTGGTCTCAATACACTGAAAGTAGTAGTTCCAAAGTATCTCTTTCCTACAACAAAAACAGGTTACCTTCTCTGCCCTCGCTATGTTGTGTCGTATTACAAGTATTACAGCAATACAGTCAAATGACCTATAATATTAATTATACTCTAAGGCCAGATACAAGGCATCCCAACACTTGGTTTTTGCCTTGGTTGAGAGTTGGGACAATATTGATAACATTTGTTGATAAGTAATTATACCTGTTCAAAGATTTATGGTAATAGTCGGATATTTTTAAAAATCGAATCGATGTAAGATATCTGTGTGCAATTCTGTATTACCAATGTAGTTGCCTGTATATCTTTGCCCTCCTTGAGCTAGAGAGAACTACTGAACTTGTTGAGAGTTTAGACTTAATTTTTTTTTTTGAAATGCCTTTGTCATTGTATAGGATTTGCGAAATATGTGGGGAGATGGCAAACAATGTACGAGGGGTGGGGAACGAGAGCTTCATGGAGGAGTGGAAAGACAGCAGAATAAATGCCAATGCAACCGATTCATCAAACATGGGTGCAGAAGGATGCTGGCAAGGACAACCGTTGTGTAACTTCCTCATGGCCTGCTTGGTCATCGCGTTTGTCGTGCCATGGTTTTTCCGCATTAATATGTTTTGAGTATGTACATTATTTCTTCTTCTTAACACAATAATTTCTTCTTTCCTAGCCGACT
The DNA here is from genome assembly GCF_001683475.1 of Chenopodium quinoa. Classification (NCBI taxonomy): domain Eukaryota; kingdom Viridiplantae; phylum Streptophyta; class Magnoliopsida; order Caryophyllales; family Amaranthaceae; genus Chenopodium; species Chenopodium quinoa. Next base: position 69,757 of record NW_018742241.1, read on the forward strand.
AATGGCTAAGATTTTGGTGAAGGAACGTGGTGAAGTATTGGGACATTTATTCACACACGCACACATTTTTACTTTTTGAGATCTGAGAGTGCAAGCTAAGCATACATTAAGATCTTTGTAGTGGGCACTTTGGATTTATAAACAACAGTAGGTTGTGATTTTAACTGTATAGTGGTATAGATGGTGTTCAAACCCATGATTCGGGGTTACTCTACACTGTTCGCGGTATCATATATCAAAAATATACATGCCTGACTGAGATGTGAATATTGTGCACACCAAATCACCAATGTCTTAAGAACTTGATGGCTCTGGGCTCGCGATCCTACACCGGGTGCCATGCCACTTTCCTGCACGAAGTGACTCGTTCCTTGCTCTCCCTTAATTGACAGAACTACTACTTTATACATGTTTACAATTAACGGACAAAGCCATTGTATATATGAAGTGTAAGAAAGATCAATAAATGCTTGTACTCTTGCATATAACTCCCAACAATATACTTCTCTGTAAGAGTGTTGATTCTATAGAAAGAATTTGTCAATTGTTTTGGATAAGTAGCTTAATTCTTATCGCCTTTTTCTTTGCATCCAAAAGCAGTATTACGAATTTACGATGCTTTATTATTTCATGTAGAAGTTTGAAATAAACTATTACAAAAGTGCATCACAAGCTTAGATTAACTATCTATTCACTATCACTAATCCTTCTTTGTTCTTGCTGGAAATAACACAAAGATGTGGCACCATTCTCAAATCTCACTGATTAACTTATTATCACTCTAGTTGAACGTATAAACCATAAAATGAGAACTTAGATAGGTGCCTCTCTTTTAAGGGTTATTGGAGGAAGGAGGTATAAGGAAAAGAAGTTCATATATTCGTAATATAAGTTCGGATAGTGGTCGATAAAGGTTACTTAAGTTCAATTTACTACTAAAATGTGAGAACGTGACTAAATAAATGATATCCAAGTTCAATTTATAGCTAATAACAAGATCTACTCCGTTTAGTCTTTGAGCACACCGATTGTTTAGTCTTTGAGGTAACAAGATTCAATAAGTTTAGGTTAGCTTAAATAAGTGAAAATCAGGTGAATTGGACACCTTTAGTCTTTGCTCAACCAATATATTTCAGCCAGTGTACAATTGTACATGACATAATTGTCATCACTCAGTTACTGATTGACATACACATTCAAATGGTATCTAAAGAGACTTTCGCTTTGAACGTCCGGAACAATGGCACGTCTACTGTTGGACTGTGATCCAAAGGCCTGAAGCTTCTAATGGTCTCAGATGCAAATAAGCATAGCCTAGATCAACAGTGATTGAGTCAACAATTTATTGATCTGTCAATCCTGTATATGAGCTATATGATAGTTTGGAAGAAACTTCTGAATATGATATTTGTTTATCAGCCTTTACTGTTACTGCTTAACACCAAGATACACAAAAAACCAATTATCATATCAACAAATGAATATATACAAGAATACACTTTCAAATAGAAAGATATTAGTACAAAAGAAAGCCAATATTTCGAGCAACAAATGTTGCATGACAATGAGGCTGTATGAACAGAACCAGAGAAAGCTAGGTAGAAAACCAAGAATGATAATAGTTTATCAGCATCAAAGTCAGCTTTACTCCGTTTTGTTGTCTACTGGAGCCTTAAAATGCTAGAACATCAATCATAGGAGACAAGCTATACATTTACCTAGGAGTTTAGCAGTTCTACAAGCTCACTCTTCTTTAATTTGGAATAACCTCTGATACCCCGTTCTTTGGCGAGCCCTTTGAGTTCGCTGAGCTTCATTCCTTCAACCTTTAAAGACTCTCTGTCAGATTCTGAGCTTGACTCTTTATTATTCAACTCAATTTCATTGCTTTGCAATGCTGTTGTCAATGGAATTGGAGACTTCTTCACGAAGTTGGAAGGTGGACGAGTAAACTTCGTAGGAGGAGGTTCTGGGACAGATATTGATTTCTCCCCACTAGTTTGTTTCTTGCGATTGGGCTCTTCACTATGCTTCAACTTTGAACTCTCAACTGCAAATAGAAGAAGATTTTGTACACTAACAGGTTAGCATATCTACAGAGCTTGAGGGAAAAAGTTTTTGCTGTTGGCTTAGCAGATTGGTAAGGTTTAACTTTGTAAGATCTGGTCTATCATAAAACATTTCAATCCAATATTTCTAGAGTAGATTATGATAATCTAAATAGCATATGAGAAAAGCATTCTACAGATGTACTGGCAAGTGGCAATGTTACTGTGTACTTCAGAGATCGACTATTTTGTTCCCAGAACCCAGAACTTATTGTTAGTGTGTGTTCACCCACAACAAGTTAAACATCTAGTTTTTCTTTGTCATCAAAATCTATGTATTTAGTTACTTTGTATATACGAAGCATTTATTTAATTTACTATCAGGATGACAGACAGCTTGTTAGTTCTAATTCAAGCGCTAAAAGCAGTCAGACAGAGACTGGTTTAGCATTCGAAAAGAGCATGCTGGAGAGCGTCTATAAACCTATAAACCTGCATGTGATAATCAAATAAGTGAAATACTTGCATACCTATCTAGTAGTGAAAAGAAGCTGATATGACTACTAATTCACCTTTTGTTTCCCTGCTTGATTGCTGAAGAAATTCCAAGACTGAGGTTTCAACAGAAGAATCATCATCAATTGATTGGGTACTCTTGCTATAATTCCCACTTCCTGATTCTCCTTCAGAGATTTCGATCTGGATGCGTTTAAACAACGCTATTAATTTTTCCCTTCTCGAGGACTTGCTGTCAGATGTTATATGTGTGCTAAACTCATCTTCTTCAAATGCTCTTCCCGAAAAACTTTTCCTTGAGGAAAGATTACCTCCCCAATTAGTTGTGTCGTAAGCTCTGATGCTCGAGTTTTTATTGTGAAATGATAGTGTCTTGCAAGATGCAACAGGCAGTAATCTGTATACAGTCTCTGCCAAATATAACAAGCTGCATCAAAAAATGATGACTCAGTTTTCAGTCCCAAATACGCGTACCAAAATCAAAATTTGCAGCCTCTACAATTAATCTTTGAAGCTAACACAGAGTTGCAAGCACAATCATATTAAACATATTAGAACTTATTTTCCAATTTGATCAATGATATAACAATTGAGCTAACTAGCCTTAACTTTCTTGTAATCAAAATACAAATTATATTTTGTTGGGCATTACTATGTTCTAGAGGAAATAAAGAAGGGATTTACATATTACAATCAGATTAAAACCCAAAAGAACATCATTTTCTACAACCATGATTCAAATTCAAATGCAACCACTAAAAAACCATCTTTTTGAAAGTAAAATCTTTAGGATTAATCTTTTTTTTTAAAAAAAAAAAAATCTCCTACTCAATAATTCAAATTTCTTTTCCATTATCCATTCAAAAAAAAAACAATCTTTTCAATTAAGCGGCAATATGAATACTAATTACTCACTCCATCCCAATTTCGTGGTCAAGTTACTAGTTCAGATTACACTATCATTAATACATAAGCTAAATACGAAAAGATAAGCAGAGACAAGATTGAAATAAGATAGAGAAAAGGTTAATACCTCCCAGCAATAAGGAAGTGGGATTGTTGAGGACAGAGAGAGCAATTGCCTCCATTCTCAGCGGATGAGATTTTCCACTGCCTGTAAGCCTCAATCCTTCAACTTGTTTTTATGTGACCAAAATATTTTCATTTTCATTTTTTTTATTTTTTATTTTTTTATAAAGTTTTACATTTTGTACTACTTTCTCTGTTTCATTATAGTTGCAACACACACTTTATCATGGTCCTCACATAATATAACACACTTAAAATAAGGTTAAGAGGTTGTTTGGAGTATAATCAAGTGGGCCATGTGCTTTAAATAAAGGTTATAGTATAATTTTTACCATAAAAACCTTTCTTTTATAGTGTGTTGCAACTATTATAATATTTTCATTTTAGAAAAGTGTTGTAAGTATAAAGAAATGAAGGAAGTAGTATTTATTTCTTATAAAACCAAATGCTTATAAGACCAATTGCGAATAAGTGAATAACACATTTAAAATACTAGAGTAGAAGGTACAAAATTGTTATTTTGATTGGAAGCCCCTTAACCAAGGTCTAGGCAACCCAATAAAGAAGAGGAGAATTCCATGCAATTACAAATCCAAATAAAATTCCATGTAATTAACTTGTGGACTTAGAAGGTGTTTTTGCTCTTTTCTTTCTCTAATGCGAGACAACTCACTTGAGTTCTCAATTAGAAAAAATGTTACTTATAATGCATCAAACCTGGAGAAAATATTGACAAAAAGTGGAAATATATACATTTGAGATAGCAAAGAATAGTTGGGTACTTGGGTAGAGGACATTAATAACTCCTCTTTCTTACAACTTCCACTAACAAACTATAAAGTTACCCAAATTACAATATTGAATTCAACACTTAACTAACAAACTTTCAATTTCCCACCTTTTCCCGCCCTCAATATCCGCCATGACAACCATGGCAAACACCTTGTGGGTTTCTCTTCTTCCTCTTCAAAATAAAAAACAAAATACCCTCAATCATATTAATATTCCTAACTTATTCTCCAAACCCATATCAATTACAATTCCAAAATCATCAAATTTCATCTTATCAACCCCTGTTAAAACCTCAGTTGTGCTGAATAAAGCAATGTCTACCGAATTTGCCGATTGCAATCACAAAATTCGACATTTTTGCGAATCAGGTAAGCTTTCAGAAGCTGTAGATTTGCTCTGTAGTTCACCAGCATCGGAATTGGAATTGGGTACTTATTGTTTAGTTCTCCGACGTTGTGCTGAGCAAAAATCATTGCGTGAGGGTCGTCGAGTTCATTCAGTCATTTCGTCGAACAGTTGGAAAGCAGACAGTGATTTGGGTGCAAAATTAGTGTTTATGTATGTGAATTGTGGAGATTTAGTAGAGGGTAGGAAAATCTTTGATGAAATTGCCAATGAGAAGGTTTACTTGTGGAATATTTTGATCAAGGAGTATTCGAAAGCCGGCGAGTTTAAGGAAGGTGTATATTTGTATAACAAGATGAAGGAGTTTGGTGTTGAGCCTGATTCATATACATTTTCGAGTGTTTTTAAGTGTTTTTCTGGATTAGGGTTTTTGGAGGAAGGTGAAAAGGCTCATGGGTGTTTGTTGAAATTGCATTTAGGTGGTAATACTGTGGTGGTGAACTCGCTCATTAGTTTTTATTTCAAGTTTGGGAGGGTTGAAAGTGCGCAGAAGCTGTTTGATGAATTGCTTGACCGAGATGTTGTAACATGGAATTCTATGATTAGTGGGTATGCGTCGAATGGATGTCAGTGGAAGGCAATCGAGGTCTTCCCGCAAATGATTTGTACTGGTGCATCGCCCAACTCAACGACGGTGATTTGTGTTCTTGCAGCTTGTGCAGATATTGCTCTCCTCAGGTTTGGTAAAATGCTTCATGGTTATGCAGTGAAAACTGGTTTTTATCAGGATCTGACTTTTAACAATACATTACTTGATATGTATTCGAAATGTGGCTATTTAGATTGTGCTATTAGAGTTTTTGAAAATATGGATGATCGAAATATTGTGTCATGGACTTCCATGATGGGTACATATGCACGAGAAGGTCATTCTGATGCTGCTGTGAAGTTGTTTCATGAAATGAAAAACAAGGGTATTAGACCTGATACATTTGCTATGACTACTGTGTTAAATGCTTGTGCATCGAGTGGATTGTTGGGTGATGGGAAGGAGGCACATGATTATATCAAAAAGCACAATATGCTGTCAGATATATCAGTCTGTAATGCTCTGATGAACATGTATATAAAATGTGGAAGCATGGAGGATGCAGAATTAGTATTCAGTCAGTTGCCTGTGGTAGACACAATATCCTGGAATACTATGATTGGTGGTTACTCAAAGAATGGCCTTCCTAATGAAGCTCTGAGTTTATTTCTTCAAATGCAACGTGAATTGAAACCCGATGGTATAACCATATCTTGCATATTACCTGCTTTTGCAAGCCTGGCAGACTTGGAAAGGGGCAAACAAATCCATGCCTACGTGCTCAGAAACAGGCAAATTTCTGATCAGTATGTTGCTAATGCACTTGTTGACATGTATGTGAAGTGTGGGCATCTAGCCTTTGCAAGATTAGCATTTGATATGATTCTTAGCAAGGACTTGATATCATGGACTATAATGATTGCCGGATATTGTATTCATGGACTTGGTAGTGAAGCTAGTTTCACCTTTAATGAGATGAGAAGTGAAGGGATTGAACCAGATGAGAATTGCTTCACATCTATATTATATGCCTGTGTTCACTCAGCATTGCTTGATGAAGGAAAGAGATTTTACCTCATAATGGCAAAGGAATGTAAAATTGAGCCCAAGCTGGAGCATTACATTTGCATGGTTAATCTCCTTGCTAATGCTGGTAGGTTGACAGAAGCATATAAGTTCATCGAAAGTATGCCACTGAAGCCTGAAGCTGCTGTTTGGGGTGCTTTACTTCAAGGTTGCAGGGTACACAATAATGTCAAACTAGCAGAGAAGGTGGCTGAACATATCTTTGAGCTTGAACCAGATAACGCTGCATACTATGTGCTTGAAAATATTTACGAAGATGCCAAAATGTGGGAGAAGGTTGAATGGTTAAAGAACAGAATTAGCCATCTTGGACTGAAAAAGAATAAGGTTTGCAGCTGGATTGTAGTTAAGGAGAAGGTCCAAATCTTTTTGGCAGGAAATCCTGCTGCACACCCAGAGTTCAAAAAGATTGACACATTCTTAAAAAAACTAAGAACTATGATGAAGAATAAAGATTTCTCTGAAACAGCAAAATACACATTGAGTAATGCAGAGGAAGTGAAGAAGGAAGTATCTCTTTGTGGACACAGCGAGATGTCAGCTGCGGCCTTTGGAGTGTTAAATTTGGAACCAGGGAAGTCCATACGTGTCACAAAGAACTCAAAAGTCTGCCACGAATGCCATGAAACAGCTAAGTTCATGTCAAAAGCTTGTCGTAGAGAAATTCTCTTAAGAGATTCTCGGCGTTTCCACCATTTCAAGGATGCGCGTTGTTCTTGTAAGGGTTAATGTCAAGGAGGCTATATTAGAAAATTCTCAACATACTAAATATGCCTACAGATCTATTTCTTCTACGAGCTGCTGGTCTATGTAGAATCTAGAGTACACGGGATCATTTTCTCTTACTTTTTTCTTACACATCCCTGGATTTTGGAGCTCTCAGCATAATACATAAATATTAGAATCAGCCTACATTGATCAGCATTCAGGAGTCTTCAATGATACAACTGAAAACGTGAAACAGCTGCAATTTGTCTGCACATACTTGGCAATAATCTTCCGAGGAACTATTTGGCAGAGAAGCCGTTACATAAAAAGGTGTAATTTGTCTCTCTGCAGCAATATTATTGTTTAGAGGCTGATAACTGATAGCCTGGCCTTGCTGTCTGAGATGTAGGATCACATGAATCTCTTCTTGGTAATTGATTAGTCATGTTGATAACTCTGTTTTTTAGTGGATATAATTCATTTGAGTTGTTCATTAGTTGACAAGTTTAATACGGCCAAGTGGTTATGGATGCCGCAGCCCCGTCACATGCCAGTTTTTTACGGAGTATTTTATTGCTTCTTTTACGACCTTTTGATAATTACTCTATAACAGGCACATATCAGTAGAAATTTATATCCTACACTCGAGAGCACTGCATTATACTGTTGCTCCAAATGTGCATGATTAAGTTTGAATAAATTATGAGTGTACTATATAATTTGTAATTAATGATAAAACGATCCGTATACCATCTTTGCATTCAAAGCTGTCAAAACTAATTTGTTATGAGAAAGACTCGACTAAACCTGAGAAGAACAGACTACGGTTCACAAAACCTAATCGACACACCGATTTAACAGCACTATTTGCAACTTGCAAGTCTTCAGGAGAGAATAAAGGATTGTAGGCAGGCAAAGCAAAGAGCAGAACAGAAAGGGGCAGAACCCAGGAGGGAATAACATAAAAACAATAATTAACAAGTTATAAGGTGAAAAAAGAATCGAGTTAGGGATTTTTTTAAAGAGCTTTTTAGCTTTTAGTGCATGAACCTCCTGCAAAAAGATCTTCTCATTAGATCTGCAATTTTTTTGGTCTTTAAGAATATTTCATCCTCCAATCAATTGTAACGTACATAATAGTTAACCTTAGAAAAGTAATATATTAGTACTAAAGATTATGCACAAAAATGAAAATTAATACTTTGTAGCAATACTAAACATTAAACCCCACAAATATTAATTCAGATCAGAGTAACACCAACACCGATCAACACATAATTTTATCATAACTCCCGTAGTTAATTTTGAAAAGTAGTGCTTTGAGATAGCAAAAACTCAAAATTTCAAGACATACTTATCAATTAAGAAAGAAAGAACCTTGCCAGAAGGCAAAGAAATGTGAAAATGATTGAAGCAAAAAGAAACTTCTGAGCTTAACTATACTGTACTTTTAACTTGATTACTTGTATAATCCACATTAACCAATAAAATTAAAAGTAATAATTACGGTCCCTGTGATTTTGGATCAATCCAGCTAGGCAACAACCATAAATACAAGTATATACTTAATTTTTTTTTTTGCTTCATCCTATAACATGCATTAATAATTATGCAGCCATAATCAAAACATCCAGTACATATAATCAAGATTGACTGCCAATTCTTTGCTGGCATATCAATATATCATAATAATAATAATATTTTAAGAGATACAACAAAATAACAAAAATAATCACACCAATATTGAAAAAAAATAATGGAAAAAATACCCTTCTCCTACTCCAATTTGCCAATTTTCCCTTTTGCTAATTGGCAATGTATAGAGCTAAAAAAAAAATAGACTTCTTTTTTCTTTGTTCAATTTGACAATTTTCAATAATCCAATCTAATCTAATAATAATAACAAACCTAAAAAAAAAAAAAAATTAATCTCTAAAATAATCATGCACACCTCCTTGATAATAGAATTAGGAAAATAATCAAGAAAACAATAGAAGAAAGAGCAATAGCAACACCAAGAACAACCTTATTAGGACCATGATGTCCACCACTTTTGTCACTAGTAGAATCCTCCGAAGAGCTATCATCCTCATCGCCTTCGTCGTCGCTTGAAGGCGATTGCGCCGGAGGCGACAACGGGAATCCATTCTTATCACAAGGAGCAATGCCAAGTTTCAGTTTCGATGATAATGTGGTACGATTATAGCACAAATTGGTATTGTCCCCAATCTTGAAAACCTCTAATTTCTTGATAAATGACTCATTGAAGGGTAAAACCCCTTGAAAATTATTCTTCTCTAGATTCAAATGCTTCAAACCCTTCATTTTACCCAGAAAACTAGGGATACTCCCATTGAACTGATTAGAGCTCAGATCAAGGGAAATTAAAGATGGAATTGATTTCAGGGATTCCGGAATCGGCCCAGATAAAGAATTCGACGAAACTGAGAGGTTTCGCAGCTCAATGAGGTCACCCATAGTAGAGGGTAACTCCCCAGTGAGCTGATTCGAGGATAAATTGAGATGTACCAAGTTCTCAAGTTCAGTCATTGAAATGGGGATCTTACCCTTCAAATGATTACCGGATAAATCGATGTGCGAAACATTCGCATTCCATGATTTGCCTGGCAAACCACCAGTGAGATTGGTACGAGACATTACCACTTTGTTCGCCTTATTAAGATGAGCTACCACAATTACTGGACCACTCGCTTTGATTGGAACATCAATGACAGTAAGATCTGTAACATTCTCCAGCTTACTAAGCCAGACTCCTGAGAGTTTCTTCAGACTGTTTATACATGTGAATGTTTTTATGTTCGAGACGAGTTCAAGTGGGAATGCGACCGGAGCAACGGGACAGTCGATGAACTGGAGATCTTGCAAGGTAGAGAGTAATTTGAGGGCGGTAATTGACAGGGATACGTCATCGGAACAATTGATTAAGTGAAGGGAGAGTAAGTGGCGGAAAGGCTTAGCGGTGTCGCAACGGATGGCATTGTGTAGGGAAGGAGGGTTGGAGCAAGGGTCTTTGGTGGTGGGGATGTTGAGGGATTGAAGCGCTCTAAGCTGTTTTGGGTCAAGTTTTGAGGGTGCGGTGGTTGATGGGGCGGAGGTGGGTGGTTTTGAGGGGGAAATGGCCGGAGTTAGGGTGGTTATTGGGTGGATATTGTGGAGGAAAATGGTGAAGAATAGGAGGCGAAATAGAGATTTTGTTTGAGTTTGAGTTTTCTCCATTGAAGAATGAAGAAAATAAAATGAAGGGAAAATTGAGTTTTTTTTGGGAATTTTGGTTTTGGATTGAATAAAAGTGGGGGTTTTTTGGAGGAGGGAATTTATGTGATGTGGTAAGGATCGGAGATTTAGAGGGTGGAGTGCCAAAAATGTCCTTTGGGGGAATTTGGAGGTGTTTTTATAAGTACAAGTTTCGGTTTAAATTTTTGGGTTAAGTAGACTATTCAAGTATTTTCATTAATGGTTGTTGTTTCTCTTCACGTTGGTTCTAAGTAGGTGGTTACATAAAGAAAAGATTGACCGTTATGAACTTAATGTGAAACTAACATGGAAGATGGATCTTTGGAACTTTGGTACTCAATCTACTCTTAAAATAATTGAAACTTATTTTATGATTAATTGTTTTTTACAAAAATTAATGTTAAAAGCACTTCGGCTAATTTTTAAATTGTTACAATATATTGACTTTTAGGTCATGTTATGTTTACCTTTGAAAAAATGTGCTTGGATAATAATAAAGTTTAAAAAGTTCAACTAAATTCAAATCGGTTGACCTTGTATGAAATTATTAAAAAAAATCCATGGTGGTAAATTATTTTTTTATTTTTTTTTATTTTGTTTTTAACAAGTATCAGAATCTATACTATATATATTAAAAGGCGTTCCTTTTAAAAGAACGGTGACACATGACACTCTTTAAAATATATGCGTCATGTCACAAGACACAATACCACGTCACTATTCAAAGTATATGCATCACGTAAACTTGTCACTTCATTTAAGTGAATAAATTATGATTTAAGCTATATTCGAACCCGTAACCTCCAACACATTAAGGTCACACATTTATCATCTCAACCATCTTTTATTAATGTTTTAAATTTCACATAACATTATATATTCCTTTCTCTTATTAAGTAAATTAGAGGTTATGTAATTTATTTATTTTTCACTAGATTAGAAAATAAATACATATGAGGTAAAAATAAAAAACACCGAGACATTGTCCGGATCATACACTAGCTATACAAACCGTCGAACATAATTATCGAATTAAAGAAGTACAAACTACTGAATCTAGCAACCTGAGGCATTACCCAATCTACACACTAGTTATTATTTTAAAACCTATCTTATTTAAACTTATAAACCTTCATCAAACTTAGTCTTCCTAAACAAATGAAAATAAGGTAGTCATAATAATTGAAACAAATAATTTTACTTGTATGTTTTTGGAAAATAATTTTAGTATTTGAAACAAAATTTTGAGAACGATAGACTAACAAGCATAACTTAATTAGTTTAAATCACCTAGACTAAATCCACAACTGATATCGATGCAACCTATTATGAAAGGGGAATAAGTGGCTTATTGTACACGTGATATCATTTTCATATGTGAAGTTAGTAACTTCGAAGTAGTTGTAAATGCTAAGATAGTAACATACTAACATGATTGTTATTATTTGTACGCCTTATATAACTATATACTCCGTATATCATAATTTTACAATTATTAATGAAGGCTAATAGTTATGCACTTACACTTTCCGAAATTTAGATTAGAATTAGAATATCTAATCAAGCAAACAAATCTCTCCCACCCACCCCCCCCCCTATTTTAACACCCTATTTTTTTTTTTTTTTTTTTTTGAAGGCACACCCTAGTTTATTTCTTTCTTCAATACATACAATTATGACTGTTGATATATCAAATATACCTGTCTCGAAGAGAGTCTATTATCTTTCTTTCCTTCAATACCAAAAGGAATAAATACAAGATTACTCAATTTATTAGTTTGTTTGGGTGCTATAGTCTTATCGTTTTATAAAATAGTAATTGTGTGGTTTATATTTTAATACAAGGGCAAAGGGAGTTTTTGGTCAAGACAGAAAATAATAATAAAAAAAGAAAGAAAATAGACTCCACTATTCATAATTTCATAGTCAATGCTTTATGTATCTGGGGTGTTTAGACAAATACCTTTTGGGCTTTGAGTCTCTATCCCCTAGCTGTAGAATTGTTAATTACATTACCCAATTTGTGTTATGTCCTAATTCCCTAAGACAAAATACTACCAACTTACCGACCCTTTTGAAGAAAATGTATAACTTCTTCCTCCTTTTTTTTGTTTTGCTGGGTGCAATTGTGCAAATAATGTTCGACTTGTAGGATTGTTTGTTTTGACACTTATAGATACAGCCAAATTTTCTTACAAAATTGATGGATTGAACCAAAAAAAAAAAACGATGCCATAAAAACATTACGTAGAAAGTTGATGTAAAAAGATGTATGAGTGTGAGAAAAAATGGTGAATAAAATGAGACAATGTGTAGAAAGATGTAATTATTGTAGGATTAAAATGGTAAGATGGTAAAAGGATTAGTCAAAATAGAACAATATAAAGTGAATAGATTAAAAAGAATGGATTAAATGGATGAATAGTAATGAGTAGGACAAAAAATAAAAGATGGAGTATGTAATTTTTATCCAAAAACAATTTGTTATCAGAGATTACGAAGTTAAAATCACATGTTATTTTATATATTTCCTTCGTTCTATTGAGTTTGTTATATTTGGAATGTATTTATCGGGTCACAAAAATCGCAACGAACTGGACAAATTAACACTTTGAGGCGTGAACAAAATCACTTTTCCAAAGTAATATTTCGACCCTAATTTACATACCGGGTATCACGAAATTACTAGGAGATATAATGAAGACAATCACAATAGTGTGTAGTATGTTTGCGATCTAATGTAATCAAAATTTTGGTAATTATGATGATGATAATTGAGAAAGCAAAAGGTTTCAAGAACAAAAGCAAAAAACTGATTTCTTGAAGTTATTATTCATCATATGTTCTTTGAAAATATTTATATTCAAGCAAAAAAAAACCTTCCAAAACCCAACCCGCGCCCAATCGGGCCGCAATTCACCCTACCGGGCGGATCTGGGTGACGAAGCTTGAACCCACTCGCGCTCGGCTGGGTGGCGATGGCCCTGCCGAGCGGTGAACAGCTTCCCAAACACACCCTCGCGCCAAGTTTTCTTCCTACTCAGAAGTTTACATATCGAAAAATTCCAATATTTCCTGAAAAAAAGACGAATCAATCAATTCCTGGCGAGCACAACCCAAACCGGGCGGCGATGGTTGCTTGCTTTGCTTCCTCTTAACCGAGGTTCATTGCTCTAATTACTTATTTGATTAATAATACAACACCTTAATCTAAGTAATTCTATTAAATAACATAAAATTAGTCTACCATTCTCTAAATTATTCAACATGTTGCCATATAGAAGAAAATTTACTATAATTCAATAGAACTATTGAGAGAGAGAACATTGGTGGAAAGTGAGATTAATATATAATGTATTATATATGTGAAAATAAAGTAGCGATCTCTCATTTCATTCATGATATGGGATAAACTCAATGAGACATTTAAAAAATAATTTAGAGCAATTACAATGAGAGGAGGGAGTACAGTATATATATCATGTCATCCAAATAATCTTTATAATAAGTTATATCACTTAAATGTTTCCACTATGTAGTACATAAACCATGAAAATCTTACGAAGTACGGAGTATAAGAAAATCTTTTTTTGTAATTGTAAAAGTCCATAGACTTAATGTAAAAGAAGCCCATAAACTAGCTGTAGCAGCTAGAAAGGGTATGTAATCAGTTTGTTTTCTTGATTGTCAAAAAAAAATCTTTAGTGAAAGAAGTCGCGCCACCAGCACTACATACCTGGTAAAAGGGTTATTCGGGTCGAGTCACTTTCATGTCAGGTTATTTCGGTTTAGTTAACATTTGGGTCGAGTACGGGTCAGGTCGGGTCAATTTGGGTTTTGGGTATGACTTGACTTGGGTCGGCTATCGGTCGAGTTCATGTCGGGTCAATTTCGGGTCGCGCATGCTGGGTCAGACCATTTTCAAATCGAGTATGATCAGGTCATATTCGGGTCGGGTCATGTTCAGGTTGTTCCATTTGTGGATCAAGTTTAAACCGATAATTTTATATATTGTTATTGTTATAATAAGGAGGAAATTTTTTAAAAAAAACCACCCCCAAATTCACCACTTTTCTAAAAAACCACCCCTTTTTTACGAAATTTTAAAATACCACCTGCAAAACCCAATACCAGTAGGAATCACCACCCTATCCCTTTTTTCGACCTGTTTTCCGACTAAAGGATCCACGTGTCGTCACCCTATTGGCCTAAATTAAAAAAAATTTTTAAAAAAAAAATCAATTTTTTTACAAAAAAATAAAATCCCCCTTAACCCCAACAACCATCTTGTTGATGATTTAGAGTGTTGTATGGTGCGCGCCCGCGCCCATGTTAAGCACGACCGCGCCAGGTAGGCGCGGCCGCGATGAGAGCGCGCCTAAACCGCGCACCTCTCTGGAAATCAGCATGTTGCATGAAAGTGGGAGGCGCGCCCGCGCTGTTGGTGGCGCGCCTGCGCTGAATACCGCACTCAAACCGCACCTCTCACTGTCTTCTAGTTTCATTTGCAGACTTTCTGGGATGAGCGCCCGCTCCAAAAGATGGCGCGCCCGCGCATCCTATTGGCGCGCCCGCGCTGCTTCCTAGTTCTGCGGTTTTTTGCTGACGGTTATTTCTCTTATAAAAGAGAATTTTCGTGAACAACGAAAAAAAGACAGAACATTTTCTTTGTTTTCTCTCAATTTTCTTGCAAACTATTGTGAGAAAACTCTTGAAATTTAGCCAATTTTTGTGAATTATTCATTGTTCTTCGATTCTAGTGCTAAGAACGAAGTTTTGCTGTCAATTGTATCTCAAAGAGGATTTCCGATTTAACCAAAGCACCGTGTGGGGGAAATCAACCTCTTTAGGAAAGTGTATACACGTATTTGACAGTGTATCAAGGTTTGAGACTCAAGTGGTCATCTATTTTCTCATGTTCATGTTCATCATCATCAAGGATTGGAGTTGAGGCAAGTTAGAATCTTTTACATTAGTGTTCTTGTTTGTATTTTCAGAATATACATTGTTTATTTGGTGCTTGGTTGTAATACTTTGTTTAAGTTTGATTGTTGTATATTTTGATTATTATACACTATTTAGGTTTTGTTTTCCACAATTTTAAGTAATTCTTTGTTGATTGAATTGCTGTAAAACCTAACACATCTCGTCCCCCTTCTGCCACTCCGATCCACCCAAAGCAGCCACTTGCCGGAACACCCCACTCCCCAACCAGCCACTTCCAACCACTACCCCTTCCGGTGAACTCCACCAAGCCCCAGAACTGCTCGCCCGACCACCAAGCCCCCTCCAATTTCGTCCCAAATGTTTCTCCTTTCTCTCTCCTCGAAACCCTAGATTTTTTAGTGTCCTACAATTCGCAACACCAGCCGCAACTGTAACACCCCAAATCTCCCTCTACGGAAACACTAGTATAATACGTATAATTATATCGTAGAGATAGACTTAGGTGTATTACCGCCGCGTGATTACGTAAGGCTACTCAAAATACTTAACTCAATAACAAAACTTGCAGCGGAAACTCAACTTTCTTTTATTAATACTTATAAAAATAGTAACATTGCTATGAGTACTCAAAATAAAGACAAGACCAACATTCCTAAACTAGGTGAAGCAAATCCCGGGACTTTCATATGTTCATTCATGATTCCACCTGAAAATAGTCAACACTGCTTACCATTACGGTAAACAGGGCGAACCAAAACAAATAGGAAATACGGATTAGCAAAATATGCTTAGTACGATAAGTGCAAGATAAGTACGTTCAATTTATTTGCATGCATGCTTTTAAAACCAATTCCAATAATTAATCCAATGAATTCCAAAACTCATATTTCAAAACCAATTCTCAATAATTCAATAATTTGATGAAGCGATTTATAAAACCAATTCCAATCATTCAATATTTCAGTAATCAATTCAATAAAATCAATTCCTCTTTTTAAAACCAATTCCTCACCCAAGTGTGCACACCCTCCAAGCTAGTTTCCTTATATTGCAAGAATATTCTTGAGGAAAGACTCGGTCATACAAAGTCCAAAGTCTTATCAACCAAATCCGCATATTGGGATTATTAACAACATGCTTGTAAAGCTTTAATAAATAATTCAATAAAATTCCTCTTTGAATAAAATCAACCTTTATAATAGGTTAACTCAAAACTTCTTTTTATTTAATTCAACGTGCTTTCAAAATCAACCTTTTCATAAATACTTGAGAATTAAAACTCATATAAATAACTTTTCAAAATCAATAACTCTTCCTTTGAAAAACCTTTTTAAAAACTCTTTAAAACAATCCAACATATTTTTTTTTGAAAAAACTAAATTCCTTTAAACATAATAAATAATTTCAAACCATTTAAAATATGATATTTAAATCAATCCCTTAAAAATACATTTATTAAAAGAAATATTAAAATCAATACCTCCAAACATACTTTATTTCATAAATCATGATTCAAATCAATTTAATTCAATCACCAATAAAATCATATAAAACATGCTATTCAAACCAATCACTTTTGAAGGTATCTAGCCACCTAAACGTACCTTGATTCCGAATATCAATCAACACTTTGCACTTTCAAAGTTCAATCACGAATACACCTTGCAATTAACATAACCATAAGGTTATCACAACATCTTTAGACATAAACCCAAATCTAATGTGCATGGACTATAAAACACTTTTAAAAATAATACTTTAATATAAAACTATAACTTTGAAAATAAGTATTTATATTTTAAAAAACTAACCATGAAGAAAATAAAGGAATAGGATTAAAGAGAATTGAATTTGCGTTGGAAAGAATAGGCAGAACTTGCAGAGGTCATAACTCCTTCAATATAACTCCAAATTGGGTGATTCTTGAGCCTAACCTCAAGTATTTTTCGAGATAAATTTTTTTTCTGTGAAATAGAAAAACCTTAAAACTGACCATAAGTTTCCAAAAATTAACTCTAAAGATATACGGGCATACTTTCTTTTAGAAAAGAGGAGGAGAAATAAAAGTAGGAAAAGGTTGAGGGAAAAGAAGAGTAAAAGAGAAGAAGAGAATTGAGTTTTTGGTGTGAAGAATATGAGAGGTATGAGGGGGTATTTATAGGCTAGTTCATGCAAGAATTATGGTAGGAGAATGTAGGAAGAATTACAGTGGCGGAGTCAGGAATTTCAAACCGGGGGGACAAATAAACATCATCACTTAGTTTAATATTGGAGCAAAAATATGCTTGAATAGTTAAAGTTTTACAGCTCAAAATATAAAATACGGAGTACTTAGTCAAAAAATCAACATCGTATACCACTTTTCTCCATAAACTATTTGTTTAGGGGTTCATAATTTTTGAAGATTTCAAACAATTAATAATATAGTTATTTAAATGTAGTACTGTCATAATTATCTATTAGGCTATAACAATCGTAATTTGGGGTAAAGCTCATGCAAAACTACAATTACAAAGATTCAAATACGTATATGGAGTAATTGTTAAGAAATGCATTGAAGTAATATTATCTTATAAAGATTTAGGTTTCAAAATCTTATAAAGATTTATTAAAAAACAAATAAAATAAATAAATAAATAAAGGGAACTACAGTTACAATTATTCAAATAAGTAAATGGGGTAATGTTAAGAATTAAATTGAAGTAATACTATCTTATAAAAATTTAGGTTTCAAAATCTTATAAAGATTTATATATATAATAATTTTTTTAAAAAAAAAAACAAAAAAAAAAAAAAAAAAAAAATAAAGGAAAGAAAAAGCGCACAGGAAGAATCGAACCCAGTTCCTAAGACTACAAGTACAAACTCATGCAACTTACTTTAACCATTGCGCTAACTCCTTTGGTCTATTACATTATGCACAAAATATTGTATTTATACTATTTTATTTTTTGGAAGTGGGGGGACAACTGTCCCCCTTGTCCCACGCTGGCTCCGCCAGTGAAGAATTATGGTAAAAAGAATTAAGGAATTACTTGGAGAAGAGAATGAAAGAAATATGGAAAGTTTTGATATTAAGGTGATTAAGAATAGTAGAATTAAGGAAAGTGTGTTGTCATGAAAAATAATATGGCAAAAGAGATTACTTGGGAAATAATCAAGGAAGATATAAGGTAGGAAAATAAGATGATAAAATATTTAGGAGATGGAGAAATAAAATTAAGGAACATAAAAGATTTTAAGGAGATCATTAAAAATACAATTTTCCAAAATAAATTACCCAAAATTTGACCATGAGGGCCGAAAATATTGAGCTTCCATAGCTCAAATTTTCGGAACCTATTAGTATAATTTAGGGAGTTTTTTTGCTATATTTAAGGAATTAAAAATAATCGCGTAAGTAATATTTATTGTATAAAATAATTAATTAAAAAGATACCAATTATTCACTAAATAAATTAACCTAGAAAATCAGATTTTCCACACTAGGAAAATCCAAAAATCTTAGTCAATAATTAGGAATTTTCGGACCTTATTAATTAAATAATGAAATATAGTTTTTGCTTTAATTAAAATATCCAAAAAATATAAATAATTCGATTTTTAAAATAAAATAAATAGATAATAAATCTTATCCAAACTCCAAAATAATTATTGAGTTTTAAAATGTATTTGGCGTCAAAATTTAGATATCATTTTGACTCTAAATTCAAATAGTAAAATAAATTACTAAGATACCCTTTTCAAAAAATATTAATTAATTAATTAATTAGAAAATACGTTTCAAAAATATGGGGTATTACAGCAACACCAACCGAAATTTACCCCTGCCGGTGGCTCATCCTCATACCTCAGAAAAATTGCTTCAATGGAGTGAGAGAAAAGCTTAGTAGCCGCTTCAACGGAGAACTTAGAGTGCGCTTTAATGGAGTGAAAAGGGGAAGAAGAAGAAAATGAAGGTACTGTATATACTTGTGCGAGGCTTGGTGTGGTTCGCCGGCTGGACGTGGCTGTGTTGGGGTGGGGGTTGTCCGGTAAATGGTTGGTTGGGTGGGGTTGGCTGTTCCGATGCGGTGGCAGGAGAAAGAGGAGGGGGTGGCTGCCGTGGGATGGTTGGGGATTATTCTAATTTTTTTTTTAATTTTGTTAATTTTGACAAATAGGGTGGTGACACATGGACCTTTAATCGGAAAACAGACCGGATTTGACGGAAAACAGGTCGGAATAGAGGAGGGGTGGTTTTTTAGATTCCCACTGGTATTGGATTTTGCATTGGTATTTTTAAATTTCGTAAAAAAAGGGATGGTTTTTTAGAAAAGTGGTGAATTTGGAGGTGTTTTTTTTAAGAAAAAATTTCATAATAAGAATTATCAATTCGGTTTATGAGCTTGGCTACAGTTGGATATGAACAATTCGAGTTATTTTTGGCACCAGACATTTTTAGTTTAGGTATAAGGTCGGAAAATTTTGGGTATTGGATCTGTTCGGGTCAAACACTTCAGGTCAATTTCGGATCGGGTCATTTCGGGTATCGGGTCAACTTTGGGTCGGGTTAGTTCAGTGTCGGGTCAAGAATGGGTCTTCTCCATTTTTGGGCCGGGTACGGGTAGCTTTTGGGTCATTTTCGAATCGATGTTTTTGATTCGACTTCGGGTCATGGGCTGAATCGTTCGGGTCTGGGTCCAAATTGCTTGGTCTAAGTCTACAATGCACATCGTTGATTAGTGGAATATTATTTTGTTATGCACATGATGATATAATGGATCATGCCTTGTTGTATGGCTTGTATCATATATATATATGTATTTTGGATTGAGTGAGAAAAGCTAGGTTAGTCCCTTTGATTGGGAATACCTAAAGCATCCTGTTGGATGATAAGGGAGAGGGATTACAATATACTAGATTATATTTTTTATTTTTTTTATTTTTTGAAATAAATGAATGACTTGTATCTACTAGTATATTAGTTGCTTGATTACAATATAGACCAATAATTTTAAGGGACTTTATCTAGGAAAATTTTTATGATATAACTTTAGATCAAATTATTCTTTACTCGCTTAGGTGCTATAGACACTGTAAATAGGGGTGTTCATAGAAATTTATAATCAAAAAATTGTTTTTAAAAAACCAAAAAAATCGGACCAAACAAATAAGTAGCCAAAACAAAAAAAACAAATTTTTATATATATGTGGTTATTCACACCGTGTGATCGGGGTCATTTTTTTTGGGGTTACTTATTCAAAGGTTACTCGGTCGGTCAGGGATTACTCGGTCAAGGGTTACTTATTTAGGGGTTACTCGGTCGGTCAGAGTTTACTTATTCAGGGGTTACTCGGTCGGTCAGGGATTACTCGATCGATCATGGATTACTCTTACACAAAAAACACGCTAATCAACTGAATAACCCCAGAATAAGTAACCCTTAATCGACTAAGTAACCCCTAAATAAACAACCTTGACCACACCGCCACACAGAAAAAACACCGAACTGAAAATACTACTCACCGAATAAATTGAGCTACTTATTTTCAGTTTTGGCTACTTATTTGTTTATTTAGTCCAATTCCCGTCAAACAAATAAAGATAGAGGTGAAACAATTCAGTTACTGTTATACTAGTAATGTTTGACAAAACAATTCACCGAATAATCAAATTTTTATTGTATAAGTCTGTTTGTACTTCATATCCATTAGCTCAATTCAATTAAGCAAAGTCTACGCGAATTGGAAACTACCTATCACAATTTCACAAACGTGTAGAATTGATGTGTACAAATTAATTGGCTTGATCTTCGATGTCAAATTTTTTTTTTGAAAATTTGTTATTATTAATCTTAACTTTAGACCATTTACTTTAATTAATCTTAATTATCGATTATTCCTGAATAATCCCAATTTCTGAGTATTGAATTTTATCGGGCCTTAACGGTTACCGGTTACCAACTGTTGTAGCAGGTCATATGCCACATGTCAACACACTATTACTATAAAAAAATAAAAAAACCAATTTCACAAAAAAAAAAACAAATAATAAACTACCCCTTTCCAACCCGGAAACCTCCACAGCCGGCGCCATCAACAAACCCCCTCCCACCGGAAAATTGCAGCCCCACCCGAAACCCCTTCCCTCCCTTCCCCCGCCTCGTAAAACGCCCCTTCCGTTTCCCTTCTTCGATTTGGTTGCTCCACCGCTCGGACTAGGCAATAATGGTGGCTGGTTGGGCGAAATTGCAGTAGGCAATGGGTTGGGGGTTCAATTTTTGCGGCGGAAGCAAGGGTGCAGTGGGGGCTGGTGGTTCGCGAACAAGGAAACGGGTTGGGTAGGAGGGATTTTCTGGTTGCGGGCTGGGAGGAAGGGATTTTCCGGTGGGGGGGTGGGCTAGGAAGGGGAGGTGGGCTAGTAATACTAATTTTTCCTTATTTTTTTGAGTAGTTGTAAAAGATATATGTTGTGCTTAATAAAATTTTCTTTTATACCAAAAAAACATATAAAGTATATATATATGTATAAAAAAAGGAAGTAGTTGGAAAAAAAAAGGAAAAATTGGTAAAAATAATTCCAATTTTTGTCCGTTCACTCAAAATAATCCCAACTATGGATTATTTTTAAATAATCCGAAATTTGAGAGTTATTCGCTTTTAACGGTCTCAAGTGACCGATAACCTGTTAAAGAGATAAGATTTTGTTTAAGATACACGTGTCACCACATGATTGGTCAAAAAAATAAAATAATAAAAGAAAAATTTTAAAAACAAGAAAAAAAAAAAAAAAACTCGCTAGCCCATCCCATCGCCACCCACGACAACCCCACCACCACCACATTTCCCTATTTTCCGACAACCCCCTTCCCATCCTCCACCCTCCGACAACTCTTCTCCTCATCCCCCACCATTGGAATCCCCCCTTCCCCACCACATACTCAGCAAAATCGACCCCCCACTCCCCGAATCACCCTTTGATTCCCTCCTCCAGCCTCGAAAACCACCCTCTCCCTTCCCCTCCAATACCCCCATCCCTGCTGCCGTCGCAAACCCAATGCTACCCCAACCCTTCACCCCTGTTGTCGTCGGCAAGACCCAACCCCACCCTTTTTTGCGTGGGATTCAACAATTGGGGTTTGTGGGTTGGTTAGTGTGGTTGTTTTGGGGGTGGTTACGAGGCTGTTTTCATGACTGTGGGTGATTGAGGGATGGTTGGAGGAAAGGGAAAGGTGACAAAAGTTGGCCGGGGCTAGCAGGTTGTGACGGGGGTTAGCTTTGGGTGGCTGCGGTGGACGGCAAGTGGCTGACGAGAGAGGGGAGGAGAAAGATTTCAAAAAAACAAAAAAAAATAAATTGTTTTTTAGATTTTTTAATTTTAACTTTTTAAAATTTTTTTTTATTTTCAACCAATAACGTAGTGTCACGTGTCCCTTAACTTGATATAACAAGTTGGGTGATGATTGGGACCGTTAAAAGCGAATGACCTCCAAAGTTCGGATTATTTAAAAATAATGTATAGTTGGGATTATTTTGAGTGAACGGACAAAAGTTGGGATTAGTTTTACCAATTTTTCCAAAAAAAAAAAAACATTATAAATAATTCAATGACGGTTTATGGTTATACTATCTAGTTACCGTAATGAAAACTTGGTAAAATTATTGTTTACAAAAATGTTGAACCCAAATTTCAGGTTATCAAACAAAAGCATCGTTCCAACATAGTTTACCAATTGACAATTAATTAATGCAATGGTGATTGGAGCTGTATTTAGTAGGAAAACCTCGTGTTTGATTCCCCACAACAACAATTGGAGGGGATTGAAAATTAACGTCATGATGTGAATTGTGATAAGTAAGAACATGATATTTGGAAGAAAAAAAAAAACCAAGTTCGGGAATGAAAAAAATACATAGTAGTTAAAATTTATACTACGTACGTTTCTTTCAAAAAAAAAAAAAATACGTATCATTTCTTTTTAAAATTGTGGTACCAAAAATGTCTGTAATTTTTATGTCAAAAAAAAAGGTCTATAATTTTGTTATTGTTGTGAAATAAAGAGAATAAAGAGAAATTGGGAAGAGAATATATCAGTCTATTATTCCATTGATTAGGGGATATATATACATACAATATAATAACTAGGGTTTGCTTAGATAACAATAAACCCTAAATCTAAAATATTCAGGAATGATACAAGGAGGATAATGGATATCCACACAATATTTTCATAACAGTTATCTTATTATACAAAAAATTATCACTAATTCTCTTAGGCTATTACCGTGTGAGATGACTGAGATCTATCAATTGTAAATCTTATAAAGAGATGGTCACACGCTCATCATGAGATTGAATTGACCCTTACAATACTTGTAAGAGTTCATTACGGAGTATCTTTTATTTGAAATGTTGAGCAATGATGTTAGTAATTGATCTATCACATTTTACTTCTGTTTCGGGTGAAAACAATGGGACCTTGCCGAAGGTCCGCTGAAACGGAGAAGGCTGGATTCGGTCCAAGTTATGTTGGGCCGAAGGTTTCCTGCACAGTAAACACACGTAAACTAGCCTCGGGGGTGTTGCCGAGGAAGGCCCCTCCGATGCTAAAGTCAGTACAATGTGTAAGAAGAGGACACTATGCAAGAGAGTTTGTTGCTTGAGGCTTTAATGGAATATATCAGAATATATGAATGAACATATGAATGAACCTATGAATGTATCAATATTGATGGCTTTTATACCTCATCATACATGGAGAGGTTGGGCCTTAGCCCAATTGGCTTGCTTTGTGGGCTGACCTTTGACTTTAGCACAATTGGAGAGTTGAACCTTGACCTTGGGCTTTTAATTGGATCATTTAATATCTAGGCCCAATTGGACTAAATTGGACCCAAACAACTTGCCCCCCAGACCCGATTTGGAAGGATGACGGGTCGGGTTTGATTTAATTCAGAAAAGGAGGGAAGTAAATGATTTAATTAATCCAAAAATTTGAATTTAAACCGTAATTAATGAGATAACAACGGTTAAGGCGGATGATTGTGGAAGTTGGACGGATAATGGGCAGTTTAATCACAAGATCATGTGTTTAACGGTTACTTAGTGGAGTATTTAAGAGAAATTAAAACGCAGACTCCTCGTATCCCATTCCAGGAGATATAAACAGAGGCGCGTCATCTCTCCTCACTTATTCACCAACACAAACCCAGAATTCTCGAGAGAGAAACCAAGAACCCGCATCAAAACTTCGCAAATTCCCCGAGCATTAAGCTTAGAAACTGAGACTTGCCACTACGAACTCGTAAATCGGCAACTTTCGCTTCAGATTAAGGTAAATTCCTTTGATTTCAGTTTATTTTTCTTCGAATTCGAACTCCTTCCCCTTTTCTTTCGACTTTTTTCTTCGAAATAATCAATGGCAAGAGGAGTTAGAGGTAGAGCCCGTGCTCCAAGAAGAGCAAGGCCGATTCCCGATCCTAGGAACAAGATTGGGACCTGGAATGGACAAAGGCCAGAGTCTGACCCTGCTGAAGGGATTAGGGCGACTCCCCTTTCCTCGGCTCCTCCTCAGAGAACGGAGGAGTCGAGCGCTTCTGGACGGGATGATGAAGTTCCCGCTGTCCTTTGGGATATCCTCCCCGGGTTTTCAGAATGGGAGAATGCCGAAGTTGCTTCGGCCATGATAAAGAACCGCCCCTACCCATGGTGGGTGGAGAATGCCGATCAATATCGATTTTCCGAGCAAATTGAGTTGCATTACGGCATTTTTGAAGCTGATGGGTATTGGTGCCGAATGCCCTCGGCATCCGATAGAATCCATCGTCCACCCCCAGGGTATGTGGGGGTGTACACAAGACAACTTCAGTACGGGCTGAGGTTCCCTTTGGACGTATTCGTCCGAGACTTGCTGATCCATTACAACATCTCTCTATGTCAGTTAACTCCCACCAGCATCCGAAGGGTGATGACATACTTATGGGTCTGCAAGTTCTTCAAGTATGTGCCGAACCTGCACTGCTTCAAAAAGCTCCATCGGCTAGTGCCAAATATTCAAAGTGGGCACGGAAGCCATGGTTCTGGGTGGTACCAGATTGAGTCCCGGCCCCAATACCTAACCATGTGGCCAAACGACTCTTCAGACAAGGACTGGGGAGGTCAATGGATTTGGGTTAGGGCACCCACAGATCCGGGCCACCCTTGCGTCTTCAGCGCTCCCCGGTACCTCG
This sequence comes from Chenopodium quinoa, assembly GCF_001683475.1. NCBI lineage: Eukaryota > Viridiplantae > Streptophyta > Magnoliopsida > Caryophyllales > Amaranthaceae > Chenopodium > Chenopodium quinoa. Next base: position 95,284 of record NW_018742241.1, read on the forward strand.
CTGAGCCTGATCCCGAAATGGGAAGTCTAGGTCCCCCCGTAGATAACGGGGCGGATCCGAACCTTGATCAGCAACATATCTTCGGCAAGCTGCCGAACCGGGGGGGCAGTGGTCGAATGCAGCATATCCCGGAGACTTGGCTCCCCGATACGCATTACGTTTTCAAAGAGAACATGCTAGCAGCTGTTGGCCTTAGCCGAAAGTTTAAGGATGGTAAGCTTCTTCGGCTGGGGCCGAGGCTTTTTAACTATCTCTTTTTCTTCTCTCGCTTCGCTTTTTTATGTTGTGCCAACCTATCTGAACTAACCTTTCCCCTTTCCTTCTTCAGAGCGGGACGAGACCAACGTTGGCATTAACTACGCTCGTCTTGGTGTCAACCGAGAACGAGTTGTAACTGAACGGGCCCCGTCTATCACTGAGCCGAGGCATAGGGAAGTTCATCTAGACTCTTCCCACTTCCAAATTGAGGCTGTTGCTCTGTACCAGAGGCAGAAGCCTTGGTGGAAGAAGAGAGACCCCTGGTTTCAGCTGCTGGATGAAGAAGCTGAAGCTGCCCGTACAGCCGAAGAGGTTGCACGGGTTCTCGAAGCTTGCGAAGAAGGAGAAGGGTCCTCCAGAGCTGCTGAAGCAGAAGCTGCAGCTAGAGCAGCTGAAGAAGACGAGGCTTTGCTGAAGACCTCGGTGAGCTTTCAGACTTAACTTTGTCTTTCTTTTTTCTTTCTTTTTTTTTTTTTTTACTCACATTCTTCCTCCCCCCCTGTTTGTTACAGTCTGAAGAGAGTAACAGACATAGAGAAGGGAAAGCTCCTGTTCGTCCCGAAGACCAAATACAAGGAGAGTCTTCAGACTCAGATATGGACGAGCAGCCCCTTCAGAAAAGGCGCCGAAGGATGGCCATCATCGGCCCTCATGATTTTCAGCGGAGGCCGATGACCATCGGCGTTGCAATAAGGGAACCCGAGGAAGGCAATGGATCGCCGAGGGTTCCCCGGCACCACCCCAATCACCTCAAAAGACCCCTCCGCCACCTCCTGAGATGGAGGTGGATCAGAGAACTCCCGAGGAGCGGTCCAAGAAGAAATTAAGGAGAGTGCTGCTGAGCACGAAAACAAGGATGCCGTGATGTCCAGTGCTGAGGGCTTCACGGCAGACATCGCAAGAGAGGTTGAGGCTTTCGTCCTCACCCCTGAAGAAGAGGAGGTCATAGTAATTGACTCCTCTGAGAAGGATGATGCTGAGCCATCCAAAGCTAATCAAGCTCCATCGTCATCCTTCCCTTCCTTCCAGACTCTGCAATCTGGAGAAATGGGTTTCTCGGCCCCCCGAATTCCAATCCCAGACCACATCTGGGACCTCATATGGGGTCAAAACCGAGAAGGAGCTGCAGCCTACTTCGGCGATTTTGCTGGCATGTCCGAAGTAGATAGGGCAAGGATCTGGTCGCTGAAGGCCACTGCTGGGATGGGCGAATCCAGCAGATCAGTTCCTGACCCAGCCAGGTCTAACCAACTGCTGATGATGCAGGTAATTTTCCTTGTCTTCATTTCCTCTGAAATTCAGCTCTATTTTTATTATTATAAATATTTTATTATTTTTTTTTGTCTTCCTGTTTTCAGTTCGTGCACAATCAGACTCTCACTGTAGAGCTGATAGATACCCTACAAGATAGGGTAGACGCTGTTGTGCACGACAAGAAGGTAGCTGAAGAGGAATTAAAGCTTGCTAAGCTGAAGCAAGCAGCAGCTGAAGAGAAGCAGCAGAAGGGTGAGGAGTACGAGAAAAGAGCTGTTGAAGCCCTCAAAACCTTCTGCGACGCTATGGAGAAGGAAGTTTTTCCCCCACTGATGGAAGGGGAAAAATTCCTCCAGGAGCATATGGGAGTGGACGTCTCCAAATTCAAGGCTGCTGTTGAGAGCCGTATTCAGGAAGGAGCTGCTGCACAAGCTGAAGTGCAGCAACGTCTAGAAGCTCTTGAAGCCAGCCGAATGGCTGCTGAAGAGCTGCTCCAGGCCAAAGATGTCCAACTCTCAGAGGCTGCTGCTGCTGCCGAAGCTCAGAGAGCTAAACTCCATGAGGTTGAGGATCAACTGATGACCAAAAAAGTTGAAGTGGCCCAGGCTCAGACAAAGGCTTCCCAAGTTCAGCAGGAGCTGAATGAGCTGAAAGGTTCCTCCTCCAAGCTCGCTGATGAGCTGAAGAAATCCAAGGAAGACTTGGAGGAGACCCAGAAGAAGCTGGTTGATGCTGAGGCTCTACTCAAAGTCCATGTCTATACCCAAGAGGAATATGAGATGGGTTTCAGAAACGGGTTCAGAGTATGCCGAAGAGTCTGCCTTCATGCTGAACCGAAGCTGGACTGGTCTAAATGTGCTGAATGGGTCCAGAATCCCGAAGACCCTCATATGAAGTATGCAACTCCAGTCGAAGCTGAAATTCTTAAGGCTGAGGAAGCCGAAGAGGAAGCTGAGAGAATGGAGTTGGAAGCTGAACAGAGGGAAAGGGAGGCTCGGCAGAGTGCAAAGCCCGCTTCTTCTGCTGCTGGGGCTGAGGCCACCATGGGGCTCAACGCTGATCAGTCTGATCCTCAGGCTGAAGCATAGGAACTCGGGCAGTCGTCTTCAGAATCTTGCGGTTCATCATGCGCTTAACTTTAGACTTGCCGCTTTCTGAATTTTTTGCCTTGTTTTTTGCTTCAGCTTGCCTTGTCGTACAACAGTTTATATTTTTTTGCTTATGTACGTATTTCGGCAGCTGTTATTTTCCGCTTGTGGGCGGCTGCCGATACAGTTTAATTGAACTTGTAGCTCAATTTCTGAGCATGAATTATTAATCTGATGCTCTTTTCTTCAGTTGCTTTGTTTTTGAATGCTTTACTGTTTCTGTTTCTTCAATTCTGCCGAACATACTTCAATTCTGCCGTACATACTTGCACCGAGAGTGCTTCTTGCCCCCCCCCAGAAATTGAAGTATGACTACAGCTGAATAAGCAATTTCTTCACTTCTTCAAAATGGGTATCCGAAACACAGGGCCAACTGAAGGCAATGCTTCTGGGATACAAGTCTTACTGAAGTTGGATATCCGAAACACAGGGCCAACTGAAGGCAATGCTTCGGATATTAGCTTTCTGGGATACAAGGCTCAGTTAAGGCAATATCCCAGAATTGTCCATGGACTCATGTCTTTGGAGAACAAGTCTTACTGAAGTTTGACTTCAGCTGAAAGACCAGTGTTCTTTAAAAAGACGCATATCCGAAACACAGGGCCAACTGAAGGCAATGTTTCAAATAATGGCTTTCTGGGATACAAGGCTCAGTTAAGGCAATATCCCAGAATTGTCCATGGACTAATGTCTTTGGAGAACAAGTCTTACTGAAGTTTGACTTCAGCTGAAAGACCAGTGTTCTTTAAAAAGACGAATTTTGTCAGCCATCTGAAACCCAGTTACCCGAAGGCGAAGGTTTCAGACGAGGCTGATTTAAAAATTTTCAACTGTTGCTGTTATCCTTGATTTTCTGTCTATCTTTGAAACATGGATACCCGAAACACAGGGCCAACTTAAGGCAATGTTTCGGATAATGGCTCTCTGGGATACAAGGCTCAGTTAAGGCAATATCCCAGAATTGTCCATGGACTCATGTCTTTGGAGAACAAGTCTTACTGAAGTTTGACTTCAGCTGAAAGACCAGTGTTCTTTAAAAAGACGAGTTTTGTCAGCAATCTGAAACCCAGTTACCCGAAGGCGAAGGTTTCAGACGAGGCTGAATAAAAAACCCTTAAAGAGTAGATAGAACAAAGAAAATTTTAAAAGGATAAAAAGTTGTAAACGTTTATATAAATGGCGGCTCCAAGGCCTTTCATTAGTTCAAAATGTACTTACAAAGATTGTTCTGCCCCGAAGGGTTTACACATGGTATTTTTTCAGTACATCAGCGTTCCAGTGATTTTTCAACTCAGTTCCATCCAACTGCCGAAGTCGGTATGTCCCTGGCTGAAGCTCATCATAAATTTCATAAGGTCCTTCCCATGCAGCTGAGAGTTTCCCATGGATTCGGCCTTTCTGAACTGCAGCAGCATTCCGAAGGACAAGGTCTCCAATTTTGAGAGGCCTTGCATGGACCCTTCGGTTATAAAATTTGCTGATTCTCTGCTTATAGGCGGCCATTCTGTCTCGGGCTGAGTCTCTTACTTCGTCGAGGAAATCGAGAGATTCCCTCATCAGTCGCTCATTCTCAGCCGAGAAGTGGTGCACTCGAAGGCTCTCAGAGCCAATTTCCACTGGAAGGACGGCTTCGGCACCATACACCAGTTCAAAAGGTGAGTGGCCCGTTGCCTCTTTTTCAGTTGTCCGAAGGGACCAAAGGGTTCCAGGGAGCTCCTCTAGCCATTTGGACTTTTGATCTTCCACCCTCTTCTTGAGGGCATTTAAGATCTGTTTATTTGCAGCTTCGGCTTGTCCGTTACTTTGCGGGTGGCATACCGCTGAATATGCCAGTTTGATGCCGAACTGATCTGTATACCGCTTCAGCGGTAAGTTATCAAATTGCCTCCCATGATCAAAGACAAATACTCTCGGGATGCCAAAGCGAGTGATGATATTCTGCCAGATAAATTTTCTGACAGTTTGCTCTGTAATGTTCGAGGCTGCTTCGGCCTCGATCCATTTACTGAAGTAGTCGACACCAACTATCAGCCATTTTTTCTGGTACACAGCCTCTGGAAATGGTCCCAGTATATCCATTCCCCATTGGGCAAACGGGAGTGGATTAAGGATCGGCTGAAGATCCCTTGCTGGCTGATGGATAACTGGAGCGTATTTTTGACATTTTTCGCATTTCCGAACCAGCTCCTTAGCATCTGCGATCATGGTGGGCCAGTAATATCCAGCCCTCAATGCCTTGTGGGCTAAGGTTCTTCCCCCAATGTGGTTCCCACAGATGCCGAGGTGAATCTCCCGTAGGATATAATCTGCATCTGTTGGTCCCACGCATTTCAGCAATGGGGCTGAGAAGGACTTTTTCAGAAGTTCCCCCCTGAAGACAATGATCCTAGAGCTGGTTCTCTTCATCTTGGAGGCCAAAGCTTTATCTTCAGGAGTTTCTCCCCGAAGCTTGAAAGCTAGGATGGGGTCCATCCAACTAGGCTCTGGGTCAGCGCAGCACACTTCAGGTGCTTCGTCGACACTTCTCTCTCGACGCACTTCTACATATACAGATCTGTTCAGCTCGGTAAAAGATGAACTAGCAAGTTTGGAGAGTGCATTGGCTTGAGTATTCTGACCCCTTGGGATCAGCTGAACCTCAAAAGTTTTCAGCTCTGCAATGACTGATTTGATCTTGGCAAGATAAGCTATCAGGGAGGGCTCTTTGGCCTCGTAGCTGCCACTGATCTGATATGCAACTAGCTGAGAGTCTGTTTTTAAGCAGACATGATCGGCTTCCAGGGAGATGCACAATTCTAGGCCGGCGATTGCTGCCTCATACTCGGCTTCATTGTTCGAGGCCTTAAAAGAAAACTTTAGTGCATACTCAAAGGATTTGCCTTCGGGAGAAGTTATCACTACTCCTGCCCCTGAACCGTTTTCGGTGGAAGATCCATCCGTAAACACGGTCCAAACTTTCTTTTCACTGTCTAGCGCTTCTTGGTATGAGCATTCGGCCAAGAAATCCGCTAGAGCTTGAGCCTTAATGGCAGCCCTCGGACGGTAGCTGATGCTGAATTCGGTGAGCTCAAAAGCCCACTTGGCTAGCCTACCAGATTTTTCAACCTTGCCGAGAACTTTTTCCAACGGCTGATCAGTTAAGACCACTATCTGATGGCAATCAAAATAGGGCCTCAGCTTCCGAGCAGCTACTACTACCGCGAAAGCAACTTTCTCGAGTAGAGGATAGCGAGTCTCGGCATCCGTCAGTGTATAACTGACGAAGTAGATCGGTTGCTGACTCTTACTCTCTTCCTTCAGCAATACTGCGCTGATGGTGGCTGGGCTAACGGCCACATATAGGTACAAAGTTTCTCCTTCAGCTGGGCTAGCCAGCGTTGGGAGTTCAGCCAGATGCTCCCGAAGCTGTTTAAAGGCGTCTTTTTGCTCTTCCTCCCAAACGAGCTCTTTTGTTTTCGGGAGTTTCAGGGCTTTGAAGAAAGGTAACCCCTTATCCGAAGCTCTGGAAATGAACCTCGAGAGGGCTGCCATTCTTCCGGTGAGCCGCTGAACATCCCGCTTCGTTTTCGGCTCAGGAAGGTCGAGTGGCGCTTTGACTTTAGAGGGATTGGCATCAATCCCCCTTTTGCTGACCATGAACCCAAGGAATTTCCCTGACTTCACGCCGAAGACACACTTCTTCGGATTCAGCTTCATTTGATGCTTTCTCAAGGTGGCGAAAGTTTCAGCCAGGTCCTTTACATGGTCCTCTAGTTTTTTGCTTTTGACGATCGAATCGTCAACATAGACTTCCATGTTTCGGCCCTTTTGATCGGCGAAAACTTGATCCACCAGCCTTTGATAGGTTGCCCCCGCATTTTTCAATCCGAAGGGCATCATTTTGTAATTGTACACCCCAGCGTTCGTGACGAATGCTGTCTTTGCTCGATCGTCGGGGTGCATAAAGATCTGATGATACCACGAGAATGCGTCCATGAAACTAAGCAAGGCATGGCCACTTGTCGAATCGACTAGCTGATCGATCCTCGGCAAGGGATAGAAATCCTTTTGACAAGCCTTATTTAGGTCCGTGAAGTCAACGCACATCCTCCAGGTACCATTGGGCTTCTGAACCATCACCACATTTGCCAGCCATTCTGGATATTGGCAAGGTTCGATGAATCCTGCCTCCAATAATTTTTTGACCTCGGCTGCGATGTCTCGGTTCTTATTGGCGGAGTAATTCCGCTTCTTTTGCTTAACTGGTCGACACGTCGGGTCAACATTAAGCTTATGGGAGATGAGGTCTGAACTTATCCCGGGCATATCAGCTGCCGAGAAAGCAAACACATCTCTGTTGTCCCGAAGGAGCTGAATAAGTTCACAACGGGTGTTCGGATCAAGGTTCATCCCGATTGTTACACATTTCTCACCGTCTCCTTCGGCCAACTCAACTGTTTCAGTCTGTTGGTCCATGTCCATTGCCGATGGACTGGACTCTTCAGAATCTGGCCTGCTGCCAATGTCAGCAGGTGTCCCAGTCTTTTTGTTCTTCGGCTGGCTCTCTGAGTCTTGCGGCTCAGCTGAAGAGCTAGCCTTTTCCCTTTCGGGCCCTTTTTCTCTGGGCACAGATCCTTGGGCCGAAGCACTTAGGCCTTTTGGCTTTTTTGTGCTTGGCTCTCTTTCTTTTTCTTTCTCCTCCTCATCCTTGTCGTCATCTGGGCGACTACTGGATGGCTTGAGGTAGTTGCACCTTCGGGCGTCCTTTTGGTTGCCCTGTATCCTTTCGGGGAAGCCGGCGTCTGAGACGTAAATCATCAGCTGATGATAAGTTGAGACGACCCCTTAGATCTCGTGAATTATGGGTCTCCCCAAAATCACGTTGTACACTGAAGGAGCGTCGATGACCAAAAATTCAATCATGACGTTCCGGGCTGCCTCATCGCAACCGATGGTGACAGGAAGTGTCACCTTCCCATCTGGATAAGTTGAAGCCCCATTGAACCCGGATACCGGGTAGGGTACTGGCGTAAGGTGCTTGGGCTTCAGCTTAATTTGATTGTAGGCCTTTCGGAACAGAATGTTTGCTCCACTGCCACCGTCAACAAGGACCTTACTGACGTCGTGGTTGGCCACCGTGGCGATGATCACCAACGGATCCTCGTGAGGGAACGTAATCCCCCGGCAGTCGGCGGCTGTGAACGTCATGTTCGGCACCGGCGACTGGGGAGATTGAATGTCAACGTTGTTCACCTGGTGAGTCAAAGCTCTAAGGTGGCGCTTGTGCTCCCTCCGAGAGTATATTCCTCCCGAGATAACATTGATCAGAGGGAATTTCCCCTCCGGCTTTTTACTGTTTTTCCGGGGGAAGTCGAGGTCCTGCCGAGGGTCCTTTGCTGACCTCTCGGATTCTTTTTTCTCGCGGTGATCCGCGATGTATTTTTTCAAGTATCCCTTCCGGACCATGTCCTCTATCTGGTCCTTCAGTTGGATACACTCCTCAGTGTTGTGTCCCGAAGACTCGTGGAACTCGCACCACTGATTTTTATTTTTTCGCTGATACCACTCTGGGAGTGGTCTCGGCTTTCGGTAACTCTGCTCCTCCTTCGTCACGCTGTAAATTTTGGCGCGTGGAAGAGAGAGCGGAGTGTAGGACTCGTATCTGCCTGTGTATGAGGCAGATCTTTCCTTCTTTGGGTCGATGGCCAAAGATTGCTCCGGGGCCTTTGACTTTCCCTTTGCCTTATGGCCTTGGCCTTCAGACAAGGGTATTTGTCTCTGTTTCCCTCCCCCGAATTGAGGTTGGGTTTTCGCTTTGTTCCATTCTTCGGCTCGGATGAACTTATCCGAAGCATTAAGAGCTTCCTCCAAGGTGTGCGGGGTATGCATGACCATGAAGTCTAGGAACTTTCCGGGCTAAAGGCCATTCTGCATTGCGAAAACGGCTAGCCCCTGGTCCAGCTGGGAGACGTTTGATGACTCGTTACTGAAACGGGTCAGGTAGTCTCGGAGGCTTTCGGTTTCCCCCTGTTGCAGACTCATGAGCTCTGTGGTAGTCTTCTCTCGGCGGTTTGCCGTGGAAAACTTGCTCCTGAACTTGGAGGACAGATCATCCCACCCTGTTATGGAGCCTTGCCTTACTCCCTTGGAGATCCACGCTTGCGCGACCCCCTTGAGAGTGGTTGGGAAATATTTGCACCAAGTCGCCTCGGATCTGGGGCAAAGATGCATATGAGTCTCATACGAGGCCACGTGATCCTTCGGATCCGTGGTCCCGTCATATGTGATGTGCGACGGTATTTTAACCGTGGGTACGTGCTCTTCCAGTATCCATTGCTCGAATGGTGAACTGGCGGGTAGCATAACGGCCTTGCCCTTGTTCCTGGCCGAAGGGACCGCGCTCCGCCCTCTTAGAGAGGTAGGAGTGGTTTTCGTCCCTGGCTGGGAAGTCTGGGCCTCGGCTGCAGGGAACGAGAGGCGACTGTGCACACTCGGTTCCTTGCCGCCGAGTCGGTCAAGGACACTTCTGCGAACAGTCTCAGGTTCTCGGTGAGTAGATTCTGGCCGAGAAGCTGAGCTGCTGCTCTTATGCGCTTCTGGTCTTGAGGATGAGGATCATTTTAAAAATTGAGGGTTCTTTTTCCTCTGTTTTTCATTTTTCCAGGAATCCTCCTCCCACTCTTCCAGTTCCCGGAAGGAAGGAAGCTTCCCACCATCATGGTCTAACTTCCTCCGCTGATGCCGGGTATGCGGAGGAGTTCGATCACGAGGTGGTGGCATATTTTGTGCCCTCATCGCCTCCATGAGTACTGCTAGCGCTCTTGCCACCTCTTCCAAGTTGGGCCCCGTCAAAGGGGTCCTCGGCCGAGTGTGGGAATGAGGGCGCGCAGCCGATGGTTGGCTTTGGGACACTGAATGTGTCCTATGATCGGACTCACCCCTGCTAGACCGAGAGTGACCCGGCCTATAATGAGAGTCATGAATTACGGGAGATAGGGAATCCTCCTTGTATGATCCTCCCCCCGAGCCGGCACCCTTGGGAGAGTTCCGGTCCGGCGAGGGTGATGGTGTAGGGGTTTTAGGCTTTTCGCCCGCTCCTTGACGGAGGCTTTTGCTCTTGCGGTTCTTAGCCATTGCTGCTAAGATAATTGCAAGATGATCTTGGTTAGGAATTTGGCTTAAAGATTTTTGAAAGTCTTCCCCACAGACGGCGCCAAATTGTTTCGGGTGAAAACAATGGGACCTTGCCGAAGGTCCGCTGAAACGGAGAAGGCTGGATTCGGTCCAAGTTATGTTGGGCCGAAGGTTTCCTGCACAGTAAACACACGTAAACTAGCCTCGGGGGTGTTGCCGAGGAAGGCCCCTCCGATGCTAAAGTCAGTACAATGTGTAAGAAGAGGACACTATGCAAGAGAGTTTGTTGCTTGAGGCTTTAATGGAATATATCAGAATATATGAATGAACATATGAATGAACCTATGAATGTATCAATATTGATGGCTTTTATACCTCATCATACATGGAGAGGTTGGGCCTTAGCCCAATTGGCTTGCTTTGTGGGCTGACCTTTGACTTTAGCACAATTGGAGAGTTGAACCTTGACCTTGGGCTTTTAATTAGATCATTTAATATCTAGGCCCAATTGGACTAAATTGGACCCAAACAACTTCAATGGTCAAATGTTCAATGGCCAATTTAAATGTATTAGTATCAGATCATAATTAGCATGACTATTTAGCTTTAGACTAATCCATAATAATGTTGGAAGGTAGGAGGATCCACACTTCATAATTTTACTGTTTATATTATTCATGACGTTGTTTCTTTTTCTGTTAATCTTATTATACTCAAAATTGAAATTCTAACCAGCGTTAACATGAGGAAAGTTAACGGTGTATGATTATTTTATGGTAATGACAACTCAAATTACTGAAATGGTTTGTGTTAGTTCCCTTCAAGAAAGGTATAGATGTAAACGGGATTTGATCCCCACCTCCAAGATTTTAACCAACAACGCAGTTGTTAACATTCACGTTTGTACGTAAAAGTATGAAATGCATCACACCCTTTTGTTCCTAGAGTAATTTCCTAAAAAAGAAAGACACCCACCTAATGCCATAGCCCATAAGTGGAATTTGCTTAAAATTTACTCCAACAGCTTATGATCAATTCATACATATATCAAAAAATAAACCAAAATTATTCTAGAAAGACACAAAAACTATATGCTATGATTTTGCTTGTTTTTTTCAACAATCAATGGAAATGCAGCTCTGAGCAATACTCTTACTGTCCACCTTGCTGACAAACGGGTCGATTTTGACCCAAACAAGGGAGAAAACTGAGGCCAACAGCACTGACCACAACACCACAATAGTAGGTGTCCTGTTTTGCTTTCCCATAAGACCCTTAAGGAAGGGGTACAGATGGAGGATCACCCAGAAGGAAAAGAAGACCTTTCCGAAGAGTGGTCCCCACGAATCATAGCCGTTGTTCAAGGCATCAGAAAACCCTGCCACCACTCCGACGATGTTGAGGATGATGAGGGTGGTGGGAGGGATAAGAAGGGTAGTCCACTTGAAAACATAGAGTTCTCCAAATTCAGTGTCATCAGCTGATTTTGACGTGACAGTGAAGTTGGTGTCTAACCCTGCAAGCATCTTCAGCAGTCCTTGGAAGACAGCAAACAGGTGAGCTGAGACCCCTCCAATGACCCAGAACTGCTCGTTCCTCCACAAGTCCTCGATGCCTACTCCACTCCATCTTAGTTCTAACACACTGACGAGTATGATGGACGTGAAGAGGCCTAAGAAGAGCACACTTGCCAGGTTTGATAGCTGTAAATCAGAAGAACAATGTCAAGTTTACATACTGAAAATGTAATTCATCAGTTTTGTAACTTTCTTAGTTTCTTAGCCATTTTTCATACGAGTCAATTAAACTAGTTGCTGAAATTCTGAAATAGTACTGCCTTATCTGAGGATTATTGAAATATTTGGTGCTGATGATGTAAAAAAAACTTACAGTAGGTATGATGAACTTTCCGGTGAGGAGGCAGATAGCAGGCAATGTACAGTAGGCAACAAGAGGAAGGGAAGTAAAAGGGTAAACAATGGTATTAATGTATGCCAATCTTTGAAGCAACTTAAGGCGGCCAGCTCCAAATCCATACCAAAGTGGACAATGTCTACTAAAGAAAATCTCCACTGATCCAAGAGCCCAACGAAGGACCTGGTGCAGTCTATCAGACAAGTTAATTGGTGCAGACCCTTTAAAGCAAGGCCTTAAGGGCATACAGTATATTGATCTCCAACCACGGCATTGCATCTTGAACCCAGTCAAGATATCTTCTGTAATAGATCCATATATCCATCCAATCTGTCAAAATGAAAAATAGGAGGCGGTCAATAACATGCCCTGTATGATATTGCCATTCGTAGAGGGTCTGAGGATGTTGAAATGTGATAGGGCTAGTAAAACCTTAATGTACATCATAGTATTTTCAAGAGATTCAAAAGACTGCTAAGAAGTTTTGATAAGATTGCATAATCTTGCAACAAGTTCATTTACCTCTTTTCCCCAGGCTGTCTTTTCTTCATACCCACAGCTAATGACATGTATCGCTTCCTTGATCAATGTTGGTGAGTTAGCAGAATCTGGAACACCTCCATTCTCCATCAATGTAGACTCGATGAACACAGTGGATAATCCAAATGTCTTCTCAAAGCTTGTTTGAGAGATTAACATTGATCTATCATATTCATCATAATCTGTATTTTTATTTAGAATAATTAGTGTTAATCCTGTAAGTTATTTATGCCTGACATTCTTGATATATTAATAATTACAGGTATAAGTAAGCTTACTGTTGAGCTCCTTGAGGTTAAATATGGCAGATTCTAGATCTTCACGTTTTGAATCACGGTTAAGCTCTGAGACATCTTTTTCTTCCTTCTTCTTGGAAGGACAGCAGCAACAGGAAGACGAGGATGATTTGGATAAACTAGGTAATGATGGTGGTCCATAGCCGTATAGTGCTTGCCTATTGAACACACAACCAGTTCCGACATAAACTGGCCCTTGAATCCCATCAAGTCCTTTCATATTAACCTGAAACGAGTTCAAGGAATAAAGGACAGGAAAATAAAGAGAGTAACACCAGCTTTTTCCTAGCTATGAATTGCCTACAGGTCTTATTTTTTACAATGCCATTGAGTAGTGCAAAATTGAGTAAGATAATCTTATGAGAAAATGTCAGCTGGAAATTCTGAAGGCAATGAAGTCATCCTAGCACAATGATTTATAGGTAAGGACATTACTTTTACTTCCAAAATATGCATAAAGTATATTAAAAATTTGTAATAGAGATTTTAAAGATAGAGTGTATCTTACATCAAAGAAGACAACATTGCGGTTGGCATATCGATCACTCTTGTCAATACCATCAAATCTTTGAGGGAACTGAACATAACAAACATCCTGACCGACTACAGGGTCCATCAGGAAGCACATTGCCTCGCGAACTGCCTTGCTGTTGTTGACATAATGATCACAATCAAGGTTCAAAATGTAGGGAGCATTTGTGAGGACTGCAGATACTCTAATCTGTGAGAAAAAAAGAATTTATATGAAATGTTATAAGTAGCATCTTAAAGGTAGATTTTATGCTAATTTGTGGTTAATTAAGGTTTTGGATAGTTACCAAAGCATTCTCAGCACCGGCTTTTTTGTGATGCTGAAATCCTGGCCTCTTTTCTCTTGAAACATAAACGAGCCTTGGAAGTTCGTTACCTTCTATGTCAGGAGAACCAGTATTTCCAAGGAAAACCTACAAAATTCCAAATTGGTAAATGAATATGTAAGATGTATATAGAATCAGACTAGCATTTGCAGGTAAATGAATATTGCTTCTGACTGTCACAGAATTACAACCACGCATAAATCATCTAAGCCCCTTGCTGTCATGTACTAAAGGAAAATTCTTGAGGTCATATACTTGGCGACTTTGGTAATCCAATGACTACAAGATTCTTGCTTCATACAGCTGATCTAAATTGCCAGGACCGCCCTGATATCCCAGGTTCAGGCAGATGTTTTAGCCACAACATCAGACATGACATGGGGCAGATATTTTAGTCTCAAATTTAAAGTTTGGCTGAAACATATGACCAACTCTAGTTACATCTTAAAGACAAAAACAAAGATGTAATAATACACACCTGGATCATTCCTGGATGATCACGACTATTGTTTCCTGGCCAAGGTGTTCCATCTGCCATAGTCCAGCCTTCGTCTGGGGTTTTTTGTGCCTTGGCAACTAAGGCATTCATCTTCACTTTGTATTCTTCATAATCTCTCTGTCATATAAAAAGTAAACATCATAAGATCACTGCCTTTACAAATCATTGTAAATACAAATATTACATGAATTAGTCACATGAGTTGCATACTTTCATCGCTCTGCGTTCCTTCACAAAAGAAGGCTGCACTTTGTCCCTAAGGTAGTCAATCTTCTGTGAGAAGTAAAACTCAGGAGCTCGCGGTTCAATCTCATATTTCTTGCAAAAAGGAACCCACTTTCTTGCGAATTCAGAAGTCTCAGCAAGTGACTCAAAGGTAAGCATTGCAGCACCATCATCAGATACATAGCAGGAGACTTTATCAACAGGATAGTCCACAGCAAGGATGGAGAGTACAGTATTGGCTGTGATTAAAGGCGGTTCTTTCAATGGATCCACGGTACTCACAAAGAAGTCCACAGCTGCAAGCTGTGAAGGTTCTCCTTCTCTTTCGTACCTGAAAAAATTAAAATAATTAGCATAAATGAAGAGGTTAAGACTTCTAACATGTTATACTCGAATAACATTGATTTTCCTTTCACATCTTATTTGTCTTTCCATACATTAGCTACTAGATTAATATGAAAATTATACGAAGTATGAACTCATGACTCATTACAACTACAATGATTCTTTGCATAATCCACTACTTCAATCATATTCTTTGAACTTTTATCCAAATACTGTAATAATTAATATGCTAAAAAACACATTGATATCATAGCAAATGTATCATTAATATAACATCATAAGATCATCATCATATAATTTCACTTTAATACAAAATTAATGATTGAGCAATTGGTTTCAAGGATGCAAAAAAGCAAATTGGATCCCTCTCATCATGAGCCACAAAAAGCAGAAAAACATTGTTAGATGGAAGTAATACAAATCAATAGTTTGTCATTGTATTCATATGAAAAAGTCCATACCATAGACATACAGCAGGGTTTTGGTTTCAAATGATGCATCAAATAGCCTAAAGACTACGTATTATACAACAAAATCATCACGATGTTGTTAACATAAAAGTACCTCAAGGACAACTGATCGATGAATGTCTCCCTATTGATGGGCTGCCATTTAGGAAACTGATCCAAAATCCAGGAAAAAGCAAACCAGATCTCACAGATAACAGAAGTAAGCCATAGACCAAAGGCACTATCCACAGGATTTGTTAATCTGTAGTGGAAAAACAGTGCAAGAATAATCAACCGCACAATGATCATGATCCTGTATGAGGTGATCTTGGTTCTTGGGATCGGAATAATTCTTGAAAGTGGCTGTGCAGCAGCCTCTGAAAACCTGTAACAGAAACACACATCTGAGAATTATGGATTCCTTTTTCTCAATCCAACACGCTTACATATCATATTCTTGATTTATGAACGTGCTTAGTTCCAAAGGCATTTCATGAAGAAATTTTATAAGGTTACAATTGCACAAAATTAAGTTAACTTGGTTCAACAAATGTTTTTCTTCTTTGATGCACTTGCAAAGTGTTATGATCAATTCTTATCAAAGCTAAAACTTACTGATGTTCCTCCATCTGTTGTTCTAATGGAACTTGTTCAACTTCTTTTGAAACTTTAGACTCTTTAACATTCTTTTTCTTCTTGTCTTTCCTTTCTCTCCAACTCTCCACCCGATGCTTCCATATCGAGCTTCCAGATTCACTATTTAATTCTGATAAAATAGACATAAAACATAATTGATTTATTAGTTATGCAACCACTAATATGAAAAGTTCGAAATAAACTTCATGAATTGTTATAAATGCTCACCACTATCAGCTGTGGAGATAGTGCTCATGTTTCGAGCATGTAGGCCAAGATCCTGGTACCGATTCAACCAAGATTAATCGATCAGTATACAACATAACATAAATTTAATAAACTTTATCTTAAAATTTACAACTATGGCTAACCATTTTAATACCTGCTCATTAGTGAGATGGGTTGTCTTGTTCTTGTGACTACCAGATGCCTCAACACCGCCCTCATCATATGTCACATTATCTAATGATTCATTCGACATAAGTTAGAATCTAGCAATACTACAGGAATTAAACTTTCCACATTTGCATAAAATTATTATGATGCAACACGAAAAAATGATTAGGACTAATGAGAAAGAAATCAGGTGACACACCTTCGTAGGGAGCAGCACAACGAAAGCAAGCCTTTTTACCTTCTTTAATCTCATAATCAACACAAGCCTTACAAACAGGATAATTGCATTCAAGGCAAGCCACAAACACATTTCCATTCGAATCAAGTCCTACTGGCTCGCCGCAAGTGTTACACTGTGGAAGGCCAGATTGCATCATCTTTGGCTGCTTTTCTTTCTTTCTCTACCAATAAACCTGAGTTTAGCTAAGTCTTTATATTAGATGAAGATACTCATCACTCATTATTCAGAAGCAAAGGTGGTGTAGAGCGGATTTTGTATGGGAGAGTTTGGTAGAAGAGTTAGTTTGGTGCCAATTTCTTAAGTGAATAAAAGAGGAAAGAGAGATGAGAAGCAACGTCTTAGTAAGTTTGAAAAATTGCGGGAGTTTTAAGGAAGATGTTTCTGTTGTCAAGTGTACATCTTTTAACTAATCAACTACTTTTTGAAAAGGCACAACTCAGCTATATCTTATTAATTTTTCATATACCTAATTAATCTATAAACAACCCTGATTTAATTGATTTTAAGTAAATATTTTTATGTCAATATCTTTTTTTCTTTGGAAAATAATACTCCAAAGATGAAAATAAAAAGATTTTAAAATACTCTGTAGCAAATCATATCATATCACTAATAAATAAAGCCGGTCTTGCAGCTAGGCCACGAGACAGCGACACTTGGCATTCCAGTTTTTCGGATAGATTTTTTAAGTTAAGATTGTTGTATAGAATTTTATTATCGATAGAATTATAATATTTTATATATACAAAAATAATCATAACTTTTAATAAATATCTATAACTAAAAGCTATTTCCATCGTCAAATTCATTTTAAAAAATCTTTAAAATAAGATCCATTTATAATATATTTAATCACAAACTTTTATACGTAACTAGCCAAACCGTGTCACCAACTATTACAAGAGTTACTTTGTTAGTGCTATATTGGTCAGTGTTATAGTGGTTACTCAAGAGTTACTTTGTTAATGCTATATTGGTCAGTAACTATTACAAGAGTTACTTTGTTAGTGCTATATTGGTCAGTGTTATAGTGGTTACTCAATCAGTGTTATAAATAGGGGTTATTTAGTCAATGTTAGAGGTTACTTAGTTAGTATCACAGGGGTTACTCAGTCAGTTTTATAGGGGTTACTTTGTCCGGCCAGATGGTGTGGCTAACCGCATACAAAATGCATTGTTACTTAATTTATTTAAAAAAATATATTAGAGAATCGGTAAAAATAAGTTTTAATCAGTAAAAGTAATTTTAATTTGGTAAAAATACTTTCAGTTTAGTGAAAATAATTTAAGTTCAATAAAAATAATTTCAAGTCAATAATAACATATATATCTATTTACAAATAAAACTACAAAAAATACACTATTATATAAATATAAGTCATATGATATGGTATGTCTAAATATCCTACATTACTCCCTCCGTGTTTTAATAAGTGTTACACTTTGACCGGCACATAGTTTTAGGCAATTTAATTGACTTAAATAAAATAAGAGATAAGTGGGTATTTGAAGTATTAAAAAATTGTAAAAGAAAGATAATGGGATTAATAATTTATTGAAAGTAACGAATGTGAGAGGAGGGAAATAATAAAAAATTTATTAGTGGGTTTGGGTGGGGACCATGAGAGGAGAAAAATATAGTATTAAAATGTAGCTTTTTGCCGAAAAAAGGAGTATAACACTTATTAAAACACGGCTACATTTGGTAAGTGTAACACTTTTTAAAACACGAAAGGTGTATCAGAACGAATTATTTGACCGATTTAACATTCAAGTAAAAATATTATCTTAAAATTTTATCAACCATTTGAAAATCGTCCGGGCACAAAACTAGTATTAATAATAAAGTCGATCATACGATTAATGCGTAATTTTGTCGTAAGTTACTAAAATTATTATGATATAAATTAATCAAGTCTAAACACTACATATAGTACAACCGTTAAAGTTTTTTGGGCTTTGTGTATATTATATACTACTAAGTTAGAATTATGTTTATTGTAGAAACACTCTAAACACATCTTAGCGATTTAGTTAAAATCAAATTAAGAAGGTCACTATACTACTATAGTGTGGAATTAAAAATATCTAGATGAGTATTACAGGAATGATATCAATAGGGGCATTCATAGTCCCTTCTGATTTTATTTGAACTTTGATTGAGACATCAGAACTTAATTTTGTAGCTTGAGAAGCGAGCTTAAATACGAAGTATAATTTATGTGTTTTAAGGTACTTGTCTCATCTTTTTTTATGTCTTAATTTATATACTCTAATACTTTCACGGCATTTTATTCACACTTTTTCATCTAAAATACGCTATACTTTTTCAATTTTCACACTTAAATTGTGTTATTTGAACCATACACATATCATACACTATACGAATAAAATATTTTCTATCAATTATTAGTAATTTCATTGTTTCTTATATTCAGAAATCATCAAATTCATTGCAAGTGTAATTTATTATACAGTATGGTCTAATTAAATTATTTTATAATCCATATGTTACAATATTGTTTTTGTTTTAATTCAGGTGAAGCAATTTAAAAGCTGATATGTTAGGTAAAAAGCACAATCTGTCAAACTCAAAAACTTGTGTAAACATATGCCTTCACAATTGGATTAAAAAAGAAAAAAAACATCATATAAGCTAGTAAACCATCATACATCAAAGTAGGTGTCACATCTAATGATATTCAACTGCTAACCTAAGATTTTACATCACACTCAATTCCAATATCACAGCAACTCATTTATAAAGAGTAATATATTAAGTTCTTATAAAAGGGAAACCAAATACTAACACTTATCAGAGCCTAGACTCAAGCTTTACATACATGATATTAGCTGCTGCTAGGATGCTTGAATTGAAAATGGTTGTTCGCGACCTCCAAATTCCACGGCGGCATATCACAATTCAGCTATACAGCTACTATTATTGAGATCCTCGATGTCAAGGAAGGAAAACTCTTGAGAATAGCGGTATTAGAATGGTTTACATCTGAAAATCTATTCTAGTCTTCATTGCTACTGATGTCATCTGCTGCACTCTGGATTCCTGAATCAGTAGGGGTAGCGCGCAGTCAGTTAACCACTTAACTTTGTGAAGGACATACAAACTAAATTAAATTTCTTTCTGTTTTTCTTACCCCAAGCAGAGAAATGAGATGAAATAGCCGTTTCCCTTTATCTTCCGCGCAGTCAGTAGCACACCTAGATACAAGCAGAGAGGAGACACTACTAGTGACATGTATGTTGGGTCAGGATATTAACCAGGTGCAAATAACCTTGTCAGCTGTGGAGGAGCATCAAAGTTCAGACTCAGTTGGAGTGATCAAGTAAATGTCTGGAAAAATAAACATAACAAAACAGCTTGATTAAGAGGAGCAGATTTCAGTCAGAAATAATTGATGCAGTAAGCAGGCTAACCTGGCAGACGGTTAGACAGCTGACTGGCCTAATAAGAGATAGGATTTCAGACAGTAAAACAACGAAGGATTTGGATTTCCTTAATCCGCATAATGGCATACAGTTGCAGATGCTTAGGACAACAGAAAAAAAATGCCAATGTATAACATCTCAGTTGAAGGCAAATCGAAGCACAATATATCATGACAACTCTGCATGTTCGAATCAATATGATTTTCACCAGGACTATTACATTACTCTATATTATGGACCTAAAACAATTCATTTGTTCTATATGCATTCAATTGTTGATCGAATAATACAAAGATAACAATTCTACAAGTTAGACACCACATTTGAAAATTACAACAGCATCTGAAAATCAAACATCCTGTTCAAATAAAAAATTCTGACAGATAATGCAGCAATATTTGAGAGTTTACAATTGGTTTTCTTGCAAGATCTATGCTTCAACTCTGCTTTGAGCCTTTGTTATTCCGTGGGAATTCACTCTTCGCCCACCCATTGTAGCCTTGTCCACAAAGGATCTATGATTCCTCTTTGGTCAAAGGGATCTTGATCGGGTCATCTGATCATTTGAAGAATCATTGGCTCGTGCCCTCTTCAGCCTAAATTTATTCCATTCTTTATAAGCACTTTGACTAAATCAATGCGTATCCTTCTATCATCAATCAATGAGCCATCCATGGCATAGTAAGCTTGTTCACATGCTACTTTGCTCTCAAATTCAATGAAAGCAAATCCCACACTACCTCCATTCCTGTTACGAACAATAGTAACAGAATTAATAGCCCCAAAGCGTGAAAATACTGTGTGCAAATCCTCCTCCTCTGTAATCGGATTTAGTCTACATACAAACAACTGATTTTCAGGAGGCTTTGTATCTGCATCAGGGATATCACCTATACATTCAAGAACAACAGCTCTGGAGCATGCTTCCTTTGATCGAATAACTTGATCGAGCTCATGTGGAGCAAGACTTTCATCCACAGGCACCCAATCATCTTCGAGCCTAACATCATCATCACATACCTCTTCTTTCTATTTGCCTTGAGGAGTTACCAAACACGGCGAGTCTTCAAAAGGGTCAAAAAGTACATAAACGTACTTAATTCTTATGTTTTGAAGTGGTCTTCCCTTTTCATCAACATAATCACAAAGGCAGGGGAATTAACACCGGCGAGCATGTTAATTTTTTTTTTTTAAATTTTCGTTCGTTTGAAAATAACGCCTGAAATTTTATTATCTCTCCTGCCACATTCTAAAATTTCAGGCGTTTCAGGAAGGGAACACCTGAAATTTTAGAATATCCCGAGGTGGATTCTAATATTCCAGGCGTTCATGCCATGGAAGGAACGCCTGATAGTTTAGAATCTTTCTCGGGACATTCTAACATTTCAGGTGTTCCCCCCTAAAACGCCTAAAATTTTAGAATGTGCCGGGGGATATTTTAAAATTCCAGGCGTTTCTCCTACGATTACGAAATAAAAATAAAAAAAACGGACGAAAATTTAGAGATGCTCCGGCAACCTCTCCGGTGGTGTCGTCGCTTTCTCAAACTCGTCCATTCACCGCTTGTGCTAATCGTTGAAGAGTAAAGCAATTTTCTTAAAAAAAATCTGACGTGGAGTGGTGGGGGTGGTTGTTAGGTGGCGGTGGATGTTTGGTGGGTGGTGGGGTAACAAGAAAGAGAGTTTAAAGGAGGTGAAAGTGAAATAGGGTGAATTTATAAGGGGGCATGTTTGTATAGTCGTGTTAAAATACGGGCATCACCCAGTAAATACCGGACGTGATTTAGCAATTCATTGTTAAAAAATCGACACCGAGGCTCGTCACTAACAATACAGACATTGTGTTATTACTTGTAACTTTTGAGTTATGATTTAATTACCCCTTCCCTCTTCAATATTTATAGAATTATAGGCTATACAAAGATAACACATACTACTAAATAAAACTTACCATATATAACTTAGGATTGCATAACTTTCCTAAAATTACACAATACCAAATTACTATAAACCTATCCCATTAATCAAATCTAATCCAAATGTTAATAAATTTTCTCCCTAGTGAAATGTAAAAAACTTAATCCTCTTTATTTGGCTAATTATAAATATATACTTCGTATTAACCATAACATTATTGAGATATTTTTATTAAATTTTTTTTTTTTTAACAATTAAATATTTAACAATTTTTTTTTTTAAAAAAAAAGAAAACCATCCCACCAGCCCAGCCACTCCCTTGCAAACCCCAAACACCCTACACCCCGGCGCCGTCGTTCCCAGACCACCCACCTCTGGCGTTGGCATCGACCCCCCTCCCCATGAACCACCGATCCCCTCCCTCCCTCTCCCACGAAACCCCTAAAACATCCCGCCACTTTCGAAAATCCAAACGGCGGTGTTTGACAGAGGTGGTGTCGTTTAAAACCCAGAAGATTTGTGAGTTTACTGGGGATCGAAACGAAATTACAATTTTGTATAAAATCCAGTAAATTCATTTAAAACCCAGAAAATTCACGAATTTGTTTAAATCCCAGAAAATTGTAAATTTTAAACAAAATCAAACTCATAAGATCTAATTGAAATTGAAGAAGACTGATTGAACATCCTAAAGGATGATTTTAGGAAGTATCGGTGGAAGAGTAAAGCGGGACGCGATAAGGGGAGGGTATTCGAAGCGTCGCCGGCGCCGGAGAGGGATCGGAGTTCTGGGTGCGACCGTCGCCGGGGAGGCAGGGGGGTCGGGCTGGGCGTGGAGGGCAGTGGGGTGGCTGGGTTGGTGGGGAAAGGGGTGGTGGTTTTTTATTTTTAAAATATTATACTTAAAATAATTTAGTTATTAAAAAAAGGGTTTGTTTTGCCATGTCAACTTTTAAAGCTACAACCTTTTCAAGCTATAAAGTACTTCAATGATAAGCTAAAAGAAGTTGTAGCTTAATTTGCCACATCAATATTTCAAGCTATAAAATAATTCAATGGTTGGTTATAAAATTTTATACCTTGTATGTAATATTTTATTTACTACACAAGCTAATAATTCAAAGCTAGATATGGTTACCATATTGACAAAGTCAAGTTTGTTATTATATAAAGTAATAAAAAATTTTAAATTTAAAAATTGTCAAAAAAAAATTCAATGATAAATGAAACATACCGTACGAATGAATGTGTAAAACCTATAACCTTGTAAACTATAGGAGTAAATGCTAGGATTAAGGTCTACCTAGCTAAATGCTAGGATTAAGTTTAGTCATCATCACCTATCTATATGTCAGTTGATAATGATGAAAATAATATTTAAAATTTATTTTTTAAGAAAAAGATAAAAAAATGATGTTGCACTATCTTTTATAGCAATTGCATATCACGTTTCATGGAAAACCAATCGTGCCCCCGCTCTCCAAGTTTTTTAAAATAATTTATAAAATTTTCAAGGCTTAACTCAGCAGCACTGCTCAAGAGAGCAAGTATATCAATAGTGCTCCAATGGTTAAGCAACATTTTTATTATTTTTCCTATTTGCAAGCAGATCCTTAAAAAACACCATTGGAGATGCTCTAATAAAAATATATCATTAATGTTATGATTAATATCTTTTAATAACTAGCTACCAAAGATAATTAAGTTTTTTTTGCCTTTCACCAAAGAGAAAAATAAAAAAAACAATAGAGTAGCAAAGAGAATTTTCCATTTTTCTTTTTTTTTTTGACGAGATAATAAACTTACCTTTACCTATAATGTTTACTTGGGTTGGAGCTTAAGAGAGTAGAGAGCCATGTTTTGAACCATGTTAATAGTCACGGAATATAATTTTTTCATAAATCATATGATAGACAGCCTTGGTTAGCGGACTTAACAATTTGGGAGAGTGGGGAAGGTAAGAGAATCTCATCCCCAAATTGTCACTAGTGGGGATTAAACTTCCAACCTATACGTTCGTTGTACGTCGAACACCCAACCTCTTATAAGAAAGATGTTTATTTAATCAAATAAGCCAATTATCAATCATGTTATAAGTATGAAAATAAATGTATATAATTATAAATCACAAAGACTAATTAAAAAAGAATAAAAGACAACATAAATATTATGTACAAATCACAAGATGTTATTAAAAGTAGCAACTCAGTGCAACGTGTGGGCCATATATTAGTTGAGAGATTAAAAAACACTTAGCTTTGAATTAGAAAAAAAAAATCATGACAATTAATAGTACAAATGGCAAAATAAAAAAAAATATATATATATATAAAAAAATAAAAATAAAAATAAAAAAAATAAACCCTCTTATCTTGACATTTGTAACAATCTCTAACGGTATAATTTTAACTAATTGTGTTTAACACTATCATATAAGTGAAGGTAGGTGTTGACAACTTAATGTTCATAAAAATAAGGAGTACAATTTTAAATGAAATAATTCATTAATCAAAAGGCATACGATATTTTAAATGAAATCTAAATCAACAAATACATAAAATTGAATTAAATTAGCTTTCCTTCATCATAACTACGATCATTGAATAGATCATGCACTGTGGTACATCTCTCGCAGACATCGCTGGAATATTCAGTTTTTTCGAAGAGACGGTCTCACAATTTGTTGTAGTCATAAGGATGATTTCACCTGATTCACTTGAACGTATCTGAAGATTTGACAAATGTTGCGATCCCGGTTAACTTTTTACCAACCAACTGATAATAGAGCAAAAATTGAACCATACCCTAACACATAAAAAAACCCTAAACAAAAGCAAACAACTAAACTAACAAAAACTAACGACTTCACCATAGGGAGACACTCCACCATAGGAAGACACTACCACTCGTGTAGATTTATTGAAATTGAAATTGCAAAACTATAGAAAAATAAGGGGAAAAGGGTTGAAAATAGTCTAATTTCGGAATTAGACTATTTCCAACCTAAAAGGCCAAGAAAGGAAAAACCCTAAAAGAGAGGAAAAGAGGAGGAGAGGTTTACTTTTTGTAAAGAGTTTTTGACTTTTTGTAAAGAGTTTTTTAGTACAAATTTATTTTATGACGACTGTAATTGAGCCAAATTGACAATATGCTTAAATAAAGCACCAATTAAAAAAACACAATCAAATAACATAGCGAAACAATCCGTCAAAAGTTTTTTTTAAAAAAAAAAAATTCAAATTGTCAAAAAAAAATATTCAAAAATGTAAATATCACACTAATCTTTATAAAAATTATTAATCAAAAAAAAATCTTTAGAAAAATTAAACAAAAAAAATATTAAACTAAAAGCCTTAGAGATGATCAATACATATCTAATAATCAGATTCATTTTATTTAGATAAGAAATTCTTGTATACAAATATAAAAAAAAACTTACTTGTTTATCACTATCAATATCGATATTGTATTTGTAATATACCTCTTAGCAAAATAAATGCACGTTATTAATCCTTTCCCTTTTCATTCTACGAATAATATATAAATATATATTCAAATGTTTTTGATAGTTCGTTATTCTTGGTAACCTATCCTCGAGTTTGGTTTGAATTGACGCTACATCGATTGGTATCAATTGAGAATTCAATTCACAATTTTGAAGCAACATACTAGCAAAGCTAACATTTTTTTATTAGTGGGTTCAATTAATATGAAACAAATTATTTTAAAATTAAAAATTAATGAATTACGTGAAGATGAACAAAAAATAAATTGTTATTACAGGATGCCACCAATTTTAATGAAAAATTGGCATCATGCAATAACAATTGGAATACATGTTGTTAATACCTTTAATCGTTTTTTTTATTTTATTTTTTTATTTTATTTTCTTTTGATTCATATGAGATTACAAAATAAAACCAAACAGCAGCAAAAACAAAGAAATTAGGTTACAGACGAAGAAAATAAAATTACTACAAAGGTATGAAACATGTCATAGTCACGTCCCATTGTCATTAGAATGTAATTCCTATATTCACAAAAAAAAAAATCCAATATCTATCATTATGCGATTAAACTATACAAAAAAAAAAAAAAAAAAAAAAAAAAAAAAAACCGAAATAAACAAATAAAAAAAAAAACTTACTTGGCAAGTTTTAAGAAACTCTTGCAGGTCATAGGATAATCGATTGTGAAAACATCTATTACAACGTCAACATGGCTCATCACTAACAATGTGTTATACTTGTAACTTTTGAGTAATGAAGTAATTACCTATTCCCTATACTCTAAGCCTATATTTATAGAATAATAGGCTATAAAAAGTTAACTCATACAGTCATACCAATTAAAACTTTATCATGTATAACTTTCCTAAAATAAAATTTTACCATGTATAACTTTCCTAAAGTTACACAATACCAAATTACCATAGTCTGTCCAATAATCTAATCCTAATAATAATAACGAAAATTTGATTCTATTTTTTTTTTTTAAAAAATAAAATTCTATTAATCTAACCTTTAATCGGTTTTTTTTTTATTAATTCGACTTTTTGATTATTTCACAATAATTCAGTTTTAAGGGTGTTATATTCTATTAGGCCAAGGTGACTTGCTACCGCTTCTTCAAGTTTTTTTTTTTTTTTTTTTTTAAGTTAGAAAAGTTGAAAATGAATTAAAATAAAATTGAATATCAACCCTACCCAACCCCATTGATTCCGGCAACCTGAATCCCAGCCCGGCAACCCCTCCCCTTGACCTTCCTTTTCCGGCCAACCTCTCCCTCTTCCCCACTCTTTCAGCCGTTCCGGCTAGCCTCCCCCCAACCCTACAAAAACCCGAAATCCAAATCAAAACCCAGAATTTTAAATCAAAACCCATCGAGTACAAATCAAAACCCAGAATTCCAAAACAAGTTCAATAGTATGATCGATTGAATTTTTGATGAAATCATTGAGTTATTGAGGAAGTTCCATTCTTGATCTTGCAAAACCCTAATGAAATTGGGAGTTAATTCTAGGGTTTTGAAGATCGAAGATTTCGCGCAAATTGATGGAAATTAAAACAGAGAGACAAAGAGGGAAGAGGGTCGGGTTTTCGATGGTTTTGGGCAAAATTCGTGCCGACACCTACAAGATTCGCTACGAAAACCACTCCAAACACCCCGAAACCCAAAAATCGGCGATGGGGTAGAGGTTTTCGATGGTTTTGAGCAAGGTTTTGGGGGAGGATGGATGGGTTTTTGATCTGGTTTCGCTTGATGGTGGGTGGGGTTTTCTGGGTTCGAGGGGTTTCTAGGTTTCGACTGGGGTGGTGGCTGGTGGGGTGGGGTTCCTCGCTGCCGGAGGTGGAGGTGTGGTGGGCGGAGGTCTGGCCGGAAGTGGGAGACATTCATGGAGGTGTGGAAGGGAGGAAGAAGATGAAGAGGAAGGGGAAAAAAAAAAAGGAAAAACAGTTTTTTTTTTTTATTTTAAATTTTAATTTTTTTTAACTCAAAAATATTTTTTAGACAAATGAAAGGCAGGTGACTTGTTATTATAGGATAAGTGACCTGCTTGGCCTAATAAAATAGAATACCCCAAAATTTAGATTATTGTGTAATAATAGAAAGGTTGGATTAATAAAATAAGACCGCTTAAAGGTTGGATTATTAGAAATAAATTTTCCTAATAATAAACCTATCTTTACTTATTTACTCGTAGTATTTAAGACTCGAATTAGTGGGCCATCTTTATATTATGTGAATTTGAATGCATCTTTGTTCTTATTAAAATTACATTCAATAAATCAAATCAAAATCTAATCCAATCTGTGAATTTTCCTATTATAGCTTGACTTCTTTAATTGAAATTAAGCAATATCAAGTTCCGCCAAAGTTGTAAGATATCGCTACCATTCGTTCTTTAAAAAAAAAATCTTTAATTGGAATATTACATTAAAATTGAGTAAACTAAAAAGTAAGGTACTAATGTTTGCCGTAAGTTGCAGTTAAGGTACTCAAGTTTCAAAAATTAAGTATTCAACCCAAAATTCACCTACTACAATAGATTACTATTTGCAAAAAAAAAAAAAAAAAAAAAAAAAAAAAAGGAAAATTAAATTGCTGACATAATAACAGAGGGTACTAGTATTTGGTAACAATTATAACCTCACAACTTTTCTAATTCACCTTCTCTCTCCTCTCTTTACAGGTTAATCATTTCCACCATACTTTGACTCTCTGTACTTGCATCTTGTTCTTCACTCAAAAACAAACACCAGAGCACCACCAATTCCACCGTCACCCCCTCATCGTCAACTTCTCCCACTTCCCCTCTAAAGCCCTCTCCAATCCGACAACTCATAATCTCGCAAAGTCGTCATTCTCAGCAGTGGTAGGGCGTTTTCATCTTAGCGGTGGTTTTATTTAAGAATAGAGGACAAATTGAGTGGGGAAAGTGAAATCCCTAAATTTTAATGAAAATGTCATTGTTGATTAAGGTGAGCAAAATGGGAATTGAGCTGCATTATTGGTAGTGTTTTCACTGGTCAGAGGTGATGTTTTTGGATTTGGGTTTGGGTTAACAATTTATACCTGGTGTTACTGAGTTTAAAAGCCGACGACAAAAGCTTTGTGGCGAGAAGGAAGGCGTCGACCAAGGTTGGATAGCGTCGTAGCGATGGCTAATGAGTAATAATGGCAGGGGTCGTGGCGGCATAGGTTTAGATGAAAGCTTGGGTAATGAATAATGATGGCGCCAATGTTTGAAGGAAATGATAGCTTTTTCTTCTTCGAGGCAACACCTAAGCAATTTTTTTTTTTTTTTTTTTTTTAAGCTTTAAATGAGTTAACCAGTTGGTATAGGTCACCACCGGATTTCTGACCTCCAACCAGGGTTTGAGTACCTTATTTGCAACTTTTGAAACTTGAGTACCTTGTTTGCAACTTTTTAGCAAATATTAGTACCATATTTTTATATTTACTCCATTAAAATTATTTAACTTTAAAGGGCAGTTTAGGAAGTTCAAAGGTTGGACACTAATTTTTTTTCTCTCCCTCCCCCCTTGGCTTATACTACGTATAATAGATCTTTGTTTCAAGTACTGTAATTTTTTTCAACAATTCTACCAAACTATGCGATGTTGTCCATTTGTCCCTTGGCCACTACAATGCCTTCACAACAGAGAGTAAAAAAAAAAATAAAAAAAAAAAAAAATAATATCCCAGTAGACAAATCATATCAAAGTTGATATTAAATCTTATTCTATATTTTAGTTTACACAAGTAGCTCATTCAAGCCCAAAACCAACTTAAACTAGTAACCTATCAGAGCCTAGACTCAAAATTTACATGCAATATAGCTCCTGAAATGATTGTTTTACAATCTCCAAAATCCACAAATACAATGGCCCCTAGCAAAATATCCATTCAATGAACAGCAATTTTGATGTCATATCTCAACCCAGCTACACGGCTACATTCAAATCTTTGCTCCAACAATAGCTACGAGCTTGGTGATTTATTGACATCCTCAAACTCAAGCAGGGAAAACTTTTAAGAACATTGTTGGCATGTTGCCGGAATGGTTCAACTGAATTCTGTTCTAGGCTCCACTGTCAACGATTTTATCTGCTAAACTTAAGCAAGAGTATAAACCTTTACCACTTTGGATGTATCACAGACAACAAGGTTGTCTGAATCAGTAGGGGTAGTGCACAGCCAGTTAACCTGCCAAGAGCAGCAACCTTTAAAAATCTGACGAAGGAAAGGTCATACAGAACAATATAATTTTTTTCCGTATCTCTTAGCCTTGTTGAGCTATTCTCCTTAATATGATATATGTTAATTCGACCAGAAAATAACCACAAAAAGGAAGATGCAGTACTTTTTTTGGCAAATCAATGCTAAATACAGAAGTTGAGTCAGCACTTGCTTGAGCATCATCAAGATACCGAGACCAATCCCAGACCTTCACTGATTTATCATTTCCTCCAGATATTATGAACTTCCCTCTCTCTCCAAATGTTGAAAATGTCCTGAAATGTCAAGTTAAATAAAAGTCACCAACCTAAAGGATTTTATTACCACTTATTAACTCAAAGAGGCTCCATCATTTGGATCTCCCTGAACCCTAACGTTAGTGGGATTATACTAGGGAGCGATTGTTGCATCCTAAAAGCATGGTACATTTGCAAGATAAAGATAAACTACTTACACACAAGAAGCAGCCGCAGAATGGCCTCCAAGTGTATAATCCAAATGCAACCTTTTAATTTCATTTTGTTTGTTTGTTACAACATCTGAGACTGCAGCAGCATTACTTGACCTGCCTTGGGGACATTTATCATTTTTGGAAAACCCTTTTGACTTAACAGCAGCAAGTTCTGCTTCTATATTGATCAAGCTGACGATTCCATCTCCTCTTGCAACAGCACATGCCTTTCCTAACTTATCCAACATATCCATTTCAGGAACAGCTATAGCATGGATAAAAGCTGGGTTGTAAAACTGTCCGGTGTTTTTAGCGCTTTCCTCCAGATTCCCTGGTACAAACGACAGCATCATCATCTTATGTGTTTAAGCAGGCATAAGGACAGACCGACAGATAGAAGCCATTCCAAATTCCAACCATGAGAACCAGCCTAACTAAACAAAATTTCTACAACAGAATATAAGGATTTTAAAGGCTGGTTTGCTACAGAAATACATGCATATTAGGGATAGACTGCCAGCTGAGAGCTCGTCAGTTTGACCATCTAAACGATTCAGTTTTGAAATAGTGATCACGAGGGCATTTGTAAATTACAAAAGCAAAGCCAGCAGGCATGACATCAGCATTAACCTGCATAACACAAAGGTAACTAACTAGTGGCGTTTTAGTGGCATGATTAAAAGCCCTATTAAATGACTAAAATGTCCTGTAATAATATTACTTCGCTCAAACAATGCATAAATCAATATGATGAACACCTTTTAAGTGTCCTGCAATACCACCTGCATTCTCAGAAAGCCAAAACATCACTTTTGTTACATAAACATCACACAGGTCAGCCCCTAATTACATCAGACCACCAATATGATAATCAGCATCGCCACCATGCCCCATATAACTCAGCTCATCGTGTAGTTCACTAATAAAGTCACCACTCACCAGGCCACACAAGTTCAGAGGTAGAGACCTTCAGTCCATATAATTTGCAATAGGAATGAAATTGGGACCAGATCTAATAAAGTTAATTTTGTAGTCTTTTCTTTATCCTGATATACATACATAGAGAGTAAATTAGTCACTGGGTGTAAGAACAGAGGGTAAATTTCACACCATGATCTTCCCAAAACTTTACACTATGATATTCCCATTTAACACTACGGCAGCCACAATTTCCCTCTTCTCTTCCATTATAGTCAAGTTGGAGATTTCATTGCTGGCTTAGATGATGGGAGCTGAGACAAGCTCCTGTTTCGGTTTTGCAGAGGCTAAGAATGGGAGGACATATGCAAAAATTCAAAAAATGGGTACATGGAGCTTCTATGATGAAAGGAATGATTACATGATAGATAAAGTGGGAAGAGAGAGGGATAGGGGAGAAATAGATGGAAAATTTAAGTTAATTAACAAAAGGTCTCAGTATCAAATTTTAAAACGCAAATGGACAAAGTAAAACAGTAAAAAATAAAGAAATAAATAAAATAACATAAATAAAAAAATTGCTAGGATTAGAAGGGTAACCACAAAAATTTACTTTAATTACCTGATCAAGAAACTTAATTATGTGTTGATTAATAATTAACATTTATATTAATGGAAAACACTGACATAATGACTACTAAACTACACAACAACAATGTAATCACACAATCCTGAATTGAACCAAGATGGAATCACATTAAAATTCTTGCTATAAATGTTGAGTTCACATGTCATAGCAATCATCAGAAGAATGAGAGCACAGCAACAAAATTTGGCCGAAACATTTTGAAAAAAGTTCAAACCCAAAATACATAAGCCCCGCTATTAGAGGGTCGATATGGCGTTGTACAACTCAATCATCTTGAAATCCATTCGTCAGAGGAAATTGAATGAGAAACATCTTTCTATAAATTAAGAATAAATGGAAAATGAGCGAATAAGAAAAATTACATATGTACAGGGTTTAGACAAAGAATGATTGAGGTTACCCCCTAACAAAGCTCCAAAAGATACTATATATTCGTGAACTCTTGCCAACAAATTCATTCAAACCCTATTCATTCATATAAGTAAATAAACAAGGTTGAATAAAAACCATAAGCTTGTTTAATAAATGAGTAAAAATGGAACAATCCATGTTTGACTCGATATTGTTCATGTTCAACTCATATAAAGTTCATTTGTAAGTATGTTTATGTCCAGAGAAACAGATGCTCCTTCTTTTATTTTTCAAAATTTCCAATGCATATATTTGAGTATCAAAATTACGAAAAGTAAATATTTTGAGATGCCACATTGGGATGAATCTAGCAAAATCCCACATTGGCATGTTTTTCTTATATATCGGTGAATACTCAACAAACTTTTGGCTCTTTTACCGAGATATACTAAACAAGAACATATTTTAGAAATGGTGGGGGTACCTTCATTAGAATGCTAGCTTCATTTGAGCTCAAAGTGCAAATGAGCAAGCCAAAAGCTTAACGTGCCATGCTTGAACAAAAAATCTAAAAGCCTACTCAAGCACGAACAATGTTCATTATCCATACTTGAACAAACAGAGAATTAACAATCATATATTAAAAATGCGGTTTGCAGCCATTGAACCAAAGGTAAATTTTAAAAATAAGTAATATAAAATCATGCTAAGAGAAATAGTACCAAAATCCACAACAAGGAATGGTCGCCCCTTGGAAAAATCCCACATGATCATCTTAGAATCAAGACCTCCAGTAATAACTGCCAAGCAGCAAGTAAGAAAATTACCAAAATGTTAAGTAGGAAGATGTCCGCAATAAACAAGAAGCAATAAAAAAAATGCTATTGTCTTTCAATGACTAAGAGAACAGAATAATTATCAAAACATTTGACACTAGAGGATGATATTGTCATACAAAAAAAGGGCTGATTGGCAACTTGCATAACAAGGAACATCAATCAATCAACCAATCAAAGCCTTAATCCCATAAGTGGAGTCAGCTACATGAACCAAAAGTGATTATTCCGTATAGTCATCCACAAAAATCTTCCTCCTCCATCCCTTACAATCTCATGCAAATCCATATGCTTCATATCCTTCCTAACTCCTTCCAACCAAGTCATTTTCGGTCTCCCTCTACTTCGTTTAACCTCTCCATGATCCCACTCTTCGTACCGGTGCACCCTGGGGTCTCCGTCTTACATGCCCAAACCCAATTCCGTTAGTTTGTCTGCAATGCTTGCAATACCCACTTTCTTGCGAATAACTAAATTTTTCATTCTATCTCTTAGAGTGATCCCGCACATCCATCTTAACATGCGCATTTCTGTAACCTCCATCTTCAAAGGGCTCCTACTCACCCATGGTACTATGAAATTATTTATACAAAACTATAATTAAGAATTTTGACTCACTAATACACAGGTAGATTAACATTCCAGCTTGAAGGATTGCATCATATAAATAAAATAGAAGACATGGTGAAAAAGGAAAAAAAGACTTCATGAGCAAGGAAACCAATTTCTTCAATCTGATTGTTAGCTCAGCAGCTTACTGCTCACCTGACTTCCAAGTCCAGAATTATGCTGACAACACAAACTTCATAAAACCACCATACCTTTGCTTTACAATATATCAGAAATGATAAAGAAGAGAAAGTGATAAGACAAAAGGTAAGAAGCGACAACTCCCCAGCCGAAGGTTTCTCTCAAAAAAAATTTCATGAATCCCAAGTTGATTAAGGAAAGGAAAACAAGTATACCTATGAGATAACTTCGAGGGCTGGAGCAAAAGCCATGGGTTCCTGCAAGTGCATCTCACCCATTCCTCTAAAGTCCTTAAATCCAATGATTCAGCACTAACAGAATCCAAGTCCATGAGAAAAATGATTTAACCATTTGCTTACGAATAAAATGTTCGTGGACTGATGGACACAAATCCACAGACCTAGATCACCCTCATCCCTAAGCCTTAAAACATAATCCCATCCAACAAGACAACAAATATCTGAGACCATAATCACCCTCCTAAGGCCTACAATGGCTACAAACAAAACCTGAGACCTTTACAAACCTGATCACATCCCACAAGACACAAAAATCCTGAGACCTGTAACCCCCCCCCCCCCTCTCTTTCTCTCTATCTCTCTCTCTCTATCTCTCTCTCTCTCTCTCTCTCTCTCTCTCATCTATCCATGTACACGATCTACGGGAAATGCTTAACCTCCATAACATGTATTTTAACTTTTGACTTGAATAGCCAATGTTTGTGTCACCAAATGGCTTGGTTCATTGCTGATACTTATCTTCTGCCACTCCATTTCAGAAAGCAACTTATCTCTTTTTAGAATATCATAGATTAGTTTCCTAAGCACCCAATAATCAGGACAAAAATACCTGTTAACATTGTCACAGAAAGATCTGATAGTTGATATTATATAGGCCTAACTGCCTAAGGACTAGCAACATTCTCATTATTTTACTTTACCTAACTAGAGGGAGAATCTAGGACCATGAATTAACATAATAAAAGCAGCCTTGGTATGTGTATACATTTTCATTTCTCAATAACTATAACAAAAATCATAGCTTTATATCTGATAATGAAATTGGGTGTTTCTTAGCCACTTCATCACCAATTACATATCTACAATTGTGACATAATCAGCATGTACCTTCCCCAGGCTTCCAAGGAACAAACTGTACACTGCTACATATCTAGACATGCAGGGTCAAGGTCACAGAAATTCACAGCACTACACATAGTACCACTAATATTTGCAATGCAAGTGAAGAGAGGCATCAAAATTATACCGGAATAGAAACTCAAGCTATGTACAAGGAGCATCAATTTGTCAAAGATACTTCCTCCATATTTTTTAATTGCACCGTTTGTCAATAATCACTTGCCAATGCACAACTTTGGTCATGATATCTTTAATTATCCTTTAGTAAAGTTAATCCCACCATTTCTTTTTGATGTTCCGATTTAGAAATTTGCAACTATTCGTAATTTGAGGAAATCTTCTAAATTATTATCAGCATATGAGAAAAATCAGTCATGTGCGATCTTTTTTGATACGTCTCAATAAGTGCTTTAAGAATATCAATTTTTAACGATGTGTAATTAGGGATATTAATGGTCAACAATAAAACAAGAACATCAAAACAAAACGAAGGAAGTACAAAAATTTGATATTTTGAAAGTATATATGAAAATGAATCTAACAAGAACCCACATAAATATAGATTTTGTTATGAATTAATTACAAAAGATGGTCAAAAGGATCAAAATAGTGCAATTAAAATGATTATATAAATATCAACCCAAATTCTTCAACAAGACAAAGGGTAACATTTAGCTGAATGCTCATAAACACCTAATAAAAAGCATACGACTAAGGAACCCAAAGTTTCCAAGATAAAAGTGGAAGGATACAGTATCATGACCAGATCTCAATGTTTTGAAAGGGCATTGCCGTTGGATATCAATTATCTGCCAAAGTTAGTATAGTCAGAATCTGAATAACATAGGCAGAGACAAATAAAATACAAGAATTGTGGCTTCCTGAATGTACAAGGTGACTTGAAGCTACATAAATACTTGAAATTATACCAGCATTGAGCAAATAAAATCACATTTATTAATATTTAGATTGTTAGATGGGCATGGTAATCAAGTGAATCAACTTTAAGAATTATGGCATAAATAGTTATAAATAATGCCAATTAACATTACTTTCTGTCCTATGATCATGCAAAATTCTTTTTCTAGCCATTTCCTAGTGTTACTCATGTCTTTCATGAAAGTTATCATAAACTTCCAGCACTGCAGCAATTGGTTTGAAATCTTCAGTCCATGGCCTCAATTAAGCAAACATACTCCCAATAGTACAAATACTTTTAGCACTCCAATTGCCAAATGAATATTTGGATAGGAAGTGACCAATCCATCAACAATCATGACAATGTTACTTGGACTCTTCATTCTACCTGTGTTAAATCCTCAGCACTCAGAGAGGATAGGACATTTCGACCCTTCATTTCAAAAACACAAAATGTTTCCACAAAATAGACGAGTTGGACACTTGTATACATACCTGTGTCAGACATGGGTATATGAGTATCGCCCATGAGCAAATCAAAGCGATCAGCAAATAAACCCATGTGATAACATAAGGTAGTGCAGATATCATTATCACATAAAATCCATACAAAATAATAAAATGACCTAAATGGATTCTTTTGGCTCCATCCAGTATAATCTAAGGCAGTCTCATGTATAAAAGATGAACAAAGAGATGGGTTATATAAAATAAAGAAAGAGAAACCAATCAAGGGTCGAATAATACACAGAGAAACATTCTTCAGCCAATGCCAGAACTGCAATCTTCATCAAATATAATGTGAATAGTAAGTACCTTAACATCACCGCTATCATCTGCAGCAGCAAGAAAAGATGACTTCGAGTTACATGATATCTGTACATAAACAGAACTGAGTTGTTATGTTGCCAAGAATAGATCTTGTATAATGCAATAATTTGCGACAGCAAGAAAAAATTCAAGACTGGTTGTCATCAATTTTTTTTTTTAGGGAAGTCATACTCACCAAAATCAAGCCTAAATTCAAAGAAATGACTAAGAAAAACAGGCATTCATTATAAAACTCACAAGCAAAATCCCCCTAGCAACATTGTTGTCAATCATACATAATACATCATCAATAGCTTGTTTTCAAGCCAATAAAACAATTATGCACCAAAACCAATGCACCAAATAATTACGTAGTAATTATAGTGCAAGCCCTCCAATGTAATAAAGTTTTCACAAGACACTAGAATACCTGGTTAATTTCCTCTTTGTTATATTTGTACCTCTCCATGGGCTTCTCAAAAGTAGCCTAAAAGATCAAGGCCAACCACGTTATATGGAGTACAAAGACAAAAGAATACAAATAGGTTCTAGCCAAAAACACTGAAACACACCCCATGATTTATACCATTTGAACATCAAAGCAACTGATGTCTGTCCCAGAAGAAATGTATATCATATTTTCATTCCCTACATCATTGAGAGAAAACATAAGGGATCATTAGCAATTATTTGCTTCTTCTCAAGTAAACAAAACTTATTTGCTTCTTCTCAAGTAAACAACACTGATGATTAATGGGAGAATGTCACTTAAATCCATTCTCATTTAATCCTCTAGTAAATAAGCTTTGCCCTTGGATGATTAAGTTATTGCTTAATACCTCTCTATTTTAATGGCCACAATTATATCAATTCTATCTCTGTGGGGCTCAGCCTAATTAAAAGTTGTATATTGGTGAGTGCTCATTCATTGGTAGATTGGCTACCATTTCTTGCTTGGGTTGTTGAGTTGACATTAATGAGTAGAATTAAGCATAAAAAAACATTTTCCTTTAGTAGTATTAATGATATGAAATGCAAATTAATTCCCCTTTATAGTCTCTTTCACTTTTTATTGGAAGTTAAGAGCTTTTTATAGGATAAACTTGTCCACTGATGATTAGCTTTGAACTAAAGGCTTTTCAATTAGGCCACATCACTTCATATTCAATATTTAAGCCTTCCTGGGTTATA
Organism: Chenopodium quinoa; assembly: GCF_001683475.1. NCBI lineage: Eukaryota > Viridiplantae > Streptophyta > Magnoliopsida > Caryophyllales > Amaranthaceae > Chenopodium > Chenopodium quinoa. The sequence continues at coordinate 132,574 of NW_018742241.1, forward strand.
GTTCCCTTCTTCTCTGTATCATTCTTTAAGCCAAAATTTTATTGTATTCATAAAGAGGAGGGATAAACAGCATGAAAATATTGTCTAATTTCACATTTTTTTTGCACTAACCAAGGAATCCAAGCGATACGAATTACTTACAGATGGTCAAAGGTGATCATGTGAAAAATTTTAAAGTCAATACAGTAAAACTACTAAAAAATGGGCGAATAATATTTCCTTACACCAAAATTGTGCGCATTTTTAGGGACTTTAGATCTTATATGTAACAAAAGGCCCTTAAACGTTTAAGATGTCCCTAATATTTTTAAGGAGAACAAGGCCCCCTAAAATATTAAGCTGGGCTACAAAAGATAAACGACACCAAACAAGTTGAGTGCTCACAAGAAGACCGAGCACAGCCAAACAATACAGGGACAAGGCAACACCACTTGAGAGAGAGCGGATCAAGAAAGGTGGCTTAAGGATTTTTGGAGCAACTAAGAAAAAGTTATTAAGGATTAACATGCCCTAAAGGGAAACCACCTCAAGAAAAGGCTGACTAACACAATGATTGCCTAGTTGTTGCCGACCAAAGAGTGTTGTAAGAAATTTCCACATACCTGTTAGTTTTTCTGACTTTAGATATTCTCTCTCTTAGTCTCTATTTCTATAAGTCTCTCCACACTTTCCTCTCCTCTCACTAAGAATACTTCAAATTGTTGGTTAATAAATGAAATGGTAAAAAGAAAACTGTTGAAATGTTTAAAAAGATACGAGCTTAATTGCAAAGCGATTTGTCTAGGAGAAACCTTTATTTTAGTAAAATCCATCAATTAACAAGATTATCCTATCGAAGGTCCTAAAACTCTATTAAGATTGTAAAAAGACAGTTAGATTGAAATTAATTTAGATTTCACGTAATAAAAATCCTTTTTAAAGAGCAAATATAGCATGGACATTGTTTACATTCCCTCCATTTGTGACTCATGTGGCATAGCTCATGACTAAATTCAACTGACAAGTCACCCTATTCATATAATATACGAAGCCTTTTTAACAAATCAATACTGATAATAAAGAGGCAATATTGTCTTTCACCATACTTCTCGTAATAAGAAGCACCATCGTCTAATTAATGTCAACTCACATATTTCTAAGAGATGAATAAATAATTACAGAGAATTCACCAATGATACGTATCTTTAATGGGAAAGCCCCATAATATAAAAATAGGCTTAATTAAATCTATTACGTTGGAGATACTATAAAACAATATATAATGATTGGCTAAACCTCATCATCCAAAGCAAAGCAACAACTGGCACTCTATCATTACACAGCTTATGATGATTGACAAGGGATTATCAACGGAAAAAGGAAATCAATAAAATATTAGCATATTAGCCTTATACGGAAAAACTCTCTAGTGGCCTTGTCCAAAAGATATTTAAAGGTCTAAACCCTTTTATGTCTAATCCAATCTTTATATCGCAAATGAGACCTTACCAAAAAGTCACCACTATTCAAAATATATGCATTGGCACAACAATGATGCTAACTATTCTATAGCACATCAAAAACACTCCCCAAAGAAAGCCTTATTTCATTTAACAGTAATATCAAGTGGCTAGCTAGCATTAAGGTGCACATGAGACAATAAATCTATACCTCAAATGCCCCTTTAAGCCTAACTTGAGGGCAATAATCCTAATAATCATGGAACATAAACATCAATGAAAATGCCTACGTGTTTCCTTATTTGTGGAGATGTAAGCAAGTACAATACTAGAGATTTTCATTAATACCGAAGTCTACGTAACATAGCATCTCCATCATTAAACTAAAGTTTAGGACAATTGATAGAGATGAACCATGGTATCATAGAATAATTACTAATGTTTATAGTAAAAATAAATTTAAAAAATTAAACACTTATGAACATACATTTTACATTGAAAAAAGAATTTTTTAGTTTGGTTTTAATAAAAAAAAAAATAAACTAATTCGGCAAAAGAAGTATGTGTAAAATTAGTATGAGCTAGCAAATTAAGAGGAGGAGAGAGTTTGTGAAAAAAAAGACCTATATATGTCACAATAATTATTGATTTCCTTTGTTGAGTACATGAGAGTATGTAGTTGTAGGTCAAGACCGTTAAAGGAAGCTTATGTAGAACAATTCTATTATAAGAGATTAAATATAGATAAGGTAAGGATAACACACCTTCTTTGAAACACAACGACGAAATAGCATCATTGCCTAGCTTCATAACTCGTTGAACATCTTTGCATCTCAAGTCAAACAAACACATGCAACCATCCTGATGACATAAAAGCACGACAACATGCAATCGAGACATTAAAAATTGAGCGTAAAGCACCACCATAACACATAAATCATAGTTCATGTAGATTTTCATGCAATCAAGCCATTGATATTTCCTCTTTTTTTAACAAAAAAGTTAATGAAGGACAATAATGAAACAACAATACCGAAGCTAGCATTGATCTATAAAAAAGATTCGTGAATGCATCATGAAGAAACAAGTAACAAGAACACGTATGAAAACTCAATCAGTCAACTTTAATCAAATGGATCATTACAAGGCCACCATAAGGTCCATAACAAAAAGACATGATCGCTAACACAAATAGCACAATGATACAAACACACACTAGTCGGCAAAAAAGTGAATAATTACCTCTTATCAAGTATTTATGTTTTTCACTATCTAAAATTGTATGTAATGCACAATTAGTTATGTTTTATTCTAAAATGCATAACTATTTATGTTTTAATGCTATTTTTACTTTACCAATATTTTAAGCGGAATCTCTTTTTTTTTTTTCTTTCTTTTTTGTTACATCGTGGAGAATTTTGCTATTTTATAGTGCTTTCATATTCTCCCCTGATTCTTAAAAAGAAGAACAAAGGGAGTAATTGATAACATCTCAACAGTTTATTGTCATGGATCCAAATAGTCCAAGCCTCAATTCGGGTCAACCACCTATGCAAGTCTATGCAAGAAGAAAGAAAGTCCAGCAAGGTCAAGCAAGAGCAGCAGCAGAGAACAATCCTATGCCTCAAGACAACTCCAATTCAGAAGAAGACAAAATTAATTAAGAAGAAGAGAAGGAAAGAAAGCAACTTAGTTTCTTTGTTGTTTATTTACGCTTTTCTAAATTAGCTAAGTATCACATGTTAAGCCTTAAGGTCATCCTTCACCATTTTAGTATAAGTAGTATGGTATGTGTTAGTGGGAGGACATCCAGAAATTAAGTGTAAACACATTGGTGAGAGTGGTGGCCTCAAGCTACTTTGTGAGAGTAATAGCCTAAAGCTATTAGTTTGTAATCCTTCTTCCATTATTAATCAAGTATTAAGCCTTCCTTCTCTTAACCATTATAATTAACTGTTGCATTACCAGCTGCCGAAAGTGCGGTCACCCAGGCCATTGAGGCTGAGCGGCAGAGGCACGAGGAGGCCTTGGCTGCCACCGTGACGCGGCTGGAGGGCCGAACACTCTGGCGGCAATTGACCGAGGCAAGGTGCAAGGAGGAGTTGACCCTCTGCAGCGGCGCAACCCCCTGTTGCACTAGCACGACGATGACGATGAGGCGGCAAGCCACGTGAACAGAGGAAATCGAATCAGAACTCCGGTGCTAGAAGACGATAACCGTGGGTTTGACCAAAACGGTTTTATCCATGGGAATGACAATGGCGAAGGCTGGGGAGGTCACTGGCAACACTGGAAACTGGATCTGCCGGTGTGCGAAGGGAAGGACTCGGATACGTGGCTAGTAAGAGCCAAGATACTTTGAATTCTATAGGCTGCGGGAAAGAGAGAAGCTCGAAGCGGCGGTAGTCTCGATGGACGGGCTGGCGTTGAAATGGTACCAGTGGGAGGACAAACGCCAGTCGTTCGTTAATTGGCCGGATCTCAAGCAGAGGATGTTGAATGAGTTTCGGCCATCTAATGTCGGCTCACTCCATGAGCAAGGGCTCACGGTGGAGGAGTATCGGAAGAGGTTCATCGAGATGGCGTTTCCGTTGGAGAATATTCCGGAAAGTCTGATGTTGGTCGGCTCATAAACGGGTTAAGGGATGATGTCAAGGCAGAGATGAGGTTGTTAAATCCGTACAACCTCGACCAAACGATGGAGATGGCGGTGAGAGTAGAGGAGCGAAATAGGGTCATCAAATGAGGAAGGGGGAGGAGTGTGGAAGAACCAAATGAACATGAGTAGCCCCCGTTCAAGTAGCCTGGGAGAAAAGAGTGGTATGGAGGGTGGGCTAATTAAAACATATGGGTTGCCAAGTGGTTTGGGCCCAAAAGGTTGGCCCAAGGCCCCTGAATCTTCACAAGGGTCCGTGAATATTGGCAGCCACTCAAGCTTCTAGTAGTAAAGTTGCGGGAACGGCTCGACGGTGGACCGAATCGGAGTTACAAGATCGGAGAGCTAAGGGTCTATGCTTCCGGTGTGACGAGAGGTGGGGGGTGGGCCACCGTTGCAAACGGAAGGACCTCACGCTCATGGTGGCCGGAGAGAAGGAGAAGGATGAGGGTATGGAGAATGAAGGGGAGGAGTTATGTGACTCTAGTAACCAAGAAGCCGCCATCAAGGTGTCCTTATGTTTGGTGGCGGGTCTTTCCAACCCAAAAACCATGAAGTTGGGAGGCGAGGTCAAAGGGCGGCGAGTGGTAGTGATGATTGATCCGGGGGCAACCCATAATTTCATATCGACGGAGTTAGTCTCGGTGCTACCACTAGTAGTGCAAGGGAATGGGGAGTTTGGAGTGGCTTTTGGTAATGGTGAAACGGTGAAAGGGCGTAGGGTATGCAAGAGGGTGGTGGTCAAGTTGGACGGAGGAGTGACCATAACCGAGGATTTCCTACCTTTGCCTCTAGGAAATACCGAGGTGATCCTTGGGGTGGAGAAATTGGGGTCCGTGGCCACCAATTTGAAAACTCACGTCATGAAGTTCGCCATCGCTGGAGTGCCGGTTACCTAGATTGGTGACCCCACACTTGAGAAATCACAAGTCTCGTTGAAAGCCATGGTGAGGAGCTTGTGTAAAGAAAAGGTTGGGCTCTTAGTTGAAATCAACAAAATTGAAGGAGAAGTGGAGGCCCAAACCACAAGGCCCATTCCAGAATTTCTTGAAAGCCTTCTTGAGAAATACGATAAGGTGTTTAACATGCCTATGGGGCTTCCTCCTCAACACGAACATGAACATGCAATTACACTCAAGGAAGGTAGCAACCCCGTAAGCGTCGGACCATACCGCTACCCTCAAATTCAAAAAGACGAGATCGAGAAGCTCAAACGGGAAATGATCGAGGCCGGAATTATTAGACCATCAACTAGTCCTTTTTCTAGTCCGGTCTTATTAGTCAAGAAGAAAGATGGTTCTTGGCGCTTTTGTGTCGACTATCGAGCTCTAAACAGAAGACGGTACCGGATAAATACCCTATTCCGGTTATCGACGAGCTTCTTGATGAGCTCCGCCGGGCTCGGATCTTCTCAAAACTCGATTTAAAATCGAGTTACCATCAAATCCAAGTTAAGCCCGAAGATGTGCCGAAGACCGCTTTTCGTACACATGAAGGACATTACGAGTTTCTCCTGATGCCATTCGGTCTTACGAATGCACCAGCCACTTTCCAATCATTGATGAATGATGTTTTTTGTCCATACTTACGCAAATTTGTCTTAGTATTTTTTGACGACATTTTGGTGTATAGTAGGGACAAATGTGAGCATGCTAAACACTTAGAGGAAGTGTTTGACAAATTGGCAATGAACAAGTTGTATGCCAATCTTAAGAAATGTGAATTTGGCCAAGAACAAGTTGCTTACTTGGGCCATGTGATCTCTTATCATGGAGTGTCCATGGATAAAGAGAAAGTACAAGCTGTCATGGATTAGGCTTGCCCAAAAAACTTGAGAGAACTTCGGGGCTTCCTTGGGCTTACGGGATATTACCGAAAGTTCGTGGCTCGTTATGCTTGGATAGTAGGCCCACTCACGGCCCAACTAAAAAAGATTGTTATGGGTGGACCAAGGAGGCAACTCACGCCTTCCAGCAGCTAAAAGAGGCCTTGATCTCCGCTCCGGTACTAGCCATGCCGGATTTCAATCAAGAATCTGTAGTCGAAGCCAATGCTTCGAGCTATGATCTAAGGGCGGTTCTCATGCAAGTGGGTCGGCCCATAGCCTACTACCATAAGATGTTGGGTGCTAGAGCCCAAGAGAAGTCCATCTATGAGAAGGAATTAATGGCTATATGTTTAGCCATAGTTTGGTGGAAGCATTATCTTATGGGCCGTCATTTTGTAGTGAGAACCGATCAACAAAGCCTTCGGTTCATCACTCAACAAAGAGAGGTCGGGGGTGACTACCAAAAATGGCTACGAAAGCTTGTGGGGTTCAACTTTGAGGTTTAATACAAACCCGGGGCCTCAAATCGAGTGGCGGATACATTGTCCAGATTAGGGGGAGAAATGGGCTAAGAAGTTCCTAAGGCCCAATTTGCGACCTTGTTGTGCACCACTTGGGTGGATTAGGCTAAGTTAGAGAAAGAATTAGAAGCTGATAAATGGTTGGGCCACATTAAGAAAAGCCTGGAAGATAGAGATGGGCCAGTTGGTTTTACACAAGGAAATAGGCTGCTTTACAAAGGCAGAGTTGTGTTGCCTAAAAATTCCACTTTCATTCCTCCTCTGTTGAAGGAATACCACGCCACTCCCACGGATGGTCATGACGGTGAGGTCAAAACCTACATTTGCATCGCCGCTGATTGGTATTGGCAAGGGATGAGAAAAGATGTGGGCGAGTTCGTGCGGAAGTGTGAAATATGTCAAGGAAGCAAGGCAGCCCAACGGCATCCTCTCGACCTCCGAGGGGGATTTGGGAGGATTTATCTATGAATTTCGTGGAGGGATTGCCTTTATCCGAAGGCATAGACTCGGTGTTGGTGGTGGTAGATAGGCTGTCCAAATACAGTCATTTTATAGGGTTAAAACACCCTTTCAATGCGCTAAGGTGGCGGATCATTTTGTTAAGGAGGTGGTTCGACTCCATGGATTCCCGTCATCCATTGTGTCCGATCGTGGCCGTGTTTTCATGAGCATAATCTGGCGCGAGTTATTCGGCTACAAGGGACCCACTTGAAGCGAAGCATTTCGTACCACCCGCAAACGGACGGTCAGTCCGAGATCGTGAACAAGGGGTTGGAAGTTTATCTCCGGTGCTTCGTGGCGGGTCAACCAAAACAGTGGGCTAAGTGGTTGGTATGGGCGGAATACTCTTATAACATATCGCCACACATTTCCACAAAGATGACCCCGTTTAAGGTGGTCTATGGGAGGGAACCACCGAAATTGTGGCGGCCAATTCCGGGCAAACACCCATCGGCAGCCTGGAGGAATGGTTGAAGGAAAGGGATTTCGTGTTGGAGGAATTGCAACTTAATTTGGTGAAGGCTCAGCAACTGATGAAAGGGTTTGCAGATAAGAAGAGGAGAGATGATGAATTTGCGGTAGGAGAAGCAGTCTATTTGAAGCTCCGGCCATATTGCCTGAAATCTTTGGCTAGGCGGCCGTTTGAGAAGCTAGCGGTGAGATATTATGGGCCTTACACCATACTGCAGAAGGTGGGGAAAGTGGCGTACAAGCTGTACTGCCACCCACTTGTAAAATCCACCCCGTTTTTCATATTTCCCAACTCAAACGCGCGGTGGGAGCAGCCATGGTTAATCCTGTCGTGCCAGAGCAATTAAGCAAGGAGATGGAACTAATTGTGGAACCGGAAGATATCTTGGAGGTCCGATCGGAGATCGATGGCAGGGGCAGGGGCAGGAGCAGGGGCTGGGAAGTCCTCGTCAAATGGAAGGGCATGCCGGAGTTCGAAGCCACGTGGGAAGACGGGGAGTCCTTGAACCGCCGTTTCCCGGACTTCCACCTTGAGGACAAGGTGAGTCTTTTGGGGCAGGGTATTGTCATGGATCCAAATAGTCCAAGCCTCAATTCGGGTCAACCACCTATGCAAGTCTATGCAAGAAGAAAGAAAGTCCAGCAAGGTCAAGCAAGAGCAGCAGCAGAGAACAATCCTATGCCTCAAGACAACTCCAATTCAGAAGAAGACAAATTAATTAAGAAGAAGAGAAGGAAAGAAAGCAACTTAGTTTCTTTGTTGTTTATTTATGCTTTTCTAAATTAGCTAAGTATCACATGTTAAGCCTTAAGGTCATCCTTCACCATGTTAGTATAAGTAGTATGGTATGTGTTAGTGGGAGGACATCCATAAATTGAGTGTAAAGTGGCCTCAAACTACTTTGTGAGAGTAATAGCCTAAAGCTATTAGTTTGTAATCCTTCTTCTATTATTAATCAAGTATTAAGCCTTCCTTCTCTTAACCATTATAATTAATGGTTGCATTACCAGCTGCCGGAAGTCAGTCCATAACATTTATCAAGTAATGATGGAGAGAATATGAGATAAAACTAACAACTTATTGGATAAAACTCTGCACAAAACTTGGTATGATGACAATCAAATTTGGACAAAAAGAGTAATAATGGTTATAAATCAATCCTAGCTGATGATTTTATTTGCTTACCAACATAACAAGGTCCAAGGCATATACACATATAGTATTGAGCCTCCATCCAAGATCAATATAAATAATTTGATCAATTACTTTTCATGCCCAAACAATAAATATGCTTTATGAAATTAAAGACGATCTTAATTTTTATTTTAAAGAAGATGGAACTATGGAACATTACCTTTTTTTTTTTTTTTTGGAAGACTTTTAAAGGCTGTTATTTATTCTCTCTAGTAGGAAGCCTAATATTAGGCATTATATGAAACAAAGCGGTGGGCTAAGAAAGAAAGGTATTGCAAAAATAGTTTAATAAGGCAAAGGAAAGCAGTTGGAAAAGGCTGCTCACCTGACCCCATAGACTGAAGTGGCCAAACTAAGTCTCTCCATAACAATGTCTTAAGTCACCCTAGAAAGTGATAATATTAGCACAACTGAACAACTTATTAGGGTGTAATATGAGACCAAGCATAATAGGCAAACATCATTGATATTCAATGACAAACCTTTTTTATTTCATTTGGTCTACCTTACTTGATGAACTACAACTTAGAATGCAGTCATTGATAAGGTTTACTCAATCCCTAGAGAATCCAAAAATGACTTCCAGCTGTTTAATGTTGGAAAGCCATTGATAAGGTTTACTTAATTCGTAGCGGATGGAAAGAAAGTGAAAAATCACATTGTGCAAGGCGATACTCCAACATTTTCCAGAAAAAACTCCAAAGCTTATAGGTGCTGTTACAGACTTAATACCTTGCCAAACCAACAAAGAAACTTAATTTCACAACTGCCAACCTAGTTCCAAGAATATCTCTGAGACTGAATTTCACAAAGATTTTGTCGAAAAATCAAGTTGGTAATCTTATTTCCCAAAGGCAAGAACTTGCTAAGGTACTCTACAGTGCTCCAAAGCCCACAAGTTACAAAATTCACCCAGGTTAATTATCCTATTATTCAATTTCTCCTGTAAAATAACAATCTATTGTTCAAATGGGTGTCAGCAGCATTATCCGTGTTATCTTGTTTACAATCTTTCTTATAAAAATACAACTTTCCAAATCCAAACATTCAATCCACAATCCTACATAAGAAGCATCAATCCCCCAAAATAAACGTCCTTCATTCTAATAAAACAACCCTACTCCCAGAGATCTAAATTCATAACCCAGCAACAATCAAACATAATAAACAATGATCATACTCCTAACTTCCCAAAATCAAGAAAAATGTAAACGTTACAACAATTAAAGAAAAATGAAGAAAAGGGGCCATGAAAAATCAAAATTTGGAACATGGGAAAATTACTGTATCTATAACAATAAAGTAATTAATCAAAAAAAACAAGTAAAGGTTAAGTATGTTAAAGCAATAGGAGGAAGAAAAAGGGGAAAGAACCTCGGCGGCAGTGAAAACGACAGAAGGGCGTTGACGAGAGGAGATGCAGGAATTAGCGGTGGCAGTGTGACCCTTCAGTCGTCTCGGAGTCCGTGAAGCCTCCATCAGTTTGGTTCTCACCTAGCTAGTCACCTGAGGAGCAAGAGGGTCGAGTCTCAAGGACTAGAGGGTGATTATCAAATTTGGACGAGTTTATTATAAGGAAATTCGACTTTTTACGGTAATTAAGAAATGGAAAAATAAAGTAGTATATAAAAAAGAGAGAAAAGTACAAGACATGTAAGTGGGTATAAATAATATAGCGTAGTGGTAATAAAATGACTCATGAATTGGCTCACTACCAACTTTGAAATTTTGTCTAAAAGTGTGGTCGAATGACTTCCCAAGTCATATTTGGAATGTAGCCACCGTAGTTTTTGGGTGTTTTCAAAAATAATAATATAAGCCAAATGGGAGAGGGATTAAAAAGTTGGTTGGCAACTTTTAAACTACCCAAAATGCCCTTTAGAGTTAAATTGTGTTAATACAATATTCCAATCAAGCTATAATAAGAAAAATAGAAGATGAAAAATCATCAAATATTCAATCAGTCAATTTTAATGAAAAAGGAAATTTATAAAAAAATAATACTCGTGAATTGTAATAACAATAATACCATTTTTTTTAAAAAAAAAAAAAAATTCAAGTTAAGTTTAACATTATTACAGTAGTAATAATAATGTTTAATGAGAATATATCACCTTGCTTTAGAAATGATTGACTATTTTTTATATAATTTTTGAGCGAATATCAAATTTCCTTTGCATTAGATATATGAGCAAGATCATATCAATTGGCATTTTTGTAATTAAGTTGCATTGAACTTTATATTTTTTTTTATTAAATAAATATATATTTACTGCTTGTAGGCCATGGTAATAATGTTGACAGATACTATTCATCACCTTCTTCTTCCCCACCTTCTTATTCATTTTCTTCTTCCCACCTTCTTCCTACCTTCTTATTCCTCTTGTTCTTTTTCCTTCCTCCCACCAACTTCTATCTTCTATCTCCAATCCACACTCATTTTCATCTTCTTTCCAAGCCGTTCGACTTCACGAGCACCACCATTTTCGGCGGCTTCGCCGCCAAAATTCAACGAAAACCCGAATAACAAAGAGAGAAATAAAGGGCATGGTTAACCCTAAAGGGTATGTGAGTTAATCCTCCATAGATTTCGGCTTTGCACCACCATTTATGGCCGCTTCGTCACCGGAATTAAACGAAAACCCGAATTTCAAAGGGAGAAATAAAGGGTATGCTTAACCCTAAAGGGTAATAAGCTTTCGTTCCTCTATTGATTTCGTCTAACTCGATGTTGTAGTGAAATGCACATTTTCTGCCATTAAAATTAAATGTTAAAGGAGGAGAGAGAAAATCAAGGGAGAGGGGGGAAAGCAACTAACAACAATTAACACTAGTTAGTTGTCAAATACATAATTACCCTTTGATAAACATAAATTGTTCATCAAGGTTATAAACTTGTATTTTCTCTTAGAATATATGAAAATTAATATGAAAATATATTTCATCAAGAACAGATATGTTACTATTTACTTAAATCTTGTGTTATTTTGCTAAAACAATATGTTACTATTTACTTATTTACTTCAACCTCAACTCGTGCTGTTTTACATAAAATTTGTGTTATTTTGCCAAAACATTGTTATATTTTACATAAGTTTCATCTCATGTTATTTTACCAATAATACTTGTATTATTTACATAAACTTTGTGTTATTTTCTTAGTCCTTGTGTTAGTTTGCTTAAAATTGATAATTTTTGTATTCAAAATCAACTTATGTGAGTTCTTACTCATTTGAGAGAACTAAATTACATGAAAATTATGTAAAGAGTATATAATATCCAAATTAACAGAAGAGCTTTATAGAGTGAAATGATCGATGTTGAATATAAAAAAATAGCATGCATGTATAAAATAACATGTGTTTATTTAAAAATAACATATATATATATATATTAATTGAAACAATAATTAAAAAGTTCACATCAAAATAACATGAATTTTATAAACCCGGAGTACCTTGTGCATGGTATTCCAGAAGTACAAAAGAAATTGCATACATCAATCCCCTGCCCTTTAACATTTAACTCCAAATCATTTTTTATTTTTGCATTATATTTTTAATGTTGTTTCCCTTCCATTATTCTAACTTTTTTTTTTACACTAGATACACGTAATAAATGTTTTTTTTTTTTATGGTCATAGGTCATAATTATAAATATATTTTTAAGCTTCGATACTTCAACCACACACGTATCACGTGCACATTAGACTAGTGTGTACATAAAGAAAGAGAAAAGTACATGAAATAGGTGAGGGCACAAATAATAAGAAGAAATGTGAGGGTACTTTCGGTAGTGTAATGAATAAAGACAAAAATAATAAGGATATTTTCGATATTTCATAGTGTATGAAAAAGGGAAAAAAAATAAAAAAAATGAACAAGATTTTGGGACACCCAAAAAGGAAAACTAGAATTATATTATGGAACAAAAGGAGTAATATTAGATACTTTCTCAAATTTAAAATAAATGTCCTAGAACAAACTTATGTTTAATTATATTAAGAACGGAGTATAACCATCGAAAGCTGATATTCGAAAAATATACTATTTTAAAAATTACTCACATGAATCTTATGTATACAAAAAATTACTACTTTATGCTAGATTCAGACATTAAATTTTCTTTTTTGGTTTTAACCACTCATTTATCAGGCAGGTGACCACTAAACACACATACATTTCAAGTTGTTTTAACTACACAACCAAACACCACCACCCAATCCCCCAAACTTCTCCAAAATCCACTCAATTCCGTCAAAACCACCCAAACACTTTCGAAATTAATCACCCCTCGCCAAAAACCCACAACTCTAACTCTTTATAACCCACTCAACCACTTCCATAACCATCCTCCTATCTTTAAAAATCATTTTGATGAAAAATCATAATCGTCACATTATCTCTCATGATTTTAATTTGAAAAAATGATGCTTACCAGCCCAAATTACGGATGTTCTTTTTTAAACAATCCTAACTATTGATTAACTCATAGTGGTCCTAATCTCGGGGGACTTTTTTAGAACAGTGCCCAACTTATTATGACCAGGTAAATCGGTTAAAATTGTCACGTGTTATATAACATTCTGCCATTTTTAAATTTTCAGCACGACATTTAGCAAGTGTGCTTATCCGTGGGTCAATTCTAGCAAGGCACAAGCACTTGAGTTTAACATGTGACACAACCTAGTGTGATCCATAACCATCTTTTAATTTAAATGGTATAACAAGTACAATATAGTATAGTATGGCCATATTCTCTTCAACTGTACTTATTCAAATAATATTCAGTGAAGATAACTTTGGTTCAGTATAATATAATTTCACTTCAGTAAAAATAAGTTCAGTTTAGCCAAAATAATTTTAATTTAATAAAAATAAGGTTTAATTAGTGAAAATTAGTATTTTTAAAAAACAAAAACAATAAAGAATCATTAAAAATGAGTTTAATCCATAACATTAATTTCAATTCAACATTAATAATTTCATTTCAGCAAAAACGTGAAGAGAACAGGGCCTAAACTAATCAAATACAACCCCGCCCAAGATTTGCCAAATTTTGGGAAGGTTTTTTGGGTTCAGGCTATCCCGACCTTATACTCCATCCATCCCTGAAAAATTGGCGCGTTGGACTTTTTACATTATTCATATATTAACTTTGACTATGGTTTTTTATTAACATAATAAAATTAATTTTTTATCATGAAATATGTTGTTAGATAAATATTAATATAAAGTTTCATAATATCACCTTTTTTTTTAATTTTCTTTAATATTTAATTATATAAAAAATAAGTCAAACTACTGCATCGACATGTGTAAGTTTGAATGTGTCAATTACTCTAGAACAAAGTGGATTATAGTTTTGAATGTAAGATGTGTTTTTATGTTGTATTTACCAAAATAAACTTAAAGGCTGTAACCCGCAACATGGGTACTTTTGTTGATTGTATCTGGTATATTTTCCAATAATGGATATATTTAATGGTTCTGAAATTTTCTAAAAGAAAAATAACATTGCGATATTATAGGACACAGAGGTAATACAATAACCAAATCCTTGACCTTGCCAAAAAAAACCATTAAAATGGTTAATTTTTTGGAACTTAATGCTAAAATAAATAGATTTGATGTTTATTTCACGGTACAATATTTAATTGATAATACATATTCTAAAAACCTTAATTTTATAACTTACCTACAAAATGGAGGTACATCCGTACATGGTTAGCCACTACATTTATTTCTACAATGCTCTAATTAGAGAACTAAATTAAGCAATATAAAGTAATCATAGGAAGAGAAACAATATCTCCAATAATTTATTAAAATGCAATGACTCGAAACTTGAGCAATAAAATTATTTGACAACAACAAAATCAAACATCACTATTATTTTTTATTTATTCATAAAAAAATTTGTTCACGTTAACATAATAAGCAACAAAAGACCCAACAAATAAAAATCATAAACACAAGAAATGAACCGCAAACAAATAAACCTAAAGAAATGTGCTTCCGGGTGCATATAAAACTTTCATATGATGTTCCAGCTGATTAGGTGGTGGGCTCAGCTGGAGCAGCCGGGGCAGCATCATCGGGCTTGTCCGAACCGGATGAATCCTTGTTAAAGAAGGTCTTGATGACCAGCTGAACGGCTAAACCCCCAAGTGCAAGCACACCAACAACAATAGCAGCTTGTTTGACTGGAACATCCTTCTTTTCTCCTGAGCCAGCAGTAGTCATCTTCGATTGATTGAGAGAAAATAGAGAAATTGTAGTTCTAATGATATGTTTGGAATTTGCCCGATTATGGAGTGTACGTACCAAATTGTTATATCTATAACAAAAATTTGTTTTATCTTGGATTTTTGGGTTGTGGACTACATACAAAGTTTCTCTTATCTTGATAATTTACTTTGTGTGCCTCACAAATAAAAAGCAAAATCTCGCTCTCAAAAAAAAATAAAAAGCAAAATCACGTTGTAAACTTTGTCTTGTGAACCGACCTCGTTGACACTTGGTCCACATCAATTGCATCTCAAATCGGGCTGGGTTGGATATTACTCCCATCTTTATTTATATATATATATATATATATATATATATATATATATATATATATATATATATATATATATATATATATTTGGTGTTTAGAGACTTATAAATGCGGATGATGAGAATCGATCTCGAGGTCTCTGGAACCAAGAAGAAAGCTCTAACCACTTGAGTTATCCATTACTCTCTCCCTTTGTTATTTACTACGTATAAGTGTTCTTATTTGACTGGCACATTCATGCACACATGACAAAGTGAAAATTTAACTAATAAGGAGTAATGTGTTTAATTATGAATAGATATAATAATGGAAAAATTGCTTTAAATAACACCACCTTTTACCCGTCCGCTAAAAACAAGTCGAACTTTTGATTATCTCTTAATAATACCACCTTTGGGGGTGTCCGTTTTAAACAAGTTGTGACCTGTTGGTAACCTGATTAATAGGTCATATGGACACGTATCATCATTTTATTGGTCTGAAAATATAATTTTTTTAAAAAAAATTTATTTAATGTTTTTAATTTTTAAAAGATTATTATTTTTTATTATTTTATTTTTTAAAAAAAAAAATTCCCTCACCTTCTTTCATCCTCCTTACCCATTTCAATGGTAGCCACCCACTTAAACCACCCCATCTCCACCACCATTACAATACTCCGGCGCACCCTCACCCCGTCCCCACCATCAGAACCGCCCTTTCCATTTTCGACCACCACTGCCAACCCCACCCTACCCCTACAGCCCGATACTACTATACAACCCCACCACCACCAGCCACCACCACTAGCCCAAGACCCTAATTCCGTCAGCCACCCTATAACCCACCCAAGCACCCCGAAACCCACCCCTTATCCTTCCTAACCTCGAAAATCGCCCCCTCCTCTTCCTTTGCCGCTTAAACCACCACCACCCTGAGACCCTAATTCCGTCAGCCACCACGAAACCTACCCAAGCACCTCGAAACCCACCCCTTTCCCAGACCCTGATTCCCTCCCCCTGCCTCAAAAACCGTCGTTCTCCCCTTCCCATACGTCATGGTGGGGGTCATATAATCAGGGGAGGGAGGCTCGTGTCATGGTGTTCGCCAGGAAGGAAGGTTGGGTGAAATAAGCGTATGGGGAAAAGGTATGGGGTGGTAGCCGGTGGCTAGTGGGGGAGATGGTGGGGGATTTTTTTTTTTTTTTTAAAGTTTATTTTAATTGTTAATCATAATTAAAGTTTTAATTAAGAAAATAATTAAAGTGTTAAACCCACCCAAGCACCTCGAAACCCACCCCTTTCCCAGACCCAAATTCCCTCCCCCTGCCTCAAAAACCGCCGCTCTCCCCTTCCCATACATCATGGTGGGGGTCATATAATCAGGGGAGGGGGGCTCATGTCATGGTGTTTGCCAGGTAAGAAGGTTGGGTGAAATAAGCGTATGGGGAAAGGGTATGGGGTGGTAGCAGATGGCTGGTGGGGGATTTTTTTTTTTTTTAAAAAAAAGTTTATTTTAATTGTTAATCATAATTAAAGTTTTAATTAAGAGATAATTAAAGTGTTAAATGAATTTATAAAAATAAAATAAAATTGTTAACCGGTCATTCAGGTTGTAGGTAAAATAAGTTGTTTAAAGCAGACACCCCCCAAAGGTGGTATTATTTAGAGATAATCAAAAGGTCGACTTGTTTTTAGCGGACAGGTGAAAGGTGGTATTATTTAAAACAATTTTTCCTATAATTTATGAAAATGTGATAATAAAAAAACAATTGTTACAAGTATATGTACAAAATACAAACATTGATTAAAGTGATGTATGTTAATAGTGCAAAAGTCAAATTGAGACCCTAAAAAAAGTAGGGAGTGTGTATTTATTGATGAATAAGATCAGGCTCAAATCTCAAAGTTGAGAAGTATATAAAAAAGATAAATAAGCAAACAAAATTGACACAGATGTAAGAGTACTAAATTGAATAATGAAATTTATGCTTGTTTGTTTGACATCAAAAGTCATGAAAAGTAGACAAGTAAAAAGTTAATTGATTGAAGATTGAAATATTATCTGATAGACAAAAACATGAGAAGTTACACTATCCAACCATAAAATATACTTCGTAGGAAGTTTCTTTAGGTAAGTGAAACTTACAATGAGATAGTAATTCGTTCAACCAAAAACATTTCCCACCTCTTTAGATATACATGGGAAAAGCTTTTTGCTTCGTTATTTTTTCCACCATGCTCAACCAAATGACCACTAAAACTCACAATATAGAGATTTAAAAGAAAAAAAAATCTTAGAACAACTAAAAATCAAATTAGAATTGAATTTTACCCACAAACTTATAGAGAATTGAATTAAATTATAGTTGTTACTCTACATTTTATTGAATTAATTAATCACCAACTTATCAAGCTAAGATTAACTTGATTATTTCCTAAAAAAAACAGCTTGCATATGTTTTAAAATAAATTGAATTCAAATTATATGACTCGTCATATAGATATAACTGAAATTGAATTGTTTTGAACCTAATTAAACACCACTAATAAGACTTGTTTGTCACTTTTGATTGAGTATTGTTATGCATATTTTCATAATTGCATATTTTTGTTGGATTTAAGGTAGCTAACTCTTTGCCAGTGTTAATCTTGATATGACCATGGGGGTTCAAGTGTTTCTCCAAATTTCTCCATTGTTAGGAATGGCAACGGATCAGATTTGGGTCAAATAAAGCTCCACCCGCATCCACCCGCTTCACCCGCCACCCACAAAACCCATCACCCGCATCCGATTCATCCGTCATCTGCGGGTGAAACGGGTAGATCGGATGCTTAGCGGGTGATATTATAATTTTATTTTTTTGTAAATACATAAAAGTTATTAGTGGTTAATATTACGAGTGATGACTATATTTTTAACAAATACATCAAAATTATCGATGTTACCCTTGTAGAAAAAATAATAACATCATATTTGTTATGAAATAAATGTGGATGCCCATTATATTCCTATACTTTCTGGAATATTCTAGATTTAGGGTTTAGTGTTCTCTAAGAGAACTCTAGCTATTGTATATGTTTATATATATCCCTATTTTATAGAATAATACACAAATCTCTATTCACCCTTAATTCTCTATTTTAAAACACGTTATCAACACCAAAGCTCTTTACGCATACTAGAAATTAAATTTAAAAGATCTTTGCATTAAATGATTCATCGAGGATTTTTGTGTGAGCAAGTCGACACAACAATTGAAGGGAATTTAAATTTCTTAATGTCTGCAGCCAACATTAACCTTTCTTGGGTTTTTGTTTTCGTAACATATGCTCAATTGAATTATTTATGTGGATTTTATACTTTGGAGCTATTATATTTATCGAAATAGTGCGGCGAGGTTTCGTGTCCTGCTCTCTAGCAAGATGAACTGACAAAGACCTTTCATTTTTAATTTGCTCATAGATTACACGATAATTGAGATCGAGAAGTTGTAATTCGGCTATGCAGGCTACAACAAAATATCAAAAGTGTGAGTCGTGTGACTAGACCATCTTGAAACCAGGGAAGTTTCTTCTCAACTTTAAAATTCATAAAGTCAAACTTATATTCATATGTGCCCCTTATTATAAATAATATTATTTTTATGTTGTTGTCTATGTGATAGGTTAAGTTAGTATATGAGATAAACTATATAAAGTAAGTTGGTTTGACTAATCTTTGTGAGTATTGAAGAGAAATACTTCCATGTGACTTTATTTATTTGTCACTGTAGACACATAAAAATGTCTCCCCAAAACCAAACCCGATGATGAATAACCTTTCACCGTCATTATTGGGCGGGTTGAGTATTTAATCTCGGGAGTGCTTAAAACCCATGTTCAGTCAAACATATTAAGTCAACAAATCAGTCAAACCATTTATTCAAACTCGGTCCAACTCATATCCTAGCCCAAACCCTTTTAATTCATTACGTGTTAGTTATTAATTAAGCCCGATTAATAAATAATGAAAACCTAAGCCTGAAATTAATCCGGAATAGCTGAAAACGGCGCATAATATATCACGTACTTAATTATTAAGCAAGGATTAAATGAATCTGGTCTGTTTTCGGGAAAACATGTGCACCGTGTCACAGCAGATACGCCACGTCACGGTATTCCGCCCCGTGTAGCGGTATTTTGCGCCGTGTCACGGTATTGTCGCGGCATACATGCCGTGACGCGGCATACATGCCGTGACGCGTCATTTTTCTAGGGTCTCTCCGCGGCACCTTTACACTTCTAGGGTTCCGTGCTTCACTTCTCATATTTTCCCTATAAATACGAGGCTGATTTCCTCACTTTCGGGGCACCAAATAATTCTCTATTCCTCTCTTATGCACCAACAATCATTCTCTTCTCTCTTTAGCCTAAACACTAGCCACTCTATTATCTCATAATACTTCCCATAAGCACTCCAAGGAGTTCATACTTGACCCGAAGTTCTATACTTAAACCAAGGCGTGAAAGGTAGAATTAACTGAGGGTTTGGACCAAATCAACTCTACTTTTCATTTTATTTAATTCAATTTGATTTATTATTTATTGAAGTTACTAATACTAATATTTAAAGGTAATATGTAATTGAATATCATGACTAATAAGATAATTTGAACGACCGGTTTTGGTTCCTTTTAATCTTATTGTTTAATTAAGTGATCACAATATTTTAGAATTATATGTTGCATTAATATTCAACTAATTTAGCCTAATTTTAGCAAATTGAATCTTTGTTTGTGTGCCATTGAGATCGCAGGGAATACTTTTCGCTATAAGAATCGAGTAGAGGCCAATACGGGCGAATGTGACTCCATGACTCACTTCGTACCATCATCCCCGATCCTCCTTTCGTGGTTCCGAACCATATGGAGCTAGTAATCTCGTAAATTATGAATGGGGTGTAACCTTCACGGGTCAATCATTGTTGCCTTTTGTTGTCCCTTATTCGTGGTTGCCTTAAATGATCCGTGAACGGTTTACAAGTTCCTTAAAAACTTGTTGGCGGCTCCCTACTTTGCTTTGTCCCTAATCGTGTATGTCAATTTTCACTTCCTACGAGTGCCAAGCATATTCACCACATGCTTAAAGTAGGTGCGCTTCGAATGACGCCTACATTCACTAAAGTGCTAGTTGATTTACATTACCTCTGCTAATATTTATTGTGTTCATTGCATTGGTAAATTGTAATTGATTGTGGAACTTATTATTTGTCTTAGTTGATTACGGAGTGTTTGTTAGTTTTTGAATGATTAAAGGTACTGATTACGGAGTGTTTGTCAGTTTTTGAATGATTAAAGGTACTTTCACCCTAATCTAGAGGCATTTGCAATGGAATTGTTAAGCAAGGTGTATTTGCTAATTTTATTGTTTCATATGGTCTTTTCCATTTAAAGATAGAAAAACCTTGACGATCTTTTGGTTACATATTGACGATATTATTGCTTGAAGATAATATCAAATTGGATAAACAATAAGAAACGAGATCCTTAATTAAGGGGGCAATATATAACTAATTATGCATGGCTAATACTAAGTCTAGCTCTCGAGCGATGTTTATCTAATCAAAAGATCAGATATAATCTTGCAAGAGATTAACAGATAAATTTACGGAGTATATTCTCACTCTAACGGACTACCACCCCATACTTGCTAAAGACTTGTTGGTTTTCATAATTAACAAGATTATATTAACAAGATAATATACTATTATTATATTTCTTATAACAAGATTACACTATATTATTATCATAATATTATGATTCTTTTTATTATACTATCAATGATATGATATTTTAATTAGTTGATTTTACTGCTATATAATTTAGTTACACCTATCTTTCAATGCTATTAATTTTGGTGAGTATCCTTATTACTCGTATTAGCTTAACATTAATAAGGAATTTAGAAAAATTGATCTTAATATTTGATACATTAATTTATTAGTGTATTCATGAACTTAAAATGTGAACAATTGCTAGAAGTATATCATTTATTTTTCCTGTTAAAGGTCTAAATAAGACTCGTTATATCTCTATACTTGATAGCGGAATTGAAAGGCTCGATTTTACAAAAGACCAGTAAGTAAGGTCGTACAAAGTTTGTTTTGTATGTAATCCACATGCGGTAAAAATGTGAATTTTGAACTTCTGATCTATTTGTTAAATGTTTCCGTGAACATTTGTTAAGTGGGGGTAGCATATTTGTTTCAACTATTTATACGTATAGGAGCTATGTTTATTCCCATATAATATACGTCCTGTAATATAAGAGTTTTCAACTATAAAGAATTAATTTCTCTAAAATGTTTTATATAAGACATATGACTTGTAAAATTGTGGTAATGTATATACTGAATTATATATTATGTGCTACATGAGTTTTATATATGACATTAATATGTTGAGTCATGTGAAATATCTCAAGTATGATTTTCCGCTGACATGACATGTTCGTAACCTTATAAGTGAAACCTATTATGAAACATACAATCACGATTTCTATGATGATGTGTGATAATATGATATTATTTGTCTACATGAAGTTGGATTATAGAAATGATGAATAAATTGATGTGAAATACATATGGACTAGAGCTGTTCATGGACAGTCCGACCCGCTAGACCCGGCCTGTTCGACCCGTTAAAATTTAGGCTTGGACACCTTTATTAAAAATAAATAAATTAATGGATGGGCTAAGCTCGGCCCGTTTGTTAAAATGGGCGAGCATGGACAATGGTAACTATATTCCGGACCGGCTCGTCCGGCCCGTTTTGTAAATTATTAAATAAGATTTTTTTTTTAAATATGTTATAAAGTACAAAGTATATACGATACTACAAAGTAGTAGATACTAGATATCTAGAAGAATCTTTTTATATTTGATTGTCATTTCTCTCTCCCCACAACATAAACAAAAATACCCTTAAATCTAACATCTTCATCTTTTCATTACAAGGCAAGATCTTTCAAATCACAAGATATATAACTTGAATAGTAAGATAATTCTACTAATCTGCTAGTATTAAGTAATTTTGTTGGACGATTGTCCAACTTGTACAGTTAATCTAATCTATATTAAACTTTTTCTTAGTGTGAACTAAATTAGATAATTTAAAGGATAAAAACATGTGAATTTTTTTATTATTATTATTATTATTATTATTATTATTATTATTATTATTATTATTATTTTTACTTCAATTCAACAGTGAATTTCAACTTTTAAGCTAAGGCTTATATATATAATGGCTCCTAATTTTCCTAGTGTTTAATTGGGTTGTAACTCTTGTAATCCATTTACTACTAACTTTGTTAATTTGGTTTATTTAAACTATATAATTTAGTTTCAACTTGCGTGTGTATTGATTTCTTGTGCTTATTATTGTTGTGCTATTGAGTGTAATAGTATATGTAGTATTAATTTTCTTTCCTCCTAATTTATCAGGTTATGTATCAGTATTTAGTGTACAATCGACTAATACACTACTTTTAATTTTTTAGCTTTATGCATTATCCATTTCGGTGTTCATACAATCATACTCTTTATATTTTAAGATTTTAAACCATCAATAATTATAGGTTGCAAATTTGTAAGAAATAAATCCACCGAAAATAACAAAGGTCATTAGGTCCCATTAGCCCGTGGGCAAGCCCGGCTCATCTAAGAGGGCCGGTATGGACAACATATTAATCCCGCAAAAAAGGGCTTGGACTTGCATATTAATCGCGTTGGACAAAATTATAGGATTTGGCCCGGCCCATGTCCGGCCCAAGCCAGCAAATGAGCAACTTTAATATGGACTTGCAGTTCCTTAAATTTATAAAGGGTCATAAACCCTCAAAATAATATGAAGATATCTACAAGTTATAATATAAATGTGATTTCACAATGTCACGAGAGAATATACAAAAAGATTTGAATAGTATTCTATGCACTCAAGATGAGAATTGATGATTCATAGATTATTAGATTTACTCACTCTCAGAATGAGATTTTTTTGTGATTGAGAGAATATCAAGTGTTTACATGATGTTTTCATGATTAAATATAATTTATGAAAAGTTTGTAAGGATAACTATTTGAGCAAGAAATAATATCATGAATTCAATGACATTGTGAGCAACTTACTTGAAAAATATATTTATTATACCCATAGTTTAAAGAATTTTTAATATAAAGGTTAATATAATTGGGCAAGAGCAGGAACAAGCAAGAGTTTTATAATACTAATTTACTTTGCTTGATATATGACATTGTCAAAAGAATTTATGGTTTAAAATGCGCTAAAGAATTTTAAAGGTTGTTGGATTAATTTCATACCCCCTTATGCAAGGATATGATTAGGGGGAGATAATATTTATTTCATTATTATATGTAATCCTTGTATATGAATAATAAAATACATTGATGGTCAGTTTGGTAAGTACATTAGCTTTAATATCAATGATTTATTTAATAGAGGCGGCCACATAATTATTAGATATATTTACAATGACACCATCCTAAAGATGGATATGAATAAATGTCATTGACTAAATACCAACTGTAAATGCTCCTATTAAATTTGATGTCCCGAAGGACAACATTAGTTGTTAATGAACCTAAAGCACGCCTGAAGCGTGGTAGTCTAATAGGTTCCGAAGATAACAATATTCTATTGGGAAAAGAGCAATTATTGATAATAGCAAATTTGAAAAAGTGATGCAATCTGATAGATTTCTAAAAAAGATTATGTTAGTAAAATTGATATGTACCATGATTATATAATAATATATACTCCAGTAGAGTATAAAATGTCCAACAAGCTTATTATGTATCAAGATTATAATCAAAGCACTCCAGCAGAGTATAAGTTATTATTGGATCAAGTATTAGTTGATTGTCTTGCCAATTGTATAAACACATGTTGGTGTTCTAATATCACATCACTTTCATGGCTATGCATAAAATATGTTTATATATATATAAAGTAATCACTAGTGTTGTAAAACTGACCAGAATCTAAATTCAGAAAAGTGATTGAGATAATTAAATTAGGCCATCCGGGTTTAATAATTACCCGTTTTGGAAACTCGAAGGTTCATTTGATATAAAAATAATGTGCTGACGCTCTCTCACGTTAGTTATATGAACGTTAGTTATATGAAATGAATTGAATGACAAGACATAACGTTGAAATTAAGCTATATTTGGATTGTGATTTAATAGTTTGTTTTGTAGAAATTTCAATAGATTATATATTAGTTTTGAACAAATTTGCATGTGAACAAGTAATAAGTGGCCAGAAACTCACTAAAACAACTTGTGATTTAGAGTAGCTAGAAACTCATTATTAAAGTAACGTATTTGGAGAATTAGAAGACCACCATATAGTGGCTTTACATTCAAGTGACTAATTTCTTAATTGGGGCTATTTATGTTAGCACATAAGAATAATAGAATAAGAAAATAGACAACTGCACAACTCATGACCCCCTTATTAATATTGACCTCTGGAAGAGAACAAAATTTTGTTATTCTCCAGAAGAGATAGAAATTTGTTGAATATGATTATCCTACGAGATGAAATTTGTTACTCATGAAATTATATATTATAAGTTGGTTAAGAATTGCCCCAATATTTGAGATATTTTACCAACTTAGGGGGAGAACAATTGAAGTAAGTTGGCAAAATTATAAAATTATAATTAGTTGATCCCTCTAATGATACTTTGTAAAGTTACATGCCAACTTTTGTATCAACATATGTTGCACATCTATGATTTGATTTGTATACTGTTATGACCCATCGATCTAGAGGCATAGAGAGATATATTTTGATCATAGTGATAATGATATTATGTGCATACATTAAGGTAGATCTTACCAATTTTTCTTTGAATCACTACACCTGAAGTGTAGATTGTGCGATCGGTTCCAATATAAATATGTGACATATGGAAAGAAAGTGCAATTGATACTTTTAAAGTATAATTATAGTATATTAATATTATAGTGTGAGAAATACCCTTGATAGGTGGTATAGAAATATGAACTATAATAGATGGCCTATGATATGAAAAAATTAATAATGGTACCGATTGGAGATATATTCAGATATCATTGTAAAATAGCATGCGAAATTGTATCAACCTGAATTTTATAATACCGGTATCCTATGGAACCGACGAATAATATGCATATGCATGATAAAATGGACTAGTGGATAAGGGATCTGAAATATATGTCCGTTTTGATGTCGACATAATGATAATGATCAAAAGTTTATCATGGACCAAACTCCAATGAAATATGGATTTTTAAATCCACACTGTAAAGTGTCTTGCATTATTTTGAGTCTTTTGTCCATGTGCATGCATGAGTCATAAGTTAATGGATTACTTATTGTATGTGTAGAAAGTTGTTAGATGCATTACTCATTGTATATTTTGTTCAATATCTTATCATGATTTTTATATCTCAAATTGCATGCACTAATTTCTATATAATAATTATGGTATGTGTGAATGTTCGTCCAAGGTATAGTAAGGTGTATTTATAACTTTGATGGAAAATTACAAAGAGGTATTTACATTCTAATGGGCTTACAGTTGTGATGAAATTATTGATGACGTCGATTTAATAGCATGTTATGAATCATGTAAAAAGAGTCCTGAAGATCTTATATACGACGTATATAAATACCCAGCCCTATAAAATTTATATCTTGAATATTTCAATTATTATCAAACTCCTGAAAAGTTAATATGACTACATCATTAATATCTCAACTTGAAGTTTGAGTATGTGAGATTCAATCAGTCTTTGTATTCATTGGCGAACTCTAATATTAAATATGAAATTTCCAAAAAAAAATAGCATTGAGATATCTTTCGACGAGAATAATTTTCTTATGGACCAGAAGAATCATGAGTGATGTATGTGGGTAGTTATCTTATAAAATTGGACAATTATATCACGTATTGCCATAAATTATGATCTATTATTGATCATCAATTTCTACAAAATATGTCGATCGACCTCCAAAAGAAGGCATAAGTATAATGATTAAGGCAACTTTAAACAGAGATTTCGAATGAATTGTGGACAAACACATGTATTATTATCATAAGTATGGTGATATGAAGACTCACTCGTTCGGGTGAAGATTTGAAGATTTGGGAGGATCAAAGATCAAGAAATGGTACTATTCTGCGTCATGTGAGAAGATACTCAACTATTAGCATTAGAAGATCTCAAGCTATACATTCATCAGGGAGAGAAAATACGCGCTGCACTCTTTTTCCCTTGACCATGGTTTTGTCCCATATTGGGTTTTCCTGGTTAGGTTTTTAATGAGGCAGCATCGTGAGCGTATTACGAAAAATGATGTACTCTTTTTCCTTAATTAAGTTTTTATCCCACATGGTTTTTCCTGATAAGGTTTTAACTTGGCACAGTCTTCGATAATGGACATCCAAGGAGGAGTGTTATGAAATAAATGTGGATGCCCATTATATTTCCTGTACTTTTTGGAATATTATAGGTTTAGGGTTTAGTATTTTATAAGAGAACTCTAGCTATTGTATATGTTTATATATATCCCAATTTTATAGAATAATATACACATCTTTATTCACCCTCAATTCTCTATTTTAAAACAATATTTAATAATTTTTAGAAAAATACTTGTTGTTGGCGCCCACACCCCCCTAATTTTGCAAAAGGTAATTAGTGAAAAACGTTTTTAATGTATTGTTTATGAATTTTTTAATAAGCCGATTAGTATATATCCAATTATAAATTAAACAAGGGTTTTTCTATATAGTAACCCTGTTAATTTCACTGTTCTACGTTGTGCCCCAACTTATATCACTTTCTACACTGTAACCTCAATATACATTTTGTTTCCATACGATAACCTTGTCGTTATCCCGCCGTTAAAAACTTTCGTTAATGGGGCCCACTCTCCATTTATTAATATTTTTTTATCGATTTGAAAAACCTTCCGTTAGAGGGTTTGGGGGCTATTTTAGCCTTTAGAGGTCCAAATTGAGCTCAAATTTCACAAAAAAGTAACGTAAATGCCTTGTTTTGCGTATTATAAAAGTCTCGATTTACGTGTTCACGTTTTAATACGCAAAACAAGGCATTTGCGTTACTTTTTTGTGAAATCTGAGCTCAATTTGGTCCCATAGAACTAAAGTAGCCCCCAAAACCTTTAACGGAAGGTTTTCCAATACGCAAATCGATAAAAAAAATATTAATAAATGGAGAGTGGGCCCCATTACCGGAATTTTGTAACGGCGGGATAACGACAAGGTTACCGTATGGAAACAAAATGTATATTGGGGTTACAGTGTAGAAAGTGATATAAGTTGGGGCACAACGTAGAAAAGTTAAATTAACAAGGTTACTATATAGAAAAACCCATTAAACAATCAACCAATGAATAATATTTGCTAAACTAGCCACAAATATTTTCCGATTTGTAGGAACTCAAGCTTTTCTTAAAAATGAAGCTCCAAGGAATTAATCGTGGCAAAAAATTATCATTTAATTTGAATTCCCAATTAACTAGATTAGCATAATAATTTTTTTTTGTTGACGAAAGAATGAAATTACTCATAGCTTCATACATGCAAAGCACATTTGAAAAACGTGGTTAGTACATTACCTTGTATGCATTTGATTTACGTTTTGCATAGTCATTGAGAATGAAACTATTTTACAAAGAGAAGTTGCACAGACTACCCATATATACAACATATTTCAATGTAAATGCAAGGGACTTGTTAAACATCGCACGCGTTTTTCTACATAAAGCCCACAATTTATAAATTTTTGACAACTTTACCCTTGTTCTAATTTTAACCTAAAACGAAATTTTCTCTCACCCAAAATGTGGAACAGCGCCGGATCGCCGAGGACACCACAGAGCCGCCGTCGTCGCCGGAAAACGAGGTCCGAAGTGGTTAAAAATCAAGTTTTGGCGGCGAACGTCTGGCCGGGACGCCGCCAACGTGGAGGTGGCGCCTGGCCAGGACGCCGCCACCGTGGCTGGGACGCCTGGCCAGGACGCCGCCACCATGGCAATGGCGGTTGGCAAGTTCGCCACTACCATGGTGGCGGCGTCCTGGCCAGGCGCCCCAGCCACGGTGGTGGCGTCCTGGCCAGGCGCCACCTCCTCGGTATATTTTTTATTTTTATTTTTATTTTTCGTTTTGGTTGGACGCCGCCACCGTGGCTACATCGTTTTGCCCAAGCGCCGCCACCGTGGCGGTGGCGTCTTGGCCAGGCGTCGTCACCGTGGTTGTGGCGCTTGGGTGGGGCGCTGCCACAACGGCTCCTTCGCGATCTGGCGACTTTGTTTACTTCCACCGCGAAACCGCCTCCCGCCTCCGGTGCCGCCACTTCCCGTTTATTAGCCATAACAGTGTGTTTTAAGATGAAAGTGTGTTTTTGATGTTGAGGGCAAAAATGTCATTTCATTTCAAATTTGTGGCTTTATGTGAAGATTTGCGGGCGATGTTTAGCAATTCACAAATGCAATGCCTAAGACAGTTGGACATCAAGACCAATTCATGTGATGGCAAATTGTAATGCAAAAAATAAATTAGGGTATCAATTAATGATATAGAAAATAGACTTATTTTCATAGTTTCCATGCTGGACTATGCCTAATTGAAATAGCAATTGACAATTTTATCTACCAAAATCTTCACTAATAGCCAAGAAACCTATTGCCTACCCCTCTGATAAAACGGTTCGTGTCGTTATCAACCTATCATCAACCTTTGAAAAATTGAGAGAAGTTATTCTCCACCATTGAAGAGACATAATAAGTACCATTCTACAGAAAAATAACTCTACATTTCATCCTCTTTCCTTGACAATGCAAGATAAAGTAGCCAAAGCAAATGCTATGTTTACAAAAGGGCATTTATCCCCCAAGAAATCAAACATTCGTCAACCTGATATTGCTATACTCAACTTTATTACATGGGAACTTTGAATCACGTTACGCATTGTATACAAAATTAAGACAAAATGGAAGGATGCATTAATATTTCTAATCTCAGCTACCATTAGCACCTTTGATTTTAAACCAACAAAGGACTTCTTGAAGTGAATATAGAAGCAAAAAGATTAAAGGCAAAATATTCATTACTGCAATGAAAACTTAGTAATCATCATACAATCATAATTCATGTAACCAGGCTGTCACAAAGGCCAAGTTTTGAAAGAACAAAGCAATAGGACTCCCATTTATTTCAACAGCTTCATCCTTTGATGCACCTTTGCTTGCAATCCTCGACGAGAATGCTTATCCTAGAACAAAATAATAACGTAATTGTTAGCTACCAAACACTTCACATCAAGTAAAAACATTATGTCATTTCTTTACAGTCACTGCCCTAGACATAAAATTTTCATACACGAAAGCCAAAGAATTAGACATAATGCTAAGGTATAGACCACACACGCACACCAAACAGCTACCCTAGACATAAATTTTCATACAAGAATTGAAGTTTGTGTACACTAAACAAACAGCATAAGAACTTTGTGGAAAATTACTGGATGAATTAATGACACAAGTTTTGGCTTCCATCCAAAAGGCAACATTCCTTCTTGTTGCCACATAAAACCAAATCCTAACTAATTCTATTTGCCAGATAAGACCCATACTATTCCTTCATCAAACTCACCATTCACCCAAATTAAATACATAAGTAAAAGACACCGAATCTAAAATTGTATGTTTATTTGAATGATCGATAGATAAATTCATACAAAAGAAGAGAAATTTAGATCTCTCCACTGTGATATCAACAACACTTTCAGATACGAAACAAAGTTAAATGAAATTCTAATTTCTATTACACTCCAGTTTAGCAATAATACCTTTTACCATCAACCCCAACAAAAGAAACAATAGAAATCCCAAAACTATCTTTATGCAAAGTACTCACCTAGCAAACCGATTTTATGAAACAAAATGGCCCAAAAACGTCCATCACATAATGCTTTTACTTAGACATCCATCAAAGGTAATAAAGTCAGAGTGACTAAGCATGATCAAGCATCAACTACGTAACAATAACTATCCCACCAGTTTTAGAAACACATCTCAAATAAAGATCCTTTAAAAGTAATAATAAAGAGAAAATTACGAATATGACAATGGCTACAAGTTTAGCATTTGAATATGTAGATGTTCCTATCTCCCTGCCTCCCCCTCTTTCTCTTATCTCCCATGTATCACAAGGTTAGGAAATCTTTTTCTACTTGCTTGCAATACTAAACTTTATATAAGTCTTTGTAAAAACCACTCTCCTAAAGGTAGAGGAATCCCTTCATGCACCACCACTCGAGAGAGATTTTAATTGTACACATTGGGGGGGGGGGGGAAGGGAGGTTCAGCAGGCATGAGACACAACTTGGAGCTTATAAATTAGAGAAATAATGTTGATGTAGCATGACATAAATAAATATTTCTCTAAAACTCACCAATTGGCTCTAGTTGCAGGTTTTCTTGGCCATTCTCATTTGCTAATGCTGGAGAAAAAGTCTCCTAAAAAGCCTTGAAATTCTATCAATTGTTGAGGTTGACTTCTTGGCTGTCCATGCACAATTGTACCGAATAAGCCCCAATATCATGGAGATTCTCATTTAGATGAGCAACCATGAGTGTTGAACCACCATGAAAGCATTGCCTGACATATATCTGATAGGAAACCTAAGAACTATACCTTTGGTATTCACCTCTGCTATTGATAAAAATCCCTGCACACAGATTACATTGTTCAAATAGGTGCAAAGAGCCAGAAATAACTGCATTTGATTTATAAAGAAGCAACCATGGTAAATATATCGTATATACTACATGAAAACTCATGGCATGCTGAATAAATGTCTCCCGATGTTATGACTCTTAGGTTGGGCTTAAGGTGCAAAAGTCTAACATAAACAAATACTATCTCACGTTATAGTGTACTACATCACAATTTACAAATTGACAATATAATCAATACCCAAAATCCATAATAAGATATTCCTTCATTACACAAACCAAGGTCACATAAGCACACAAGAATAGGTTATATCAGTAGCAAATTAAATTAACAGATTAAAACAAAAAAAAATCGTAGTTTCACAATCAGAACAAACATTAAGTGGTCACAAGTCCAAGATTGGTTAGAACTGATATTTGAGCAGAATATTCATACGAAAAATCACATATGCAATCAATTAATGTTTAAAAATAGTGGCTCACGTTTTCTCATCTTAAATATGTACTTTAAAGTCAAGAAATGATTTTGGTGTTTAAACTCACATCGTACGATTTTATCCTTTGATATGATGAGTAGAGATTACATTTTTAATGAGAATACCATATTACATAAACACCCGTCTATAGCTTCTTGATCTCATGTTTACGCTAGATCCTTGGTTTACCTAAGCCATGTTCACCTTAAAGTTTCGTGTATAACATTATGTATCTATAAATTCAAGAAACAGTTCCCATGCAAAATTCCGTTACATAAACATGTTTACTATATCAAAGTCAAAAAAGCGATGAATATGAATCCAATCCCAAACACATAGCTTACTCTCTTAACATGGCACCAAAGCATTTCCCGTCAATCGAATATAATGAACCCAAACTGCCCGAAATACTGTCAAAACGCAAGATAAAAGCAAGGTTAGGCACTTGAATGCAGTCGAATAATTCGAAAGACAAAATTAAAAAATTAAAAAAAAAGGTGAAGAAATCATACACTGCAACTGTCCCATATTAACTTTTATAAATATAAAGATAAGATGTGAAGTTGGCTCAAATACTATAGCATGCATTAAAAGACAATGTCATTATATTTCTCATTGTGTTGCATTATAGAATAAAACTGCAACATTAACTTAATCCTTTTAAGAAGTTCAGATATGAAGAATAACCCAATCCTCTTAAATAATCACTCTCATTGACTAATAAAAAACAAAAAACCCAACAATTTAAATTAATCAAATAATTTCAAAATTCTAACGCCTTTAAAACTCTTCAATCTTTACCCAATAGTTCCATAAATTTAATCTGAATGCATTTCTTAAAAGCTATTCAAAAATCTTTAGGCACTTTCAGAATATCAAAACTGAAATATCTAGGCATATTCAAAATATCAAAACTGAAATATCTTGGCATATTCAAAATATCAAAACTGAAATATCTAGGCATTTTCAGAATATCAAAACTGAAATATCTAGGCATTTTCAGAATAACAAAAACCTTTTTTTAGAGACTTAAAGGTCAAGTATTCAGTTAAAAAATACGGAGTTCCTCCTAATATTGAAATCTAACATAGCATGCATCAAATAGAAACTGTCATAATTTGTAAAGGTAGTTATGATACTTCTTACATCCATTTGGGAGAGCTAACAAACCATAATAATCTTTTATCGATCTTCCGATAATCTTTTATCATTCTTATGATAATCCTACCAACAACAACTAATTTAATTAACAAAAACCTAACAAGGGCCAGAATATAAAAAGAGCATCATAAACCTAATAACTAAACACTTAGCTGACAAGACTTACCAATCAACAAGAAAAAGGAATGCCAATTTATCTTTCACATCATCAACAATATACAAATATTTTTTAATGGAGTGATGCAATGATTCTGGCAACAATATACAACAGTAAGTCAAAAACAATATCTCAAATTACCTTCATGTTCTACATGCTTATTAGATATATATTTGCTACTTGTCCTTTGAAAGTGGATTAACTCAAGAGGAGGTCTCCTTTGAAAGTGTTTGCCAGTTACAATAACAGATATTTTCCTTTGAAGAATGATACATCATATACTCACCACTCTGAAATGAAAAAGAATACAACTTTGATTTAAAATCAACAGAATTTAGGTTTAAAATCAAAAGAATTTTACTCTGATTGCATTTCTTAAGAGCTATTCCAAAATCTCTCAAAACACATCACACACATCAACAACAAAAAAAAAAAAAAAAAAAAAAAAAAAAAAAATAATACACAAAACATAATCATCAAATCTGAAGATCAAACAACACTAAAAAATTACCCAAACCTTAAAACCTAAAGCAATTGTATTACAAAAGCCTGTTACTACTCCTTCCGTCCTGATCACAGTCACAAGGTACTGAATTCATGCCTTAATTTTACACTGGTGATCTTATTTGTACTTCAAATGAACACTTTTGAGTAACAGCAACCCATATCAAACTGAAGTTTTCCTGGTTTAGGAAAAATTTGTTGCAGCAGCTAGGTTCCCACGAGAAAGATTAGTGGACAGTAAGGATGATTAAAGGGAGAGGATACCACAATTGTCTCATGATACATGTCTTAAAAGTGTTGGTGCTGCATGTGATCCAATAAAACCAGCACCCCCTAGTTACCAGGGCATGAGTGACACCCATTTAGAAAAAAAGAATACACAATAAGAACAAATGAAAATATAAGATGCTTACTTCAACATCATCAGATCCAAGATAAGTAGATAAAACTATAAGCTAGAAAAGCTACATTCTTTCTTTCCTTGCTGTATAATTTCAATGAAATGTAGCTTAATAATTTAAGCCAAAGTACATAACAAAGTCATAATTCTGTGAAAGAAGCAAAATTTATGTCTTCAAGGAAATTCAACCAAGGATTTCTATCATCAATTAGGCTTATGTTGTTGGTATTAGTAAAAAAATTTCGGCAATCAACCTTAGACTGACAAACCACTATACTGTATTTTCTCTATGCAAACACTCCTTTCAACCCATACATACTTACATATAATTGGAAATTTACAGTAGTAATTGGAAATTTACAGTAGTGATTGAAAATTTAGTTTTTGTCCTGATTAATCATGAGATTTCTGGCCTATAATAATGTTCATATAATCCTCATAAAACCTAGAAATTCGACCGAAACAAACCAAAAAAATAACAATTAATAAAAATCGAAAAATATTCAGAAAACCTAGAAATTCTACCCAAAAAAACCTTTAAAAAAAAATAAGCAATCAATAAAAATCGAAAAATATTCAAAAACCTAAAAATTAACAAATGAGTACAAAAGGGGAAATTACCAGGAGAATGAAGGCATCGTCGTCTTCGTCAAGGATTCACAAAAGACACCCACAAATCGAGGCAAAATTGAAGAATAGCTATTGAAATGATGAAAATGGAATACAGAGTAGCATACCAAATTAACGAAATTGTAAGGCAAAACCCTAGACAATGAAGTTGATGATCTAAACAAAATGGTACCACCATTGGAAGAGACATAGGTCAGGAGCCGCTGCAAGTTTTAGAGAGCACTTTTCAAACCCCTTTCGATCGAGGGTCCAAAATTTAGAGTTCCAAACCGCTCTCGACGATGCCGTCTATTGTAACCATCAATTGCTAAAAATTTGGGTTTATTAGATGAATAATTGAGAATTGGAGATATGGAGGGTAGGAAATTAAGAGAGAAAGAGGAGAGAGGATGCTAGAAATTGAAAAGATGGGAGCAATTTCTGGTTAAAAACACACAAGAAAATGAAAAATCAGAGGGATTCAGGAAAAGGAAGAAGACAGAGCCAGGCAACAAATTCACTTGGACCAAGGGCAAATGTGGAATGTTACTGTAGATAAGCTACATAGCATTCCTTACTTTTTATTAGACCTGGCAAATGGGTCATTCAGGTCGGGTATGGGTCGGGTCATTTCGGGTCGGGTCAGGTTCGGGTCGGTCGGTCATTTTGAATTTCGGGTTGAGTTCTGGTCAACTGATAATCGGGTCGGGTCGGGTATCGAGTCAACACTTCGGGTCGAGTTCGGTCGGGTCGGGTCGGGGTCAATTCGGGTCGAGTCAATTTCGGGTCAGGAATCGTTTTTTTATTCAAGTGGCCTAGAAGATTTTGTATTCCAAGAATCTCAAAATATGTAAAATACTTACACTGTTACACATTACAAATTAATAAAAAAAAATTAAGTTAGTTTGATTGCGATTATTTTCTATTTTAGTTTGCTCAGGTCAAATCGTTTGCTTAAATAGATTCTGGTCATTTCAGGTATAAAGTAATTTTAGTTCGGGTCACTTTGGGTTTCGAGTCTATTTGGGTCAATTAATTCAAGTTAAAGGTCGGATCACTTTGAGTATCGGGTCAGGAAAACTTCGGTCTCGGGTCACTTCGGGTCTCGGGTCAACTTCGGGTCGGGTCATTTCGGATTTTGGGTCAAGGTCGGGTCAATTCCACTTCGGGTCAGGTATGGGTCGGGTCGGGTTGATTTCGGTTTCGGTCAATTTCGGTCACTGTTTTCGGGTCAATTTCGGGTCATGGGTCGAGTCATTCGGGTCGGGTCATCGGGTCTGGGTCAAGATTGCCAGGTCTACTTTTTATTAAGGGACTTTGTTTAAATACAAGTAGAGTATATAAGGTCAAATTTTTTTTTGAAAAACTACTCCCTTCGTCCCAATATATAGTTCATGTTTGTGTTTTTCACGGTATTTCAGAAATGGGAGGAAAAGGTGGATGAAGTACATTAAAAGTGGAAAAAAGCTAGACACAAGTACAAGACAAGTGAACAATTTAAGGGGAAAAGTAAAAAAGTACAATTATAGACAAAAGTTAGAGAGAGAAAGTGAAAAAAAGTACAAGGCAAGTGGATAATTTAAAGGTGAATTAGGAAATTCAATGAATAAAGTTATAAAAAATGAGGGTATAATGGTCTTTACATACTATCCAAAAATAGAAACAGGAACAATATTTTGGGTCTCCAAAATAGGAAAACAGGAACTATAATATGGGACGGAGGGAGTGATTTATATCGGATGGATGACGGATCGGGTGATACGGATGACGGATCGGGTGATGGATGGAACGGAGCCCCACCCGCATCCAACCCGATCCGTCACCCGCCCTTCATCCGTTTAATGCGGATTTTCGTCCATTTATTTATATCGAGTGAATTGGATTTACGAATATCCATTTATAATAGCCTTCCCAATCCATTGCTTTGAACAATTCCTTTCATTTCAACTGTTTTTGGCACCATGTTGATGTTTGAGAGGGTCTTGATAGTTGACATAGCAAAAGATCCATGTTCCATGATAGTTGTATGCCTTGGACTTACTCTATGGATATAGGGCCGGTTTTGATCATTAGACTTGGGCTTGTGTCACACCCGTTAGGACTACCAGAATAAGATATACGAAGTAGTAATCATCATTAATTTATTGAGAGTTCTTTGGCTAATCTATGTCGAACTTTCTGATTTCTCCTCTAATCCTCTTCTAGTCTTCGGTACCCCTTTTTAATTTGCCGTCGTCTAACAACTGAAGCGGAGTAATAATTTGCAAGCTAAAGAACACGAACATATGTTGTTAATTTGACGAGGTGCACAATGAGCACTATACACCCGGATGCACCTAATAATTTTGATCAAAGATTCATAGGCATTGTAGTACTCTTACAACACTCATTAAGCTAACTAATTAAACTTAAACGTTTCAAAAAAAAAATTAGAAAGTAAATTAGTTTCCCTTTCAATGAATTATCCCCCTATATGACTCTTTTTTAAGGTAATTTCGTCACCTAAATAAAATATATTCGAGTAAGTAGCGCTCATGGGAATTTTACCAGGTCTTTTGAGCAAAGAAACAAAACAAAATTGCCCGTAAGTTGGGCCTTCAAGTCAAAAGCACTTGTATGAGAAACCTAATGGCAACAACAAACCTTTGCAAACTATTTCTATATTTCACTTGGATAGTTGGATGAATTGGTCAAATTACTTAAACCAACTAGGAACACAATCCCTTTAAACTCCTTATCACTCTGGCAATTAAGTTAACACTACCAACAGAATAAAATCGATATTACAAATAGGCGAAAGGCATTCTGAAGTACACAACAGAACCTCCACCATCAGTCCGCACACGGCCACACATCTTGTTTTAACTGTTGTGCTACTCATTTCTGGGCAAAACTTAACTGAGCCAACATCCTGGTCCATCTTCGCCTGGTTATAAAGTCAGCTAAGGCAAAGTACTGCTACAATCAGACTGTCAAAAACATATGCTGCATACAAAGTCATAATCTGTAAAACTTATGATGCATTATCGCCAGTATCAATCAAAACAATTACTCGTACAATTAAGGTACTAGTGTACTACCACATGTAATCAAATGTACACAACATCATTACAATACAACAGCACAAACAGCCAATTCCTCGTTGAAGCAAATGATCATATATATAAAGAATAAGCCTACAAGTGAAATGACAAAAACTCAGATCACTTTCATGTTTTACCAGCAATAAACATACTGATGTAGAACAAATTTATAATCCCTTTCTGTCGAATACAAAGCCAAAGGGTAAAACCAAGGGATAAAGAAAAAAAAAAAAGAAATCACATACTACATGCTTAAGAAAAAAGAAATAAAGAATCTACACATAATACAGGCTTTTCAGTCCTTCATACTTCCTCATTTGAAAGGGAGCCAAAAGAACAAACATATTCTTACCTGCTATCTTGCAGTTCCTAAAACGGGCCTACTTTTGGGGGCTAATCCCCTTCTTGAGTAGATTTCCGAACTTCCGGTATAAAGGTTTTTTCTTCTTTTTGGAGTCAGAGTTCGCACCATTATCTGACGGAAGCTCATTCATCTGATCAATGGTCTCAGCAGGTTCGGTCTTGGAATCAACTTCGTCGTCCAATGAACCTTGTTCTGTTTCCATCTCAGTCGAGAGATCTTTGTCAACCTTGTAGCTTTCCCACATCTTTGCTTCAAATTCTGGGGTTTCATTTCTTGGCATCTCTTTATTCTCTGCTACTACAGTGGGTTTACCATTATCTTTATTCTCAGGCTCAACTGAAACATCAACAGTTTTGGCTCCCTTGCTCACACCATTGCTCAGTTCAACAGGCAAATGCTTTTCACTTGCTTCTGTTTGCTGAGGTAGAAACTCTACTGATGGCATATTCTCGCCACAATGTCCATTTTCTTCGGAAAACTCTACCACTTTTGGGAGCATATCGTACTCTTTGTCACTGTCTGAGAGCTCACCATTTTCTCGGGTTCTTTGGTAGGCCTTGGCTTCTTCAAGCAATTTGGTCAATTCGTCTATCTTCCAGACATTTGCATCTTCTGCAGCCCGAAGCTGTTCGATCTCTCTAATCATATTTTGCATTTCATTTTCTTTAGCACGCAGGCTGTCCTTCAACTTCAAACTCTCAGCCTCAGCTTCATCACGGGCTTCGTTTAAGGAAACTGTCTCTGACATTGCTTCCCTGAGCGAACTCCTTAACTGAGATCCTTCCTCCTGTGCTGCACCAGCTTTTTCTTCTGCTTCCCTAAGTAAGTGCACCAGCCTCATTATTTCTTTTTCCATTGAGGACTTTTCTTCTTCAGATCTTTTTACATTATTCACCAGCTGCAGCTCCTTCTGTTCCCACTCAGCCTTAGTGTCCTCGTAACTCAGCCCCGACTGTTCAACTATTGATTTCTCTTCTTCTAGCCTCTTTATGCAGTTATTCAGCTCCAGCTCTTTTACCTCCCACTCGGTCTTTTGGTTTTGGTGCTCTAATGTTGATTGCTCCATCATTTCTGTAAGATGGTTAATCTCCTGCTTGGACTCATCAAGCATGCTTTCATACCTCTCATTCGATGCCTTCAAAACCTCCTTCAGGTCTTCCATTTGGATATCAAAATCTATCTTCGATTGTTCCACTGTGTTTGTAAGGTGATCGATCTCTCGTTTTGAATCTTCAATAATGGCCTCATACTTCTCACTTGTTGCTTTAAGAACCAGCTGCAGATGCTCAATTTGTGTTTCAAAGTTTTCATGTTCCGCTTGACTTGATAACAAGCTCTCTTTGGCTTCCCTTGCTTCAGCAGAAACTTCATGCAAAGCTGAAGCTAAGCTTTCCATTGCTTTCTTGCTCTTCTCCTCTTCTTCTTTCAATGTTTCCATCTCATTAATCAGTTTATTTTTCTCTTCTAAAAGGTCCTGAACACTAGAAGCTGCAAGCCTCTCATTTTCCAGAGCCTGGGCTTTCTCTTCCATCACAGTTTCAAGCTCTGACCTAAGAGATTCCATCTTCTTAGCTGCCTCCCTAGATTCTTCATTTGCTTTCTCTAGATGGCGCTCCGATTCCTCCAAATCTACTTTCTTGTTTTCAAGCGAGATTTCCAACAGTGAAACCTTCTCCTTAAGAGCTGCAATTTCACATTCTGCGTCATGTAGCAAGTCACTATTTCCTTCAAGCTGCTTCAAAATTGACTCAACTGATTCTGACGCCGATTTCTCCAATTTATTTGATTCTGTCACCTTCAATTCCAGTTCCTCAGCTCTGCTTTTCCATTCATCTAGTAAATTTAAGGCATACGATTCAGCCATCCTTGCAGCTTCCAACTCTACATTTAGTTGCTCATAAGCCTCTTCCTTCTGAACCAACTTCTCCTGGAAGCCCTTTGCCACTTGTAGCTCTTGCTGTAGAGAATGCATCTCCGATTCCAAGTCCCTCACAGTTTTTTCATTTGATTTTTCTCGCTCGACCAAATCCTCTTCAAGATCCTTGGCCTTTTCAAGCTGTTGTTTCAGGAAAT
The DNA here is from genome assembly GCF_001683475.1 of Chenopodium quinoa. Classification (NCBI taxonomy): domain Eukaryota; kingdom Viridiplantae; phylum Streptophyta; class Magnoliopsida; order Caryophyllales; family Amaranthaceae; genus Chenopodium; species Chenopodium quinoa. Next base: position 172,369 of record NW_018742241.1, read on the forward strand.
CTATCTCTGACTTGAGCTCCACAACAGTCACGTCAAAGGATACCTTCTTCTCAGCCAACTCTTCCTCGAAATACTTAGCGTTTTCAAGCTCTTTCTTTAAGGAATCAATTTCCAACTGTAGCTGAGTAACAACTGTCTTGTGGGACTCTTCTTTTTCAATCAACTCTACCTTGAAGGCCTTCGCTATCTCAAACTCTTGTTGTAGAGAATTTAACTCTGATTTAAGTTCATCTACAACATTTTCATAAGACTTCTCCTTCTCTATAAAATTCAGCTCACTACACTTCGCCTTCTTGAGCTCTTCTTCCAAAGAAGCCATTTCTGATTTCAATTCTGCCACTGTTAGTTCATAGGACTTTTCCTTATCAACCAAGCCCTGCTCACATGCCCTTGCCTTGTCAAGCTCTTCCCGCAGGATTTTCAGCTCCGAATTCAAATCTTCCACAATCTTCTCATAAGATTTATCTTTCTCATGGAGTTCTTGTTCAAAGTTCTTAGCCTTTTCAAGTTCTTTCCTCAAAGAATCCAATTCTGATCTCAATTCTGCAACTAACCCATTCTCAGAATCTTCACCATCATCCTTTGACTCAAGCAAACCCTTCAGCTTTGCAAGCTCCGCTGAGAGGAGTTCGGCCTTTTCAGCATGAATCTCAGCAATCTTGGTGGCATCATCAGCATGGCTAAGAGCCTGATTTTTAGTATCAGTAACCATCGCCAACTCCTGCTTAATCCTTTGAAGCTCTTCAGTAGCTGTGAGAAGAGCAGTCATATCTAAAGCATGTTGACTCCTCACTGCTTCTAACTCTTTTTTCCACTCCTCTTCTTTCTTCTGTGCAGTATCAATTCCTGCTTGCTCCAATTCAACAGCTCGAAATTTTTCAATCTCTGAACTCTCCTCGGCTTGCTTTTGAGCCACCAAAGACTCCTCAAGCTTCTTATTAGCTTCATCTGCTTGTTTCTTTGCCTCTTTCAACTCATTGAGAGCATGATTCTTCTCTTTTTCAGCCAAATGTAACTTATCTTTTGCCTTTTTCAGATCATCTTGCGCAGCTGATAACTGGGCCTGCAACTCTGATGGCTTAAAAATACGCGGCAGTGGCTTCTGAATGAACAAAAACAGAAATTTGCATCAGAATAATACATTATATACTAATTCACATCAAAGAATATTACAGTCCAACCAATCCCATTCAATTCCCACAAAAGAATATTACATTCCTGCCAATCCCATTCAATTTCCATAAAAGAGTATCACATTCCAACCAATCACATTCGATTTTGAGTAGCTGAAACTACTATTCTCACAGTAGATACCAACCAAAAAATCATCAAATAAACTTGTAAATACACCTATATATACAAAAGAAAAAGCATTAGCACCCAAAAGCTTACAATTCCACCAATCAATTTCGATATCCAGTCACAAAATTATCACTTACTACTACTTTCATTTAACAGATGGGTTCTACAGAATATACCAGCAACATCTAAGTACACCCTACACTGATAAAACAACACCAAAAAAACATAATTCAAAATGAGATATCAGGGAATCAGTTAAACATACTTCTGGTGTCGAAACTCGAGTGGTGGATCGAGTAATGGATGGCTTTGAAGTAACAGACCGTGGTGAGGACCGATCAATCGAAAGCCGCGAATTCTGAACAGGAGAAGGTGAATCAGCATCTGATTTTAGTGATCCTGCCTTACCTAATTTGGCAACTCTAGGTGTAGTTGTTGCAGACTTGCTGCTGGGAGTATCAGATCTGCCCATAGTTCATAATGTGATCATTACACATTGCAATTGCAGATCAACTTACCAAAAATAGTAAGCATAAATATAACATTACTAGTTCCCATGTTACAGAAAACTTAGAAAAGGTCCAAATTTTAGTTAGATCCAACACAAAAAAAAAATCCCATTTTTTTACAGTATAATCAGAATTGGTATATCACAATCTCATCAAATTTCACTGGAAAAAAACCCCAACTAATCATAATATTTTATAGTAACAGTAATTACCCATTTAAAAATTTCTCATTTTCTATAATTAAATTATGATATTGGGTTTTTTTTTTCATGGTAATTATATAAAATTAGCAGAAATTAAGAGTAACCCATTTCACCCAAATACCCAAAAAAAAAAAAAAAAATCAAGATCAAACAGCAACAAAAAAACCAAATCAGATCTAAATGACAGGAAAAAAAATAGAAAAGAAGTTTACTTACTTGGACTTTGAAGACATGGGTGCTCTGCAAGTCAAATTAAAATCAGTTTTTTGAAGTTACCAAAAAATTAATCTTGCAACAAAGAAAAATAGTAATGGGTGCTAAATTTCTGACATTATAATTCCAGAAAAGAAAATGAATGTGATTAATAATTTAACCATAAGAAAGAAAAGAAAAGTAAAAGAGTTGAGATGTGTTTATAAGTTGATAAAAAAGAAGAACTCTCTTTAATTTTTTTTTTTTTTTTTTTTGAAAACTCTTTAATTTGGTTTGGAGTTTCCTTTTCAGTTTCCTCTGTGTCTGTCTGTCTGTCTGTCTACCGTTCTAATCTCTCCTAATGACTGCTTCGGTGCCCACTACGGGCACTACTGCTATACGGTTGTATCTATGAATTGGACAAATCTAACCTTAGACCGTTCTTTTCTCTTCTTTTCCCAAGGTTTGTAAAGTTACGATTATACGAATATCGAGTCGAAGTTCAAGACGTTTGGATTGAGATTAGTTTGAGTTAAGTTTGGATCAAAAATAAATTTAAATAATCCTAGTTTTTAACATAATAATATTATAGCACAGTGATTAATTTTGACCTTTTGAAATAGAGGTTATAAGTTTAAACTTTGATTCCTTCAATATTTGTGTCCAAGATTTGTGACTAGTTTGGATGATAATATTGTTAACAAGTTATGTACTTATGTATGATTTCAAGATGGTTAGGGTCTGAGTTTTAACTGATCGTATCCTGTTCCCTTGTTTATTTTCTTATTAACTCCATAATAACTGTAAGTTTGTAACACTTGGAATTGATTAGATAGTGTTATACGTAATACCGAGTAAATATGAAGTACTACCAATTTAAAACCGAAGTAGTATTTTTTTTTTGATAGTAATTATAATTTTTTGTTTGCAATTATTATTAGTCACATCAAATTTTTCGTTGGGTCAGATTAAAACAGAACATAATTTTGGGTATATAATTCTTACGTAGGTCAAATTTTGTGATGTCTACTTTTTACCTTATATTATTGGTTGATTTCGACCCGTTGTACTTTTAGTAAAATAGACAGGATAGTGGGTGGATATATTGTGGCCTTTGTGGGTCATTTTTTTTTTTTTTTTTTTTTTTTAATTTATTTAAATCGAGTGTAGTAGTGAGAATTAAAGAGCACAGTAATAGTCTACTAATCGTAGTGCATTTACTAAAAGGAGTTTAAGATGATGTTTCTCTTGCTTCTTCAAATGTAACGTACAAAGATTAGTATAGCTATCAGTTTTTGATCCGAATTGTTAAATCTGACTGTTTTAAATTGAATCGAAAAGGAATTGAACCGTTAAAAATCCGTTTTTGAAAACGAAAACCGACCAAATCCAATTTTTTCCAATCCGAAACTGAACTGAATCGAATTTGTGCGAACTGTTACTAACCCGACCCGTTATCAAGCCAAACCGTTACAACCCGAAACTGAAAACAACCCAAACCGCTTACGTCTGAACCTGATAGTAACCTGGCCCATTTTAAACCGAAAACCGGTTAAACCCGACAAAAATTCGATAAACCTAAACCGTTCCAACTCGTAACCCATTGTGACCGAACCATTTATAACCCATAACCCATTGTGTCCGAACCGTTTTCAACCCGTAACCCCTTGAGACCGAACCGTTTACGACCCGTAACCAGTTATGACTGAGTCGTTTACAACCCGTAATCCAACACGTTTATGATCTGATCCGTTTCAACCCATTACTTGATAAACCCAACTTATTTATGCCTTAACTTGATTATAACATGACCTGTTCCTACCCATTATCTGACTAACTCGACTCGATAAGGATCCCATACGATTTTAACCCGATATGATTTGAACTGAAACCCGCTTCAAATTGGGTAAACCCGTTTTCAAACCAACCAAGTTCAATCCAAACCGATTATGACCTGAACCGATAATGACCGGACCCGATTTCACCTGATTTGTTTTGAACCGAAACCCATTTTCAAACCGACCCAGTTTAACCCAAACTGATGATGACCCGAACCGATTACAACCCGACCTGATTAGGATCCGAACTGTTTTGAACCGAAACCCACTTTAAACTAGCTAAACCCGTTTTCAAACCAACCAGGTTCAACCCAAACTGATTATGACCAGAACCGACTTCAACCCTACCCGATTAGGACCCAATCCGAATAGAAACCACAATAAAAAAAAATAAAAAAACCAACCGAACTGACCCGATAATTTTCAAAATCGACCCAAACCGACCCGCTAATCATTTCAACTCGTTATAAAACCGATCCGTTATAACCCGAAACTGATAAACCCAACCCAAACCCAAACTGTTTACCCAAATTGACACCCCTAAAGATTAGAGATTCCTTTAAAACACCCTCAAGACTTAAAGTGATTAACACCCGTATTTTGTTATACTAATTTCATGGTAGACCGAGCCAAGAGTCGCGGGCCACGCTCCATGGGCTAAGAGCATTCACATTCATTGGAAATTAGGGTCATTATTGACAAAATAAGTATGTAGGGACCTTCCCACCAATGTCACTACTTCCCCATTTGACAAATATTTTTGGGGAGGTTATTTTGATGGAAAGTCTTCCAAAAATTCAAGTGAGCTCAACTTGCATCAATGTAGGTATGGAAAAATAGGAGAGAGAAAATAAATGGGAGGTTAATGAATGTAAGTATGGAATTGTAAAATGGGAAAGATATGTGATAAAGTTAATGAAAAGTGATATGGACTAATGAGGTGAGGAGAGAGAAACTATGGGGAGCCCCATGAATGTTGATGCTTCTCATGGTCTAAGACTCTAGACTACCTAACCAAATACTCTAGGTTACGAGTCTCAAGAGGATTTTCGTTGATGGATACTCGTAGGGTTCAGTCACTCGTAATTTCTTTTAATTAATTAACTAACATAATATGTAAGGATATTTAAGATATGTAAAGATATATTCTTATAAAATATCTCCTAAACATAGTAATATATTCTATATCAAAGAATCTACATAATCAAGTATACACGTCAAATGTTACTCCTCTCTTCCACTAAGAGTGTGCCATGTAATCCGATGAGAGATATGAATTGTATGCGTCAAGATTTGAACTTCATTTCTTCAGAAAATAAATAAGAAGTCATCTCATCTTCGCTATCTAATAGATGCGCTTATTTATTTACTTTAAATAACACTTAAGGTAGACCATGTGATTGTTTTTTATTAAAAAAAAATAAAAAAAAAATTAAAAAAATAGCAACTATGTACTAAATATTGCATAGAAAACAAACTTCTAGAGCTTGGACATCCATGGGATGATTTCCTCTTTATCAATTCATTTTTTGAAACAAATCAATTCATTAATAAAAAGTCATACGACGTTTACAAATGAAATCTAAATTAACAAATACATAAAATTGAATCAAATAAGAGTTTCCTTCATCAAAGCTACGATCGTTGAATAAATCTTGCACTGTTGTACATCTCTCGCACACATCACTGTAATATACAGCCTTTTTGGAGAGACGGTCTAACGATTTGTTGTAGCTGTAATGATGATTTTCATTTGATTCATTTGAACGTAATTGAAAACTTGACAACTGTTGCGATTCCGAACAAATCTTTACCAATGAACTAATAATAGGGAAAAAGATAATTACCTTTTTAATAAACCCTAACCCACAAAAAAAACCCTAAACAAAAAAAAAAACTAAACTAACAAACACTAATGACTCCACCATTGAGAGACACTCTGCCATAGGGAGACGAACGAATATCTACACTATTCGTAGATTTATTGAAACCTAAATCCGAGAACTAAAGAAAATCAAGGGAAAAGGGTCGAAAATAGTCTAAATTTTGAAGAAATTAGACTATTTCCGGCCTAAACAGCCAAGAATTTAAAAAACCCTAGAAGAAGGGGGGGGGGAGAGAAAAGGAGTAGAGAGTTTGCGTTACTAGTCTCGATCATCTCCTCTCTACCAATTTATTTTTGTTCATAAACATGTACAAATGCTTATAATCACATTTTGTCATCACTAATATATTTTTCATCATAATATATTTTGTCATCACTAATATATTTTCTTAACAACATGGTTTATAGTTTAATTTTTTTAATCACTAACTTATGACAAATTATCTTTTATTTATATATATATATATATATATATATATATATATATATATATATATATATATTTTCTTTTTTTGGGAATTTTGAAAATTTTACACTATTCATGCAAACTATTTTGTCCATCTTTTGTGACAAAATCTTAGAAAAACATAGTTTTGTGGAGTATTTTAGATTTGTCTCGTATATACTTTTAAAATATAAAGTACTAACTTTTTTTTTTATAATCTTTTACCGATGTATGATTAAATATATTAATTGTATAAAATGTGCATTATCAAGTGTAAAATCTCTAACGTTGCAATTAAAAAAGAGCGGAGAAAGTATGTCATCCCTTGGTTTATTTGATCTTTATTCAATTTTCCCCCCTAATTTATGATATGAAGCAATTCTCAATGTTGTTTTAATTCTAACATTATGGTAGAACGTTTGTGTTTATGTACTACTCACACAACCTATTTGATAAGTAGTAATTTAAAATAGTGATAATAAGAATGAATTTGTATGCGAGCATAAATTTGTAAGATAAATCAATATTTATTCTCATGGTAATTACTAGCATACCCCCTTAAGGGAATTTTTCAACTCTTGCCCTACTGTGGTATCATGTTTTTAAGCCTGGCGGCTTTCCAAGGAAAAGAACCTAGATGAAAAAAAGTCGCCAACAAGTTTTAGGAACTTGTAAACCGTTCACGGGTGTGAAGGTTACACCCCATTCATGGTCACAGAGATCGCTAACTCCATAGTGGTCCGCAACCATGACTGGATGTTCGAGGATGATGGTACGAATCCAACCTTAAAGAGAGTGAACCCGCTCTAAATAGGCCTCTACTTAATTCTTATGATATTCATGTGCGCTTTTCGATCAACATATACATACATCAAATTAATCCTAAAACTGTTTAATTCTATGTTGGTTGATTATTAATGAAGAATCAAATCTATTATCACTTGAATTAAAATCATAATTGCCTAAATCAAATTATTAATTATCTTATTAGGCGTGATTTCAAGTACAAATTCCCTTTAAACCTGCAAGAAAGGAGCGTGATCAAGCAATAGTAATAAATCATCATGAATAATCAAGCAACATGTGATTAATACAACAATTATCATCATAACAACATCATAAAAAACGTCGTTAGTAAGATCCTAGGCATGATACTAAACGGATTAATAACAAATCCTAGCATGTTACTAATAATCAAAATCAAAGCGTTAACCTAAACATGATCCTAGAAATCATAAAAACATCCTAAGCATGCTACTAGGAATTAAAATAACATTGTAAACATAATTTCTACTCCAAAATCAAAGAATAATAATAAGGGTGATTGAATTACTCACTTTGATGCCTCAACCTTCTTGCTATTAAAACAATACACACGTTAGTAAACTTCAAAAAAGTTAAATCAATAAAGCAAATAAATCAAATATGAATTGAAATATAGATTAGGGACAAAACCCTAATAACTATCAACCTTTTACGTCGAGGTCGAAGGCAACGTCGAGTATGGTTTAGAGTAATCGAATCTCGTGAATGAGGTATTGTGACTGATTTAGGAGAGTATCAAGGATGTGTTTAGGCTAAGGATAAGAACATGGGTGTTTAAGAACTTCGAGGATTATGATGGTTGTTGATGGTAATTGTTGATGATGATTGGAGTAGGTGGTTATAGCTTATAATTGATGGTTCTAGCTGATTTTAAAGCGAGGAAAACGACATCTAATAAGAAGGAAAAAGAGAGTCTGGCGATCAGAAAAAGATTAGAATTTTTGGACGAAATAGAACTGCTCTTGGCACGGGGCGACAGAATTGTTGCGGCGCGATGAAGCTGACGTGTCGCGTTGGTTCTGTCGTTCTGCGATGATTTTCAAAGATAATAAAGCCGTACGGATTTTGATTTCTAATAGAATTAGGTTTGTGAAATATATCCGGATGTCTTTTAATTTGAATGGGATAAGGACTATCATATGAGAAATTTTATTCGGTTTCGAACTCTTTTGATCTTTATCTTTTCGGAAAGGATAAAATAGAACCTTCTAGAGAATTCTAGAAGCTCCAAACTGATTAGGAAAATGTTTGAACCCTCATATAGTCATTGGGTCATAGCTAAGGTGGACCTAAGCTCGGTTTGGGCTCGGTTTAGTATTTTGGCCATAACTTATTCGTTTTAGTCGGACTTGGGCTTATAATATATCGTTGGAAAGCTTTTTTCAAGCCCCATCCAACTAAGCAATAATTGGACTGAGATTATGGACCAAAATAATCTGGTTCGGACGTTTTTATGATTTGGACACGAAATGTATGATTTTAAGGACACGAAATAAATGATTTTGGGTTTAAAGACATGAAATGAATGGTTTTGAAGTAAAACATATTAGGCAAGGTTAGTATGGTCAAGGCTTAAGGAAACTTCACGAGACTCTTCAGCTCTTTATCGAACTCGTTAATCAAAGATGTGAAAGGTACTCATCACTGAGTTTGATTTTTGGGGAGACACAATCAGGTGTCTACACCCCTAAATATATTAATACTTTTTAATTTCTTCTAAACCTTCTAACCTTTATAACCACTTGGGGAGGGGTGTTGGGAGGTAATGAACATGAAGAAGAAAATACAAAATTAGGAGTTGTTCTGTTTATCTTATTTTCACTTATTTCAAGTCTAATTAGTTCAGATTAGTTCAGTTCAGGAAAAATAAGTTCTGATAACGGTTGCCCTATTTCAAATTACAACCAAAATAAATTTTAATAAGTTCAAATAAGTTCAGATAAGTTCAAGTAAATTCACATAAGTTTAAATAAGATCTGATAAGTTTAGATAAGTAAAAATCAGGTGAATATAATACACTAGTGATGAGATTTATAGTACAATTGACATTATAAAATTACTTTACTTATCAAATTACACTTAAAATTCATTTTCATTACTATAACTATAAACGACTAACAAACAAACCGAGTATTTTTGTATAGGCTTAGGAAGAACGGTTACCATTGTCCATTAATTAGTTTGTGGGAATGTAAAGCTAACTATTAGTGATGGAGATTCATTGCCTAAAAGTTGTTGCAAACTAGACTTGTTGAGGTTGGATTCAAATAATAATAACCACACTCGTGATTTGATGGACAAACTATCTTCGTTTTATTTGTTGGATTGCTTAATTGCAAATGCTTCTTATAATCTTATATTAGTAGTTAAATAATCTAATCTCAAAGCAATTGTGAAAATTTAAATGTTCCAAAAAAAAATGTGGGAACTAACTCTTGGATTAAAAAGTCAAGAATGTCACACTCATTTCATAGTGTTATATTATTATATCCTTGTCTTTTTCTTGCACCCTAACCCCTATTTATACTTTAGCGTCGGTAGTGAGGAGATTAATTGATAAATATAGCACTATTTAATGGGATTAATTAGATTGTCATTAACAAAATTTAGTGCCTTCGAAAACGACTTCAAAAGAAATGCATGCCTTACTCTTTTACAAATTCTATTATGTAGTAGGTACACCTTAAGTTAGTCGTTAGTCCCTATATCTCAGATTAGTCACACTGATTTGACGACCTAAGATTTTATTCTCTTACTCGTAGATGTTAGTGGAGTATTTATTTATTTATTATTATTTTTATTTATTTTTTTCGTATAGTAGAAATTAGGGCATTTGCTTTTGGAGAGTTGTGTGAGTGTAAACCTTGTATTAATTTTTTTTTAATTAAAAAAAAAAATTACTGTAAGTTCCAAACTAATTAACAAAAAAGTAATTGGACAGAAAAATATGGATAATTTTCTTACATAGAAGTGCCGTAAGTAATTTGCATGGGATGAATTTTATAAGAAAAGTAGTGCAACTAATTCGGAACAGATTGGAGAAGTATCAAGTTTGTGTTTAAACAAAGCAAAGCTTATATATCTAAACTTATCTTAGGAAAATTACTATGATTAATAAACTAGAGCATCCCTTATGACATTTATAGCTAGCTGAACTGGTTTGCATTAACTCATTTAAAAACTTACTTATTAATAATCCTTAAATTTAAAGCATGCCTTGCAAAGAGTAGCCATTATATTATATGAGATCTCTCTTTCAATTCAATTTAATTAATATCTTTAGTATGCTAAGTAATCAATGTTATGTTTGTAACTATTGTCTACTACCTCCTTTTATGAGGCAAATAAATGTTTAAATAAGTTATGAGAAATTATGATCAATTTATTTTACAACATATTTACACTTTAGGATCGGAATGGTGGTTCACATATAGACTTCGTTTGTTATAATAGAGAACAAATTTCATCAAAAATTATTTTTAAAAGTAAACAATTTTCAGTAGGGTTCTTTTTTGTTTGATTAAAGAAAAACTTATGAAGAAAAAGAAAAATGAAAATAAAAGCGAGGTGAAGGATATATATAGAGGAGAGAAATAGAAAAATGAAGTGTAAAGAGAAAAATATAACATATCTTCATAACAAAACGAAAAAAAAAAGGGTTTTCCTCATCTAAAAAGAAACTTTCCACCTGTGGGGAATTTGTTTACAACCCTATAACAAAACAAACAAAATAATGAAAATTGAGAAATGAAAGAAAACTATTTTCATGGAAAATGTTTCCACCAAAAGGGATCTTTGAAAGACAATTTTGGAGGTTCATAGTATGTCAATGGTCTTTTTCTTTGAGAAGGAATCAATGATACCCACCGTTAAGGGTATCGCATCACTTGAATGGGTGATTCAATTTGTGTTGTTAAGCCCTAACCGCTTTGTTTTCCTACCCCATTTACTTAATGTTATAGGCACTTGGTGTCCTTTTCAGCTCGTTAATATGTTTGCCATTTGTTTGTTCGACGTTCTCTATGCATTCTCCAAGTTCAACGGAAAGTTGAATACATAAATAGGATGGTGTGTTCCTTGTCGCATGCTCGAAGGCAAAGGTCAAATTATTTAAACCAGCAAGATCAAATATGGAAGTACTTTAATTTAATATATTCTCGATGTAATAGAGGAGATAGTAAGACTCGCAGGTTTTTTTTTTTTTTTTTTTTTTTTTTAAAGAAAACAGCCGAAAGAGGGTCAACTAACTTTCATTCATAGGAAGGTCCAAAGACAATAAATTAACAATACAAGAAGGAAAATGATCAAGCCAAATATGTCTACATACAGCCCAAGGCAAACAATGAGCAAGCTCATGGGCTACTTTATTACCCTCCCTACGAACAAAGCTCCAAGAAGCATGGTGCCATAATCAAAATATGGTGCCATAATCAAAATAAGAACAATTGTTTATAATTTCGATCTATTGCATGAGATTTTTAGATGAGCATCTGCTTGACTCTTTTCACAAATACCACATCAAAGTAGTTTTATTGATAAGTGTTAAGATAAGTTCGAATAGATTTAGATTATCAAGTTAAATTCAAACAAGTTTAAGGAAAAGTTTAGGTTGAAAAGATGTATCCTAAGTGTGGCAAGCAGGGGTGAGCATGGGACGAGTACCCGTACCATTACTACTAACGGTTCGGGTAACCAATAACCAATATCACTAAAAGTGATATGCATAAACCGAACCAATAAGTTCGGATATCCGGTGTTCGGGTACTCGTATTTTGGATCGATTATTGGGTACCCAATAAGATATCCAATAATGTTAATTAAACTTAATAATATAGTTATTTTGATATCATTTAACACTAATTAACAACAATACCATAAGATCTTGACCAAATTATTAATAATATTACTAATCATTGATATTCAAGTGATTATGAAGTAAAGTAAGAGTTTATATTTTGGAAAAATAGATTTAAATGTCAAAGATTCGGCAAACTCATACACCGTCCGGCCACTAATCTGACGGCCATCCACAACCCAATACCATTCGCCAAATGGGGCATGGACGATCTAGGTCTGTATACGCCTGCTACAGGCAGACGGAGGTATATCTTGGTTGCTGTTGACTACTTCACCAAATGGGTAGAAGCAGAGGCGGTCAAAGGCATTAAGACAAAGGATGTCATCTCCTTCATCTGGAGAAATGTTATCACCCGGTTTGGGGTACCTATGTCTATGGTCTTTGACAATGTCCCTCAGTTTGAGACGCCTACTCTCAAGAATTGGTTGGGAGACCAAGGGATCTCTCATTGCTTTGCATCAGTCGGTCGTCCCTAAGCAAACGACCGGGTGGAAGCCTTCAACAAGTTAATCCCTGATGGCATTAAAAAGAAAATTGAAAGAGCTGGTGGTCTATGGACGGATGAGTTGCCGCATGTTCTATGGGCCATCAGAACAACTGAAAAGGGTCGACTGGTGAAACCCCATTCTTTATGGTTTATGGTGCTGAGGCTGTCTTTCCCATTGAGCACTATGAGCCGAATCTTCGAGTCATGCTATGACGAAGAGGCTAACTGGGAGGTCATGCAGCTAACATTGGACTCACTCCCGGAACCCAGGGGCAATGCTGTCTTGTGTCATGAGATTTACCGTCTGAGAATGACGAGAGCCTACAACAAAAGAGTATACAAGCGGCCCTTGAAAGTAGGAGACTTTGTGTTACGGAAAATGGAGGCAACCAGTAGGCCAAAAGCAGGGAAAGCTGACCCCCAATTCGGAAGGCCCCTATCGGATCTATGAAGAAGTAAGAGGCGGCGCCTACCGCTTGAAAACACCAGATAACAAGCAGCTAGCCAGAATTTGGAACGTAGATAACTTGAAAAAGTACTACTTCTGAGCCTTGTAAAATTTTTTGTAAATAAAGGCACATCAATAAAAAGTTGCTATTTGTTTTCAATACTTTTTATGCATCCTCCCAACAGGAATGCCTTCTGTGCAATGTGCAGACGGCCTTATTTAACCCTATCATCTACTTCAACATGAGGAGATATAAGCTAAGTTCAATACTTAGCAGCTATTAATGAGGCTAATGGCCAGATGATATTTATGAGGCCAATGGCCGGATGATCTTTATGAGGCTAATGGCCGGATGATCTTTATAAGATACGTCCGCTTCAATATGAGAGGACGTCCGGCGACGTCCATCTGGGTGAATTCGTCGCAGAGTGCATCTCCCATTTGGGTGACACATTGCTCTATAAACTTAAAACAAACGGCCCTACCGACTGTCTAGAATAAGATAAGTTCAAAGCTGTTTGAATTGTCAAATGAGACTAAGTTAATGAAACTGCCGACTGTTTTAATACAAGCAGTACTCGGTTACCATCTTGGTCAGATATCGCCTGCTATTGCTCAGGGGCAATACAGACGACTAAATTTGAGGATGTAAGCTAAGTCCAATACTTAGCAGCTAATTGAAAAATAAGCTAAGTCCAAAACTTAGCAGCTAAACTTTAAAAGCAACTAGATGCGGCCACATGCCTTCTGCTTCTTGAATAAAACCCAAATCCGTCTACTCCAACATAAGTAGGCATCCGGTGACAAAGACTGAGTAACCTAATAAGGACTAACTCATAGTCATTTGACCTGAATAGCCTAAAAAGGAATCTAAACAGTACGAACAAAACCGCATGTCTCATTAACACCAGCCGGTATTCGGCCATTTTTCCCACTTAGGTTAATGAAACCAAGAAAACTAAAAGCTACCGCCTGTAATATAACAAGCGGTCGCTACCTTGGTTGGATATCCCGTTTGACCCCTGTTATTGTCCAGATGTAATACAAGAGGCCAATTTACAAATAATAAAATAAGCTAAGTCAAAAAACGTAGCAGCTAAGCATGGTTCGTCTTAGAACTATAATGAGGCCAATGGCGGGATAATATTGAGCGCTTACCCGCCTGTGCAATGGCCGATTGTCTGCCTAGTTTGGGGCAATCCGAAACATTTGGCGCCATCTGTGGGGAGAGTTACAACACCAAGACTGGACTCCGGACGCCTATACCTGCAAAACAATGGAGACTCCGATTGGGTGGAGTTCCGCCTCCGACGATCAAGTTAGTACGTGTTTGGAAGATAAAAAGTGCGAAATGTAAAGTGGGATCAGGTTTCTCTATGGTGAGAAATGATCATCCAGCTATCATAGACAACCTCAATATCTGAGCATTTACTCTCGTAATTCGTGTGTATTGAATGTATTTCCTCCATCCCGTTCCTTAAGGGGGAACATCTCCCTTTTATAGGGTCTCGAAGTGCGTGCCCATCCTGGGTTACGGAAACTTGGGACTGATTGGGCTGCCTAGGAGTTTAGGCCTTTGAAAGCCGCCTTTCCTAGTTGGATATCTGTCTGCCACGTGTCGTGCCCTGATTGATCCACTTTGGACTCCTCCATGGGTGACATGTGGCAGACTCTGGTTGGTTCACATGTCGGGGTAAAAATCCCCTAATCATTTGCCCTTCACAGGGGAGACGTGGCTTGTCACGTGGCGCCTGTGACATGTGTCACACGCAGATAGGCGAACGGTTTTTACCGTTTTTTTTTTGGAACATTTCTCAGGGATGCCCTTTGAAATTCTTACCCCCCTATATAAGGGTCATGCCCCAATCATTTTTTTCGCACATTCTCAAGATTTTCGGACATAGAATCTTTGAATTTTAGAAAAGAACTTGTCTTCTTCTGAGAAAAGCACCTGTCGCCTGTTACCTGACCGCCTGCTTTTCTCTCGTATTTTACTTTGTTTCTTTTCTTTTTGAAAATGGTTTCCCAAAAGCACACGGCACGACCTAGGTTAGTGATCAGCCGGTCACCGGGGACGGCTGAAGCTAGAACTAGGAGTGCCGACTGCCCCTTGCTGGACCACCCTTTGCAAACTTCTCCGAGTCCGATTGCCTCTATGTCTGTGCAGGACACCATGGCCAGAATTAAACAAACAACCAAGCAGCAGAACCCAGACGGCTCCTTTAGGGCGCCTGTTAGTGAAATCTCTGATGTGCCACCTAGCACCCCAAGTATCCCTAATGATTCTATTTTGCAAGAATCAAGGGAGGAGTTTGAGAGTGATGCTTCTGACTCTATTCTTCAGGCCCCTCAGGCGGACACTAGGTCCGACGGCTCAGGCAATGAGTCCGAGCCAAGTACTTCTGGCAGATCCTCCAATGACTTTGAGGAAATGCGCTCTCGGTTGGAGACAGCGAGAGAGTCCCTTTCTGTAGAGAAGGGCGATGGCTGGGCCGAGCCATCTGCTTCCCGCCGAAAGCAGTTTGTTGCTTACTATCATCATGTTCCCGTGGGTAGGCGTAAAACTATGGCTGACAAGGTGGGGAGTTTCAGAGCTGACCATGTCATGGGACATGGCTTTATTTTATGTGTACCGGATGTCGAGGACACCGTAATCTGGCCAGAAGGGTCCAGCTACGGGGACAAATGCTTTGGCTGTTATGAGGCGGCCATTCAAGCCGGCCTTAGATTCCCCCTCCATCCGGCCGTTGAGAGAATTTTGGACGGATACCAGCTGGGTGTCTGGCAACTGGCCCCAAACTCTTGGGTAAATATTCTGGGATTTGTTGCCGCCTGCGAAATGCTGGAGGTGGATCCCAGCTTCGAGGTGTTTTCCCATATGCATTATCTCAACCGGACCCCTAAAGCAAGCGGGTCTGGATGGTACAATTCGTCTAGCCACAAAGGCTATAGGATGACAATACGAAAGGAGAACAAGTGGAAGGACTGGAGAAGCAAGTTCTACATTTTCTCTTCTCCTAACAAAGTGAAGAACAAAAAATACAAACGGTGGAACCGAAACCCTCCTCTGTTATCAGGCGGATCTGAATTGCCGCCTGTACCCAGAAAAGCCAGGGAGGAGATCTTGGACAAGGGCCTCTTTAAAGTGACCATCTGGCCCAATGAGGAGATTGGGGTGAAGGAGGTCATTCCCCAAAGTTATATTCCCCGATTGACTGGCTGTCTGATGGGGATTATGTAATTCTAACTGGCTAATACAAGGGGGGGGGGTGAATTGTATTTGAGGAGAAGTCTAAAACTTTTTCGGAATTTAGCTAAATAAAACAGAGACAAGAGAGGATATAGGCTTTTCCAAATTTCCACTATGTAATCAAACTCTTTACAAGTGAAATTTCAAACCCGTTAACAAGTTCCACAAATTTGGAACTTGTTCCTAACTCTCATGGAAGACTTCGACTATGAAGTTTCCTTAACCTCACCGTTACAAAACTCACAATCCCAAAACCCCAAGTACTTGATTACAAATTGTAATTACAAATACCTAGTACACTCAAGAATACAAGAACAACTAGGAACTCTCTTACATTATTTTGTTTACTGGAATTATTGAAGCTCAAGAGATCTGCAATGAATAACTTCGTGGTTCTTATAGAGAAGAATTAATCCTCAACTTCCACATTAACCACTAACCCAGTCAGCACCCACTATCAATTAGTGGAGGATTGTGACAGTGATCAACATAGTGGAAGTTTCCTAAAACTTCTCCAATTACCACGTTAATAACTAATTGCTAAAGAATAGCTCATGATAACCATTTACTGAGATATTCATGCAACAAGAAACTGATTATTTGACTTCTTCAAATATTCTGTTTTTAAAAATATTTTCTTTAAAAAGATTTTATTTTGAAAAAGATATTTTATGAAATATTTATTTATTTTAAAAGCTAAGATAATGAACTAAAGTTAATTATCTTTATTCGAAATATTTATTTAGATAATTTTAACTTTTAAAATATCTTTTCCAAAAATAAATCTATTTATTTAAAAACAGTTTTATATAAATCTTTAAAACAGTTTTATTCCAGTAACATTATTTATAACGTAAGTCATCGAGTTCCTAACTAACTTATATTTTGAGTGCTTACATATAATAACTAGAACGTAAGATTTGCATGAGGCTTTTTAGAGAATGCTCCTCCGTATCCCTTGAATCAAGTTCCTACTCCGGAACGAACTTTGCTTGAACCCTTTATTCACCAAAGACTTAAAACGTTCATTAGTCAAGTTTGTTAGTTTGTCCATCAAAACCAAAAGGGTCGACAGGTTATCTGGCCGCCTGCGGTCTAAGTGTAGAGAGGCCGAGAGACCGACTGTGTTTAGATTTTTAGTAAGACTTAATTGTTTTGTCTCACTTACTTAACCATTTGAATCTTCTTATGCAGACAAAGCAATGGAGAGGCTCTCGTCCACCAAGAAACTAACCGCCTACTATCGCTCCTGTTTGGGCAAGCGGAAGGGCGAGGAGCCACAAGCTGCTCAGGCGCCCAAGGTGAGCCTTTCTTCAATTTGGCTAAGTTTTGATTTATTTTTCCCGCTTGCTTCTTACTCATTTTGGTTTATATGCAGAGCGGTTCATCTAAACCTTCTCTATCTTCACAGCCGGACTCGAAGCTTCAAAAGCAAACGGCCGGCGTGGGTCGACTCCTTGTAGACCCAGGAATCATGTGGCTCATAGGCCAGGAAAGACCCGTCCTCCGAAGTCCCCAGCCGGCCCTGAGAGTAGTCGACCCCAAAAGGAGAAGGAGGCGGCTGAAGGTATTACAAGCTTTAATCCTTTTCCTTACCCTTGTAGGGTTAAATTCAATCAGCAGTCGACCAGTACCTCTGAAAGCAGCCGGTCTATAGGTCGAATTTACACCAAGTATTTACAAAGTGTTGATTGTGCAGATGCCCCTCAAAGGCCGAATCTTCAACAACTAGCCAAGACTATGCTGAGGGCCACCTCCCTTGAGGACAAGGAGTCGGCTAGAAGAGTCGGCACCCTCAACCTTGATGCCATTCTCGCTCTTCTCGCTGAGGTATTTTAACTTGTAATTTTTTACTTTTTTCACGCAACTCTTTGAGCCGCTTGTACTAATGTTTTCTCCTCTTTGCCGAATGCAGTCTATGTTGCGAGTGCATGGACTTTGAAAACCAATCAGCGAGAAGACCAAAGAGGTAAAAGCTGCGCATGCTCGCTCCGTCTCTTCTTTAGACACGACCATGTTTCAAATTGCTCAAAATGAATTATTGACCACTGACATACTATATTCTCAGGCGACCGCCAATCTGCAGGTCAAGGCCGACTTGGACGCAGCAAAGAGGCGGGTCTCCAAGTTGGAGAAGGAGGTCAAGGACCTCAAGGCTAAGCTTGAGCCCCTAAAAAAGGCGGACATAGAAGCAGACGGCCTCTGTACTCGGGTGGAGAAACTCAAGGCCAGGCTGCAAAACCAGGAAGTCCAACTCGCCAAGAAGTATACTTCAAGGGATGAAGAGGAGAAGGAGGCCCTGGTTAAACAGATGGTGGAGGATTGTGATGTCATCATGGAGATGACTTGGGGGCTCTTTTCCCGGATGCCAGCTATGACGGCTGGAAGAATCAATTTGCCGCCTCCTCCACAGAATACAATGACAAACTCTTGAATCAAGCTTAAGAGGATGAAGAGGAGGAGGAGGAGTTTGATTCGACCGAAGGATCATCCGGGGGGTCCGATCAGGAGGAGGAGCAGGATGGCGAAAAAGACCAGGAGCCGATTGGGGAGGATAAGGATGCGGCTGTCGATACTGAGAAGCCCCCTCCTGAAGTTCAAGCCTTGTGTTTTTGCGGCCTGATGGCCATGTATTACTTTCTCCGGCCTGCGTGCCATGTGTTTCCTTGTATCTTTTCTGACTAAGGAGTCGGGTTATTTGACAATTTTTGCCGGTTGTACCGGTTAACTCTTTTTAGTCGGCCATGAGGTCGACTAAGTTTATTTATGAATCATCCGGCCATTTGGCCAACCATTTTGCAAGATGTCTTTGAATTTTTGTATTTCATAGATTTTAGCTAAGTATTTAACTTGCTTTTTCCTATGGATTTTTTTTTTTTTTTTTTTTTTTTTTTTTTTTTTTTTTTATTATACCGGCTGTTTTTGCCCCTGGGCGGCTGTGCGCCTGGTTTTTAAAGGTAAATTGATTGACTTAGAAATTTTTGATACTTTAGAGAGTATGACTGATTTCCAAGTCAATCAATCACTATGGTGATTGCCCCAAACTAGGCGGATAGTCGGCCATTGCACAGGTGGGTAAGCGCTTAATATTATCCGGCCATTGGCCTCATCAATAACAATATACTAAAAGACACACCAGTAATGACACGTGTCATCTTCTGGTGTGTCCTTAATTTATTTATTTTTTATTTTTTTATTTATTTTTATTTTTATTTTTATTTTTTTTTTGCTTAATGAAATTCAATTAAAGAAACAAATCTTATACAAAAATAATTCCCTAATCTTATACAATATAATTACTTAAAATAAAAAAAAATATTTGACATTGTTTAACACAAATATTTATATAGCTATAAAAAAATTATTAACATAATTTTAATCATTCTACGTCATTTTATATCTAATATATCTTTTGTAATCCTTTATTATAATCAAAATTTGTCAATTATATATTTAGCATGTTTATAAAAAAACCAATTATAATCGTAGTTTAATAATGGTTATTGAAAATTACCGTGCATGGCATGAGAACTAACCTAGTTATAGTTCTAAGACGAACCATGCTTAGCTGCTAAGTTTTTTACTTAGCTTATTTCATTATTTGTAAATTGGTCGCTTGTATTGCATCTGGACAATAACAGGCGTCAAACGGGATATCCAACCAAGGTAGCCACCGCTTGTTATATTACAGGCGGTAGCTTTTAGTTTTCTTGGTTTCATCAACCTAAGTGGGAAAAATGGCCGAATACCGGCTGGTGTCAATGAGACAAGCGGTTTTGTTCGTACCGTTTAGATTCCTTTTTAGGCTATTCAGGTCAAACGATTGTGAGTTAGTCCTTATTAGATTACTCAGTCTTTGTCGCCGGATGCCTACTCATGTTGGAGCAGACGGATTTGGGTTTTATTCAAGAAGCAGACGGCTTGTGGGCACATCTACTTACTTTTAAAGTTTAGCTGCTAAGTTTTGGACTTAGCTTATTTTTCAATTAGCTGCTAAGTATTGGACTTAGCTTATATCCACAAATTTAGCCGTGTTGCCCCTGAGCAATAGCAGGTGGTATCTGACCAAGATAGTAACCGGTTACTGCTTGTATTAACACAGTCGGCAGTTTCATTAACTTAGTCTCATTTGATCAATTTAAATGGCTGTGAGCTTATCTTATTCTTGACAGTCGGTAGGGCCGTCTGTTTTAAGTTTATAGAGCAATGTGCCACCCAAATGGGAGATGCTCTCTCCACTGCCGGATGGAGGGGGAATCTAAGGCCGGCTTGAATGGCCGCCTCATAACAGCCTAAGCATTCGTCCCCGTAGCTGGAACCTTATGGTCAGCCTACAGTGTCCTCGGCATCCGGTATACATAAAATAAAGCCATGTCCCATGACATGGTCAGCTCTGAAACTCCCCACCTTGTCAGCCATAGCTTTGCGCCTGCCCGCGGGAACGTGATGATAGTAAGCAGAAAACTGCTCTCGGCGGGAAGCAGACGGTTCGGCCCAGCCCTCGCCCTTTCTACATAAGGGGACTCTCTCGCTGTCTCCAACCGAGAGCGCATTTCCTCAGAGTCATTGGAGGATCTGCTTGAAGTATTTGGCTCGGACTCATTGCCTGAGCCGTCGGACCTAGTGTCCGCCTGAGGGGCATGTCGAATAGAGTTAGAGGAAACACTCTCAAACTCCTCCCCTGATTCTTGCAAAATAGAATCATTGGGGATACTTGGGGTGCCAGGCGGCACATCAGAGATTTCACTAACAGGTGCCCTAAAGGAGTCGTCTGGGTTCTGCTACTTGGATGTTTGTTTAATTCTGGCCATGGTGTCCTGCACAGAGACAGAGACAGTCGGATTCGGAGAAGTTTGCAAAGGGTGGTCCAGCAAGGGGCAGTCGACACTCCTAGTTCTAGAGTCAACCGTCCCCAGTGACCGGTTGATCACTAACCTAGGCCGTGCCGTGTGCTTTTGGGAAACCATTTTTTTTAAAAAAAAAGCAACAAAGTAAAATACGGGAGAAAAGCAGGCGGTTACCTTTAGGTTGAAGGTATTGTTGGCGCTTGGAAAAAGTCTTGGGCGGCTATAGAAACAGGCAGTCAAGTAGCAGGCAACAGGTGCTTTTCTCAGAAGAAGACAAGTTCTTTTCCAAAAGTCAAAGATTCTATGTCCGAAAATCTTGAGAATGTGCGAAAAAATGATTGGGGCATGACCTTTATATAGGGGGGTAAGAATTTCAAGGGGCACCCTTGAGAAATGTTCCAAAAAAAAAAGAAGGTAAAAACCGTTCGCCTATCCGCGTGTGACACATGTCACAGGCGCCACGTGACAAGCCACGTCACCCCTGTGAAGGGCAAATGATTAGGGGATTTTTACCCCGCCATGTGGACCAACCAGAGTCCGCCACGTGTCACCTAGGGAGGAGTCCAAAGTGGACCAATCAGGGCATGACACGTGGCAGACATATATCCAACTAGAAAAGGCGGCTTTCAAAGGCCCAAACTCCTAGGCAGCCCAATCAGTCCCAGGTTTCCGAAACCCAGGACTGGGCACGCACTTCGAGACCATATAAAAGGGAGATGTTTCTACCTAGGGAATGGGATGGAGGAAATACATTCAATCCACACGAATTACGAGAGTAAAGGCTCAGATATTGTGGTAATCTATGATAGCCGGATGATCATTTCTCACCATAGAAAAACCTGATCCACTTTACATTCCGCACTTTTATCTTCTGAACACGTTCTAACTTGATCGTCGGAGGCAGAACTCCACCCAACCGGAGTCTCCGTTGTTTTGCAGGTACAGGAGTTTGGAGTCCAGTCTTGGTGTTGTAACTCTCCCGAGGGACACAGAAAACCCCGAAACAATAAGAATATGATGTCAACAATAGATTTAGACGGGAAATTTTTTTACCACAAGTTGACATGTGTACAATTTAGAGAAGATATGATGTCAGTGATTGTTATTTTAGTACTCCGTAATAATTATTTATAGATAGATTGTGTTTAAAATTGACTGAGATTGAACCTAATATGAAGGTTGACTTTAATCATTAAATTAAAGTTATCTAAGCTAAACCAAAGTGCACCTAACATTACACATTTCATAAGCCATGTTCATCCCATTTTGAATTTTAATTGTTACGTTTGTCAATGCATTATTTTGACCATAAATTTCTTTAGTTGTATATTAAAACAAAAGTATAATAGTTAGTTGAATATTAAATAATATACTTGAGACGAATTAAAAAAGATGTAAATATTACTATGTTATGTTTCATACTAATATATTGAGAGTAAATTTAAGAGATTATTTCATCTTATGACTAGCTAGTGTCAGAATTTCAAATGGATGAACAAAAAGGAATGAAAGGAGTAAGAAATACGAGTGATTGTAAAAGATACTCCAATCAATTGTGATGCTTTAAATTTAGGTCTAAAAGATACTTCAATCAATTGTGATGCTTTAAGTTAGGTCATAAGCAGGGTCTTCTGATGTTTCTTTTTGTTGGCGGAAAAAAAATAAAAATAAAAATTTGGATAGACATACAGTGAAGCCCCTGCAGTACCTGATGATTTTCGCTTGATTCCCTCATCCATTAAATTTAACTCCAGTAATTCCACTTCAAGTGACTTCATATTCATCCTGACCAAACTCAGTACTGCAAATAATTGTTATGTTGGACATGAAATTTATACTGTAAACCATATGCTAAAAGAAATTGACTCAAAAGATCATATTCGAGAAAGCACATGCATGGGTTGTAGAAATTAGAATATATTGCCTCTTGCCCAAAATAAATTATTGAATTTTATTTTTATTGATTTAATGATTTGTCCAACTAGGAAAACGATATGCATAATTGCATATATAACCAACAAGATATTAAACAACTGTCATACACATGGGATTGTCCAAAATCTACGAGGAAGATGTTTCATTAACCAAAATGTGGATGTAGTGGATCCTTGATATACAACTAGAAATTGAAAATATCTATTGCTCATTGGAGGTGGTAATTGAGTATTTTGGGTCGGGCTAATTCAAGTTAGGTTATTTTTGGTATAACTCATTCATGGAAATTTTGGCTCAAGTCGGACTATTTCGACTTTATTGCCAATGTGATTATTTTAATAAAATAATCACCGAGTATTAGAAACATTGATTATCAGGTCGAATTGGGTATATATTAAGGAGAAACAGTAATTTCAGTTAGACGCGAATTCGCATCTCATGTCAGGTATTTCGGTTATGGTTTTGTTTTACTAGAACTACGATTCATCATGATATCATCAAAATATATCGTATACGTTATGATATACACCTATTTCTTTAATTTCCTATATTTCTCTCCACCACTTCAACCAAAAACTATCGATATTATACGTACAAAATATAACAACGTACGAGCATCTCAAATTAGTATATGTTACTAGGCGACTAGCGGGTTACTAAAAAAGTTATGAAACGTGATAAGATGGGAGAGAGTCTGATGGAGCATATATGTCTTTTACTGATAAAGCCGTTCAAATCCTAAAAAATTAATGGTAGATGAGTAAGATGACACAAAAGCCCAGTTAAAATTTGCTGTACTCAGATTGTGCATGTGATATATGAACAAAGAAGCACCACAACTTTGGGAGGGAATATACCTAACTGTCTTCCATACTACATTAAAGAATTAGTTGCTTTGCTCGTGTTCATCTTACAAACTTACATGTTACCTCAGATAGTTTACTTAAGGAGACATTTGTTCTTTGTCCTTCGTGTGTGTGTTAGTGGGTTTTTTTTTTTATTTTTTTTTAAACATCATCAGTTAATTGAATTTTGAATGGTGAAAATGATTAATTGATGGGAGTTGGATTTTAGATTTGATATTCGATCACTTATTCACGCCATGTTGAAAGAGTGTAAAAGATAGTGATGTAGAAATGATTTAACTATAGATTTTAAGTGTCATATTATATACACTTGATAACGAAGTCTAATTATAAAATGAAGTATGTTTAAGATGAAGTTTATTTTTTCATTGTTATAACCTTTTTAATTAATTAGATTTAAGTTTATTCTTGATTATAAAAAGAAGAATACTGTTAAATTGGAAATAGAATTTGTTGATTTGAGTATGTATATTGTTCCTATATCCCTATTATTACCTTTAAAATTATGAGTAAACTCTTATAAATAGTGTTGAGATGATTATGTCCTTAAAAATGTTTACATAGGTATTTACCCCTTTTAAAAGTATGGTCACACTTTTATGAATAGTGTTGAGATGATTATGTCCCTAAAATGTATATTTACATATCTGTCTCATTAATGTCTTTTTTTTTTTTTTTGGAAATCTTAAGAATAGTGTGTAAACATTTATACCCCTAAAAATTTCTGTTTATATAGTTTCCCTCATTAATGCTATTAGCAACTAAAGTTATAAAATAATGCTAAATCGAAAGAACTTCCCAAACATGACTAGGTATGACGTGCGCATTTGCCACCTAGTTATAACCAAAAAATAATATGAAAATATAAAGATCATGAAGAGTAAAAACTCTTGAGCACTCCACAACACATGTAAACAACATTAATTTCAATAGCTACATTGTCTCAATGTCCACATTACTTCGTACAATCTACAACGTAATCTAGATGAATACCTTTTAATTGTATATGTCGTTAGTGTAATATGAGTAGTTATCAATTTTCCTGCTTATTTTATTCTTAAAGAATAATTTTGAGCTCAAAACCTCACTAAATGTCCATTAACATAGTACACTAATAACACAATTTATACATCTAAAATTCTCCTATGTGAGCAATTAAACAAATAATTATCCAATATATCTACATTTTCTTTAAAAGAGTTTGCGCTCTTTCAGGATTTCTCACATGTCAGCTTGACCTAAATATCGATAGATATTTTAGATTTCCTTTTCTTGCTTGCAATTAAAGTAAACAAAAGTGAAAATGTAAGTGTCACGCCTTAACTCCACTTTTCACGACAATGATTGTCCCACTTATATGTGTTTTTGAAGCTTATTATTGAAACTCCTTATTTAGTGGTACAAAACTACAAATAGTCATTTAGCCACATTCTCAAAGCAAGACTGCAAAGACGTTTAGGCTGATCTTATTGGACTGGGCCAGCCAAAGTCCAGGACGTGAAGAGGCCCAGTATATCAGACCCAATTTAAACCCGAACTTGAAACCAATAAACGATCCAACCCAAACAAATACCCAATTTGTTATCAACCCTCAGCAGTGTATAGTTGTATCTTGTATACAGTCTAATGATTTAGAATTATATATATTACCAAGTATATATATAAATAAATACATATAAAAATATAAATTTGCTACGATTCGTTGTATATTTTCTAAGTGTATTAGTTTAATAAATATATTTAGTGCTATAATGGAATTTAAAGGTTGGAGACTTGAAGTGTTGGGTTTAGGGAGATGGTTTGATTAGGAAGAGCGTTTGTAGAAGGGAACGATCGTGGGGTTTGATAGCATGATCATATGAGGTGTTGGAGGCTTGTTAAAGCATGGAAGCAAACTACACGATTATGTAAGTTTGAGGTACATAAACATAACCGTGTACCCTGACGCTAGAGGGAAGTTGCAACTTGCAAGCAAGACTACGACACGACCATTTGGTGTAAAATAGTGTACTATACATAGTCGTATAGTGGTATATCTCTTTAGAAACACGCGGCTAGTTGACTATGGTTAGGAGACTGTTATACCCTAATTTAAGTAGCCTATTAATTGCACAATTTATGAGTCCCCTGATTCTAACACGAAGAACAACTTGGGCTTCAAGTGTTAGTGATATAATTATGGATCATATGTTCATTATAATCTTCTTGAAGTTTTGGAGTTCTCAGTTTTATTGTATTTTATTTTTAATGATGACAACTTAAGTGGAACAACTAATAATGGGAATATTACCAACTAGATATTACATTAATATTATTTCTAGTAGATGAAGCATTATCAATGTTGACTATTTCACAAGATTTTAAGGGATGCTCCCATATGAATTGAATATAATTATATCATTATATGGTATAATTCCACATACTCCGGTATGTATTATTGGCTTAATTAATCGAAATTGTGAAGTCAACATCATTCCCAAATAATTTCAATTAACTGTTCCAAAAAATTATCATGTCTTCAATAACGTTTCCCACAAATTATACCCATTAGGCCACTACACAATAAACGATTTTAGGCCATATAATTATATAAATATAACAATACTTGTAAACACATATAAATAGAAATATATACTACGTATTTAATTTTTTTTTTGGTGAACACAAATATAAATTTAATGACTTTAGCTTTCTAGTCAGATAGTTTGACTTTCATAGTCAGGGAATTGATATATCCCTACCGTTAAAGGAAGATGAATTGAACTAAATTTTAAAACTCAAATTTCAAAATTCAGTGTTCAAGAAACACAAGGAATGTGTGATGAACTAAAAATTTTGTTGAGTATACTACTCTTACATACCAAAGAAATTAAAAATAGTCTATAAAAGGTAACAAATTGAATGAATTAATAGTAATTCTAGTAAACAATAGGAACATGGAAAATAAATTTATGGTATTACCCCGCCAACCCGCAGCCCAAATTTAATTGTCGCGTTAATAATTTAATTTAGATTAGTAATGCGACAACTAATTCTGGACATATTAGACATACAAAAAAAATAATACATCAACGATGTCAAGAACAAGCAACAATCATGGACGAATTCGTATTATAAACAGCCGTGTATGCAACAGCAACAGCCCAAGTTTTCAAGTGCTTCTTCATAGCATCACCATCATTAATACCTTCAACGTTACATGTAATACTCTGTCTTTGCAACAAGCTTTTCTTAACTCTTCGCTTCATCTTAGACAATCTATCCGCCTCTCGTCCCACCTCCTTCGCTCTAAGGGATTGATGATTATCGATATCGTGGATACCGGCATTGTCGGCTTTGCTAGGAATAATCTTTCTCACGGAAGAGGAAATTTTTGGTGAGTTTGATGAGGGTGTTTCTAAATTTGGAATGGTATGGTTTGAATTTTGGTTGCTGGTGATGGGTTTTTGTAAGAAAGACGAAGATTTTCGAGGATTTTTGGATGGTAGGATGTTGGAGAAGAACCAGAGTGAGTCTAAGTTTTGGATGACATTCTCTGGTTCAATGCTATCCATTATTGGAGCCTTGGAGGAGCTGAGAGAGCCTAACGGGAAAATACGGCAAATGCTCCGAATTTAGAGGACTAGAAAAGTGCACATATATATACTTGTATTTTTCTTTCTTTCTTCTTTTTTTTTTTAGAATGAAATGACCAAATTGCTCTTGCCTTTTTTGGTGGAACTTTATTATTATTATTATAAGACACAGTCATACAACCTACAAAAATTATTATTATTATTAATTAGCTCGCCACTAACAGAAGTACTTAACGTCAGGTTAACGGCAAGGGCATGTGAGTTAAAAAATTAAAACTGATGGGTACCATGTGTAATAGGGAAAAACAGTGGACACAAGGAAAAACCACTTACACAAAGGCACTATGTAGAATTTTGTTTTGTTTTTTTTTTCC
Organism: Chenopodium quinoa; assembly: GCF_001683475.1. Lineage (NCBI taxonomy): Eukaryota > Viridiplantae > Streptophyta > Magnoliopsida > Caryophyllales > Amaranthaceae > Chenopodium > Chenopodium quinoa. The sequence continues at coordinate 200,208 of NW_018742241.1, forward strand.
TTTTTTAGAATTAAAAATATTTTTTTTTAAATTAAAAATAAAAATTGGCCAATAAGGAAGTGCCACGTGAATGGTAACCTGTAATAAAGGGTTGGGTGACCTACTAGGGTTGCTGGGAGAAATTAAATACAAGTAGTAAACTTAGGATTATTCAAATTTAATCAAACGGCAGGTTGAATTATTTTAGAAGAATGGAGTAAAGGTTGGATTATTATTATTAAATTTTCCAATAAAAAATTATGAGACGTATATGAATAAAGCTTACTCTTAATTGACACCCTATTTAATTATAGGTTACAATTCATTCTTTTCTCATATGTAAGTTTTATTTATAATTTGATTTTTGACTTTAAATAAATATAGTTTGAATTAATAGCATGCATATCAATTTGTTACACACCCTTTCTTTTATAAATTTGACATATTTTTTCCAGTTATCCTTACCTTTTAAAAAGTATAAGAAAATACTTATGAAAAGGGTGAGGACAATTATATCCTTAAAAATGTTTGTTTACCAATACGTCCCTATTAATATGATGTTAATTGCCTTTAAGCCTTTCATTGTTTGATTTAATGATTTACTCTTATGAATAGTATTTAGACAATTATAAGTTTATAACCTCTAGAATGTTTATTTACTTATTTGCCCTTATTAATGTTAATTAATTTTGTTAATTCTTAAGAATAGTGTGCGGACATTTATATCCATAATTTTTTTTAATCTATTTTTCCTCATTATGTTGCCAACAACTAAAAAAGCTCCCCAAATTTGGCTCGCATCGCACGTGTTAGCCACCATAATTTATGAAAAATTAGTATCCAATTGTAAGATGCCATTTATTTGTTTCTATATCAATAAATGCAATCATGATTTTGCTATTCTATATGAATTATGTTTATTGTTTTTTTGTCTTCCTTTTACGGAAATTATGTTTATTGTTTGAAACATCAATAATTGTATAAAATTTGCTAAATAAATGTTGATTTTTTTAGGAAATTTTGTATATTATCACATAAATAACACACATTTTGATATTACCACCCAAAAAAAATTTATTTTAAATTACCACCCCATAAATTAAATAAAAATTTAAATCACCACCTTTTGCCTCATTTTGGTCTTTTTTCCGATTGGGGATTCAAGCTAGAACCGCAGTTAGTAGTAGTGGTTCTATTTAAAATAAAAATTAGTGGTTCTATTTAAGCTAGAATCGCAATTAGTAGTAGCGGTTTAATACAGGCAAGGATTAAAAAAAAAAAAAAAAAAAAAAAAAACTGAACCTCGTAACCGAGCTGACGTGGACAGTACGGTGGGAATTATTTTTTAAACCAACGTATATACGGAATTAATTTTCTTTTTAACATTATCTACGGAAATCACTCGTGGTAATTGATTTTTTGGGTGATAATATCAAAATGTGTGTTATTTACGGGTGTTAAAATACAAAAATTCCTTATTTTTTTTTATTTATTTTTATTTTTTATGTTTACTGTTTGAACATCAATAAGTGTTGTTTTTCTTTTTTTTTTTGTTTTTTTTGGGTGATATATATGTTGCATGTTGATTGGCTATTGACCATTGGCAATGGGCCCACTTTGTTACATTTCGGATTTCCATTCGTCATTTGAAATGTGGTATGCATACCCGCTCGTAAGCATGTTGATCTTGCTATATATAGTGTGGGTGGGTAGGTGCTTGAGAGAATAAACAATGCATGAATATGTATAAATTTATAATTGGTTCACCATATAAACATGAGTTGTATACTTGTATACCTTATTGTTTGAAAACCGACCACTTCTAGGTTAGTGATCTAGGCAACGGTCAAATAAGTCGTAACATTTGATCTTTGGTGGCATCTAGCTTAGTGATAACAATTAACAAATCGACCAACTATGATAAAAACTAGATGAATTATAGCAACGTAATTGATTCTCTCTAATAACAACACTTAAGAACAGTGAGAATAGAATAGGAAAAAAAAAAATAAAGTTCAGTTATAATTGGAGATCATGAATATTTATAATATCTTGTGAAGCGCAAATTTTAAGGTGAACCATGGTGCACCTTCCTCTACATGGTCCAGGTATAAAACGACATTGTTTTAAATATCTTTTTTTGTCTCTCACTTTCTTTTTTAATTTGATCGAAATTACTCATCTAATTGATCAACGAATTTGAATCGGCACCGATACAAACAAGCGAACTGCTCGTAAATTTCAACGCAGAGATTCGAAGCTTGATTTTTGGAGTATGTGATTCATATTTTGGTGGAAATGCTCCCATTTTTTTATATCTATAAATTTATTTAACAATCAATTGGTTGTATTGAATAGGAGAGAGAAAAATGGAGGAAAGAGAAATTGAAGGACAATGAAAAGAGAAAAATGGAGGAGAGAGAAAATTGCTAGTTTCTTTTCTTTTCGTCCTTCGTGAAATTGTACATTTTTTAATCTTAATAGATGAGAGTAGATTTTGGATATAATTTAATATGATTAGGTACTATGTCAGTTTGTTATACTATGTATTTAGCCTTTACTATTTGAATCTGAAAACATAAAGCTATTACGAAATGAACACGAGTACAATATTTACAACATGTAGTTTTAGAGTGAACATTGTTCAATTTAATTTGAACATTGTATCATGTAGCTGTAAAATGAACCACATACAATTGGTATATGGGTGTGTATATCAACCAATTTAATTTTCCTTGCCTAATAGTTTAATTTATAGGAAAATTGCTTTAAATAATACCACATTTCACCTGTCCGTTAAAAAAAGTCGATCTTTTGATTATCTTTAAATAATACCACCTTTGGGAGGTGTCAGCTTTAAACAAGTTGTAACATGTTAGTATCAATTCCTGACATGGTATCAGAGCCTCTACATTCTAAACCCTAACCCTAAAAAGAAACTCTAATCGACATGAATGACGAAGGTAAGATTGATCCTTCTTCTTAAACTATTTTTGGTCAAGAGTCACCATTTTCTAAACTTAATTAATTAGGATAATTTGGTTTTGTAATGAATGGTTATGATTATCTACCTTTATTCGTAGGAAACTACATACCGGTTACACACTCGCCCGATCGGGAGAATAAACTGACAAAAGTGAAACTTCACTCTACCCGCGCCCAATCGAGCCTTACAAGTTACAATCATCAGAAAGCATGTTTGGGTTAATGTCTTACAAGTTACAACCATCACGAGATTTTGGGTGTGCGCCTAATCAGGCTACGATCAAACTATTTGTATTCTAAATATGTGGCGCATCCATTTGTGGTCAAAGTTCTTAGTTTGGCTTCTGTTAAAATTTGATCACGCTCCAAATATTTAAATTTATACACTTGTTTCAAGTTATAGTTCTTTTATTTCACCAATACGAGACTTCCTTCCCAACATTTGATCAAGTTAAATAGAATAAACTAACTTCTTCTATATAGACTAAACTGTATAAACCAATTTCTAATGGTAGACTTATTTCCCATCAATAACTAACTACATAATGCACTTATTATGAAGACTACTCTAACAAGTCAGGCACTTGTCCCAATAATTAAAAAAACTTTAGCAAATTACTCTACTTATTAGAAGCGGGCGTTGAGTCAGCAGATCGAGTCAAGCAGCTCAAGCGACGTGTGATTGAAGTTATCGGAGATGGAAGATACTATACTCGTATGACTTATGATGCGTTATATATTTAGCAATATCCACGCACTTGCATTTGTTGATTATTGAAGAGCACATCTGTATACAAATGGGCAAATGGGAGAAGGAATATTCTTGTACTAGTCAATTTATGGTTTAGTTGAGCATATATAAAGCCCCGAATCCATGTCATAAAGTCACAACCACACTTAAACCAAGTAGTGGACCTTGATTTTTCTGCCACCCAAATCCTTATCTTTTAATAAAACACCAAATTTTTGTAATGAGTATGAGAACACTACTAGATAGAAATCAAGAATCCAAAGAAATTAAGTGGACTTTTGAAAGCGACTTTCCATGATTATAATAGCTTAGGTGGCATCTTGTTGGCATGGAATTCTCTAGAGAATTAGACACTTTAATTTGAACAAAGAAAATATAAATTATTTTTGAAGCTTATCTATAATGTGAAAGTTTGAACAAATAAGGGTGAATTGTAAAACACAATACTCAAAAGAATTGATACTTTATATGCTTAGTATGGAGTAACAGATATGTATATACAAACATGGATTTAAAACGTTTATATACTTTCATATAACGAGATTAATCACACCAAATTTCATATATAGACAACTTAATTAACACAAGATGACAAGACCAATTGTGCATGCTTGCCTGCATGGCAGTGATGCACACAATCTAGACTAGCACATGTTTAGTGCCTAACATATAAAAATGACTTGTATGGAGTGCTTTCTACATGTTACCATATGGGGGGAGACTAATGTGTTTTGTGTATAGTGTCAAAGTGAAATTAATGTGATAATACATAACAATATCATAGTCACTTCATTACGAATCCAGATCACGTATACAATGTACAACTCGCACAATGGTACATGTATGTGAAGTGTATATATATAGAAGCAAGTTTATAAGACACACCACATTTGCCTACTTCCGGTTAATGAGGCTTAAAATTTGCAGTAAGAACAAAGTCAATGTAAGGATGTATTAGGTACTAATATAGTTATAAATATACTAAAAAAAATGGCTAATTACAAGCTGCTGAGTTAAGAAATTTATATTAATTTTCAGCTCAACTGCTGCATGGTTCACAAGCTTGTCGTCTAACAATTGTTTTTAATATCCTTCATCAGTTATGGTCAACCAATTATATTGGAATATTTGACAATTTTTCTTGCATATGACTCCTATCAAAACTATTGACCAATCATTTTAGCAGACCTTGACTTTTAAACAAAGAAATTTCTAAATTAGGAAGGTAAAAATTCAGTTGAATCCCCTTAAGAAAATGAAAACAAAGATTGCATTCCTCTATTTAATCTTACTTTTTGATCATCGAAATAATTTAATATTAATTCAATACGCGCAGAGAAAATAGGATCAACCTAATTCATCCTTTGAGAATTCTAGATGATTAGTAACAAATCTAAGTCAAAATCGAGCCGAATACAAGTGACATCTATTGGCAAAGAAGTAACAATGTACTGTATTTACAATTGCAACTTTGCAAGAAATATTACCCAAACAAATTGATCAAAAAAGAGAGTTACCATTTATAAAAACATAGAACAAAATTACAGGGGAAAAAGATTATATTACAAAAACACCCAATTTTTTTGTATAAATGAAAAAAAAAAAAAAATACTCCACATTATCATTTATTTAACAGTGGAAGCAACAGTGTGAGCCCAAAATCTGAGATAATCTTTCATTTGAACTTGATTTTCAGGAGCAGGAACCTTCCAATTAAACACATAATTTTCTCTTCTCTTCTTTTCCAATTCTTCCCATGCTTCTGATAAGTAAGGCCTTGAAATTGAACTACTGTCATGACTATTGTTATTATTATCGGTATCAGTACGGCTGCATATATCTTTATCCTTTTCGCGAGTCTGTTCGCTACAGTTTTTTAACCTATGTAACCCAGGAATAATAGTAGCCAAACTTGAATCCTTATCTTCTTCAGAGAAAACAAAACCCAGATCAATAAACCCTTTTAGCTCTTCAAATTCAAGGTCTGATAAACTTTTGCTCAAATTCTTCTTTTTCTTTATTCTTCCCAAATTACCCTTCAATGGAGTACACCCAGTTTTTGGGGTTGTAACGGTAACTTCTGGGATTTCAAAATCTGCTGAAATTCTCCCAGAAAATATAGTTTGAAGTTTTGGGGAAAAAAGTACAGAATTTGGAGATGCAGAAGAAGAATCACTTAGTTTTTTTTGTGGAGAAGAATTTGAGCTGATTTTTCTTTCAGCTGATTTGGTATGAATTGTTGGGAGGGTTGGAAGTTCTGGATTTGATGGGGGTATTTCTGGGATTTTTTGAATTTTAGTGGGTTTTTTCTTGCTGAATAAATCATGGTCAAACCAATAAGTGTCATAGAGTTTAAGGAGAGTTTCAGGCTCCATTAATGGTGAGGTTGAAGCTTTTTTTTGTGAAAAGAGAGAAAATGGTGAAAATTGGGTGTGTATTTTCTTGTGGGGGATGGTGGAATGAAGAAGGATGGAGAAAGGGTATTTATTTTGATAATTTTTGTTGACGAAAAAGCCCTTTTCGATGTATAATTTCTCATAGAAAGGTCAAATTGTCAACAAGTTATTAAGAGTAGGTCCTTGGTCTTTTAAGTTGATTACACGCTTTGCACTATGTGATTAGATTAATGGCCATGTGAAAAAAGTTTGGGTATGTTTTCTTTCATTTTAATGAACTTATTTTAAACAAAGCTTATACAAAATAAATTTAAATAGTAAGTTAAGACACACAATCGGTGAAACTAAGTTAATATTTGTTAAAACGAGTTAAATTAAACACACCAATTAGAAAATCCTGACAATTCGGTCATTCAGGTCGGTTATGGGTCAGGTTAAAGTGCAGTCAAGTCTTTTTGGGTTTCGATATGATTGGGCCAATATATAATCGAGTTAGGTAAGATATTAGGTCGAGACTTCGGGTTGGGTTGAGTTTCGGATCGAGTCGTTTTCAGTAGGTAATTTCAAGTCAAGTTCATTTCAAATCTAGTAAATCTCGAAACAAGAGATTTATTGTTGTCGTTGTTATTATTGATATTGTAGTTACTCTGTATTATCGTTACTGTTATCATCATTTTTATTTTTATTGTTTTAAAGGTTATTTTGGCTGTTAGGTAATATTCGTTTGAGTCTTTTTGGTCCACTTCGAGTATCAGGTTATTTGGGTGAATTAATTTGGGTAATAATTAAGTCAGGTCACTTCGGGTATTGAGTAACTTCAGGTTGGGTAAAGTTGAGTCACTTTGTGTATCAGGTCAAAAGTGGGCCAACTCCACTTCAGCTTGGTCAGGTCATTTTGGGGTTTTGGGCTGTTTTGGGTCCAGATTCGATTTCAGATTGCTCAGATTAGGTATTTCGGGTTCAGTAATCGGGCACAACTCTCTTTTACTCAACTTATTTTGACTATAGGTGCATTTTATTCACCTTGTTTTATTTTCACTTGTTTGAAATAAAATGAGCTAACCTAACGTACTTGGATTTGTTAGAATATACTAAGGGGGTGTTTGGTATAAACATTGTAAATGAAACGGAAAGGATTCAAATAAATAGGGGAAAGGGTAATGATAAATGTTACCTTACTATATGTTTGGTATTCTAGTGGAATGAAAACAATTTAAATGGATTGTGATTGAGTAAAGAAACGTATTTTGTTTCCACTAGTTTGTCAAGGGTAACAAATAAGGGAATTTGGTTACCCTTAGGAAACGCTATTTGTTACTTTTAACCCATACCAAACAACTAAAAATGAAAAAACTTAATTAAATCCGTTTCCTACGTCTAAAATTACTATACCAAACGCCCCCTAATTATATAATATATATTGTAAATTGAACTATTGAATCCTTATTATCTTTTGTGAGGAATTGTATTCATTTGATCGAAGAAATGTCAACAAATATATTTTGAGTATATATGTGCTAATTCTATTTGGGCAACCCTAGAGTTCAAGAAAAGGATAGATTCTTGAGTACGGGTCAATATCAAATCAAACAAGTATTAGGTTCGGGTCAAATTTGGACAAGTAATCGAGTCACATGGCTTTAACATAAGTAGCTATCTTGATTAGATAAATTATGAGTTCAATTAGGTTTGATTATTAACTGGTTGGATTAAATTGAATTTGCGTTATTTTGGGTCAACTTGAAGTGGGTTTGGATTACCTCGAGGGGATTTGGTTATCATATAAAATCGAGCTGAATTACGTACCAACAAATTCAATAGAATTTGGATTTAGGTTGACTTAGGATCGATTTAGAATAATATGGATCAGATTTTGGGTACGATTATATTAAGTTAGTTCCGATTGGATCTCGTGTTTTATAGGATCTCGGGTCAATTACATTTGTTCTCAGGTTAAATCGGAATTTCAATTTGTTATCGGTTGGATTAGACTTTTGTTCAAGTCATAATTGTCACATTCGAATTGGATTTTGGGTTTCTACAAGACGATTTGTTACGAATCAGGTATGACTCTCCAATCCTGATATTAAATATATTAACAAGAATTTTTATTGTTTCGATTTTTTTTTTGTCAACAATTTTAAATTTGTTCCCAGTACTATTAATCGTTTTCTATTAGAATAAGAAGAAGAATAAAGTCTAATGTGTTTCTTATATTGCACATTGTAGGTATTTCTTAGCTTTTATGGAGTAATAATATGATCCTCACTTATTATTTACACTTTTCTCCCATGTGTATAAATTGCTATAATTGCACATGTACACGGAGGGGTGTCAATTTGAATGATCGAATCTGGTTCGATGTGGTCGGGTTGGATCAATTCTTAAAGTTAAATCATACTAACTTAGTGTGTCCACACGAGTCGAAATATGAATCAGATATTTTTTGGGTCAGTTTCGGATCAGATGTAGTTTTAACTAACAAAAAAATCACTGATATAACCTAAAAGAACAGGGATCGAGTAAAATTTTTTGGACAAAATGCTTAGATAGGTTAGGGAAAACAAGGTCATTTTACTAGTCATACTAAACGTTATTACTGTTAGTCAGTGACAAACAAACTCAACTTTATATAGTCAGGGAATATTTAATAGTTCAGCTATTAACATGAAACACGAGCTGAATTGGTGCCATACAAATTTCATCTCTTATTGGTGTCGTTATGTCAATTGTCTTATTAATTCTTCTTCATGTCAACTCCAATAGTCATATTTTCTCACTTATTTTTTATTTTATATTTAATTCTAAAGAAAAGCCAGCCTGGCAACGTGACTCCAACAAGAAGAAGCATTATTGTTACCTTGACTTTTTAAAGGAACAAAAAGAAGAGGCATATATGCACATTGATCTTGTGAACTCAACGGATCTGAGGAGTTGTAGGGTGGGTTGGGGAGTAATATAATAGAGTATGTTCTACTCCGTTTACAAGAAACTTGATACACATCATACGAGAGTGTTAAAAAATAAACTAAACATACCAAATACCAACGAGATTTGTTTGGGAAAAGATATATCCTATCTTTTATGCTTTCCTAGTTAGATGAGGATTGTAAATAGGAAATTAGATAGATTTTATATATATAATCAATCTAGGATTATTTAGGCTTGAGAAGCAAGTAAAATATCCTAATTAATGTGGGTTTCTATGTTAGCCTATATAAGAGGGTTTAGGCTTACTAGAAAATTATGATGGTTTTATTGAGGAGGAAAATCATCCAGAGAGTTATTATTTTATTTTGTAGGAACTTAATAAAACAATATTTTGTTTGAGGGGGAGGAAATCTAAATTTCTCTCATACACCTTGTCTCTTTTATTAATGTGTGACATGCTCGTCTAGGACATAATTCTTCTAGGGCCATAGGACATTTGTGTTCAAATAATTTTATTACCTATAGTTTTAAGTTTAAAGATGATTGTGGTTGTTGCAAACTTGGAAAAATTCACAGGCGAGGTTACCTTTAGAGAATGTTGATTATATTTTACCTTATCCTTTATATTTGATTCATAGTGATTTATGGAAATCTCCTATTTTATCAAATCAATCCTTTAAATATTACATATCTTTTGTTGATGATCTTTCTGGCTTTACTTACGATTGAAATCTGAAGCGTAGGAAAAATTTAAGGTTTTTCAAACGACGGTTGAGAATTTATTTAATTCAAAGATAAAAATTTTCCGGAGTGATGGAGGGCGTGAGTTTGACAATACTCTGTTACTTCAACATTTCGAGGACTCCGGGATTTTGTTCCAAAAGTCTTGCCATGGAACACCTCAAGTACCTACCCTGCTACCTCATTCTCCCCCATTGAATGAGTCCACCCATCTTAGCCTACCTCATTCTCCCCATTTGTGTGAGTCTACCCAGACTAGTCCACCTAGCCCCCCTCACGGGGAGATATCTCCTGGAACTTCTGGTCAGCAATCTGCACATGTTCATGGGATCCAATTCCCTGCACACACTTTGCAGTCCTCTGGCCACCACACCTTGCCCATGTCCCCTAGTTCGATCTTGTCACCTTCAACACCCATTTCCCCTTCTTCTGTTTCTACTGTGTCAGTTCCTTTAGCAGAGTCACCTCCCCCTTCCACTGGTATCTCTGCGTCATGTGCGTCAAATACTCATATTATGACTACTCGTTTTAAAAGACGGAATTTGGAAACCTCGTAATTTTCTAAATCTAAAAACAGGGGTCATTGAAACACCACCTAAGTCTTACAAAAAGGCAACTAAGGACCCTCGTTGGTGCGAAGCTATGGCCGAAGAGTATAATGCTATGATTACCAACGATGCATAGGGGTTAGTACCTCGCAATTATGATAAAAACTTGCTCGGTTGTCAGTGGATTTATACAATTAAAACTGATTCCAAAGGATATGTGGTGCGGTACAAAGCTAGACTGATCGTTCTCGGAAATCATCAACAGGCAGGTATTGATTACTTTGAAACCTTTAGTCTAGTTTTTAAGCCTACTACTGTTCGCTTAGTTCTTACTATTGCTGTCACTTTTAAATGGATAATTCATCAGTTAGACGTTAAAAATGCTTTCTTCATGGTTACTTGAATAAAGAGGTGTATATGTGACAACCTCCAGGTTTTGTTGATTCTTCCAGACCTCATCATGTTCTTAAGCTCAAAAAGTCCATTTATGGTTCAAAACAGGCCCCTAGGGCATGGTTTTCTAGTTTCAGCAATTTTCTTTTATCTATTGGTTTCAAATGCAGAAAGAATGACACTTCCATGTTTACTCTTAAATACAGGGGTCACATTAATATTGTTATTCTTCTTTTTTATGTTGATGACATTATTCTTACTAGTAGTAATCCATATTTGGTGTCTAAGTTTGTCAGACTTTTGTCTTCCCAATTTGTTATGAAAGATTTGGGGGATTTGCATTATTTCCTTGGTATTCAGGATGTGCGCACTCCTACAGGTTTGATGTTATCTCAAGAGAAATATGTCCTAGAACTAATTCGAAAATATCACTTGCACACATCAAAACCTGTTCGCACACTTGTTCAATCTACAGTCTATTTGTCTCTTTTAGATGGGGAACTCCTTGCTGATCCGACTGAATATCGTAGTATGATTGGTGCTTTGCAATATTTGTGTATGACACGTCCTATGCTGTTAATTTGGTGTCCCAATTTATGCATGCTCCTCGTATTACTCACCTTCATGCTGTGAAAAGAATTTTTGGATATTTGGTGTCCCAATTTAGGCCTGTTTCTTTATTCTACAGGCACTCCTACTATTGTTATAACATATTCTGATGCAGATTGGGCTGGATGCCCTGATGATCAACGGTCTACAACAGGTTATGCTGCTTTTCTTGGGAAAAATTTAATTTCTTGGCATTCAAAGAAGCAACCTACAGTTTCAAAGTCCTCCAATCCACTGAAGCTGAGTATCATGCAGTTGCATATACAATGGCTGAAACCATATGGCTACGACAATTATTAGCTGATCTTGGTTATTTTCTGCGTCGTCCAGTGATACTATATTGTGATAATGTATCAGCTACATATCTTACAGCTAATCCAGTCAAGCATGATCGCAGTAAACATATTGATGTTGATTATCAATTTGTTCGTGTACTCCTACCCATTTGCAGGTTGCAGATTTTTTTACGAAAGGCCTTACAAATGATTTGTTTGTAAATATCGTACCAATCTGTCCGTAGTTGCACCCCGTAAAGATTGAGGGGGTGTGTTAGGGTATTTATACATGTAAAGGACGGAATGGTATTTTCATGGTATTTTGTCTTATGTATTTATCTATATATATATATATATATTGCGAGACTCTCTATTGAGGGTGAGTCGTATTTTCCCAAACACTCGTACACATAGTTTGACTTAAATGGATTGTTTAATCCATAACAAAAATACAATTTTACAAAAGTGGATTGTTTAATCTATTTGATAGTAATGTGAAATATATATTATTGCTCCTGAGATGATACAAGTAATACTTTATGAAGTTTTTATTTTTATTTATTTTTATTTTAACATTACATTGTTATTAATTTGTATGTTGCCAATGGATAGTGATGACCCCACAATCTTTAAAATCTAAAGATCCGCCACTGACTACCAACATAATTTTGATTTAAAATAATATTTTAAAATGAAAAAATAGAATTATATATTTTTCAATAATGTTGGGCATATTTGTCAATGCATATAATTTTTTAAAATTATCAATTATTACTTTAAACAACACTTTGAGGCTAATTGAATATATAAAAATTTTAAGTAGTAATATTTGATTTTATATAATAGCTTAGTTGAAAAGTAAGTCTAAGTGAGGCATATGTGAATTAATTTTGTATATGTCAAATTCAAGCTTGTACACAATATTTATGTTTTTATAATATAATAAAAAAGAATAGGGTTATAAACAAAATTTAAACCCAAAATATATGTTATCACTTTTTAATACGGAGTACTTTACTGACTAAACCTAACTGACAATAATATATATATATATATATATATATATATATATATATATATATATATATATAATGAATGCACTATCGCATCGAGACTTCACTTCTGTACAAGTAGTATGTAAATCTCTTAACCTAATTCATTTTACTCAAGTACTTATTTCAAATAAAGCAAAAGCAAAGAAAAGGAAAGGTGACCCAATGAGCAAAGAATTACATGTTTAGAATGCGTTGCATGGACACATAAAAGTGGTATGTACCACTTTACATTGCATGAGTATACAGAGTAACGGTGTTTATGTTGTGGTCATCCACATTACCATATGTTTATTCATTGTCTCTATATCTTGGTTTTTATGTAGACATACTTTGTTAAAGGTGTCCCTCATATATTGCATGATGTTGATGTCTTAAACTTACTTGCCACAATTTATTAGTGGCCAAATTTTAAGTTGTTATGTCTCTATCAAAGTTGAGGGGTGCACCACCTAATTTAATCATGCAATTAAATAGTAGACAAATATGGATGGCTATATATTGATGATGTTTCTTTCTTTGAGTTTCTTTGAAGTTACTCTAGTTCTTTATAAAGTTTTATTGTGTTCCCACTTTTCAATTTCTTTGTAGGACTTGAGGGTGGTTCATCATTTTCACAAAATTGCATCTATCAATTAGTCGTTTTTATTGGTTATTAAGGTTAAGGGGGCAATGAGCTACTCCCCTTATTGCCATATAGTTTTGAGGTGAAACCTACTTAGTTGTATAAAGTGGATACTTGTGACGGGTGTGGCCCAGACCCGTTTATCAGCTAGTTGTCTCATTGATAGATCTTCCTCACGTAATGAAATAAATTATTCACATGGTTATATCCACTAATAATCACCATAATTTTCCCCATAAATGAATATTTTTGACTTAATTATGTAATTTATTAGCCTACATATATGAACCAATATATCTTAAAGTTGCGTATGAATAACGACCCCCCTTAAGTAGGCAAACAAGCTATGATGCCTTTTTTTTTTTGTAAATTTTTTTTTTTAATTTTTTTTTTTGTTTGTTTGTAATGTTTCTCTGTTCTTAATACCCTTGAGAGTGGGAAGGTAAGGAAATCCCTACCTCAAGGATTGATCTCATAACTTCATAATAGTGAGATATAATCCTTACACAAGCAAGAATATAACTGGAGCACTACTACAATTTCACTTCTTCTTACTTCTTCCTTCACTGATTAAAAAACTTTCTACCGGTAAAATCATTAATACATTATCAGCACCAATTCCTATTCAGGTATATTTATACCTACTTCTCAAAATTATAACAAATAAACACTATCTACTTCTAAATGTTTTGAGCAGTATGCTCTATAGTTGCCCATATTTTGGGATCCTCTATACCAAAAATTCAAACATTTACTGTATCAAAACAACGGTGGAGAAATTCTCTTATTTATGAATTAATTACTATTCTCCCTTGTTTTATTCATGTTGATGTTTTTGTTTAATTCATGCATGTTGATATTAGATGAAGCCTTTTTACACTTATTATTTTTCTTCTTTTACGTACTTTTTGTGTTTCTTTCCGTTTTCGAACCCATGATCTTTTATAGATGTTAGGGCTCTCGGGCCACTATGGCTTGCATTCCCAGTGTGATAACCTTTTACAATTATAAATACTTATATTTGGACCATAATTTTGCCAGTACATTAAACTATGATATGATATTTTTACAATTGTACAAAATAGTAACGGATAAACCTACCTCTATAAAAGACAGATTTTCCCCTGATTTTCACCACAAATCCGTTATCCTTTCCCATTTTTTTTTTCTTTATCCAAAAATCACCCAAAATTTTTCACCCCTTCTTCTCCAATATGTTCCCCGACAGCAACCAAAACACCCACACCTTCACCTTTGAGGAAGATTTAAGGAAGATAAAACAATATTTTCTTCTAATTATGGCGCTTGTAGTTCTGTTAGTAGCAATATTAATTTTTGTCATGATGTACAAGTGAAGTTTGTTTATTTTGTCGTTTTAGTAGATTAAAAGCATGTTTTTGTTTTGTTATGTTGTTTTGTTAATCATCATTGTATAATATTACCGTTATTATAATTATTATTACTACTGTTGTTGTTGTCGTTTTGCTGTTTATGCGACTAATATGATTTAATTTTGCCTAATTATATAAATTACTCACAATAATAAACCAAGGGGGAGAAAGAACTATATTATTTATGGTTTATTATTGTTAAATAAGTTTAATTATCACGTGTTTCATTAACAAACTATAAATATGGAAGAATTAAACATATGTGTTGTACATATGATTTATTATTATAAACTAATTATCACGTGATTTGTTGTAGTTAAAATGGGAGATCTTATGAAAAGACAATTCAACATCCTAGATTTATCTGGAAAGAAATTTTTGGAATGGAAAGTAGATGCCATGATGAATTTAAAAGCTCAAGGGTTGGAGCACACTGTTAAAGTTAATAAAAGTCCCTCTGGTCAAACAATTGATACTACCACTTCTGCAATGACGGTTGAAAAACCTGTTACTGAACAAGAAAAGGCAAAAGCCTTAGTGTTACTAAGGCATCATTTACACGAAGGCCTTAAAACTGAGTACATAATGGTTGAAGATCCCAAGGAATTATGGGATTTGGACACCACAAAAGGGTGCTCCTTCCTAAGGCGTTATTTGACTGGATAAATTTACGGTTCTAGGATTTCAAATTTGTAATTGATTACAATTCAACCATACATGAGATAGTATCTATATTGAGATACTGTGATCATCCAGTCACCGATGAACAAATGATTGAAAAAACACTCACTACCTTTCATCAAGCAACATACTATTGCAAGAATAATATCGTGAAAGAGGTTTTAAAAAGTTTAATGAATTAATGAGTGTATTTCTTGTTGCGGAAGAAAATAATGATCTTTTGTTGAAAAATCATAATCTTAGACCAACTGGGTCTTTGGCCACTCATCATGAAGCAAATGCAACAAGTTCTTATCCACCCAAGGCAAATGCTGCACGAAGAGGTGGATGTGGAAATTACAATGGCCGTGGAAATTATCGCGGACGAGGCCGAGGACGTGGTAGAAATAATTTTCAAAGAAACAGTAATTTCAAAAATTTTGAAAAAAGAAGGGACAGTCGTCTAGAAGCCACAAACAAACTCCTTCAAAAGGAAAAGACACATGTTACAGATGTGGCATGACAGGGCATTGGGGACGTACTTGTCGTACGGCCAAACATTTGGTAGACCTTTACCAGGCTTCTGTAAAAGGTAAAGAGAAAAATGCAGAAGCAAATTATGTTAATGAAGAAAATGCTCCATGTCCTACCCTTGATGTGTCCAATTTGTTTCAGGAAAATGTAAGCACTATTTTCGGGTCAACAAAATTAATTGAAGGATCTGGAAAGGCTTGTATAATGCTTTCAAATGGAACAAACTTGATGATCAATAATGCTTTATACTCGAGTAAATCTCGAAGAAATCTCATAAGTTTTAAAAATGTACGCCAAAATGGCTATCATTTAGAAAAAATTACAACGGGTCAAAAGGAGTATTTATGCCTCACGGTAGGAAAATATGGCAAGAAACACATTTATGAGAAATTGCCAGCATACTCTTCGGGGTTATATCGTATAAACATACGATCCCTAGAAATCAATATGATATCTAACCAGAAGTTAGATGACAAACATTTGATTATACTATGGCATGATCGTTTGGGACATCCAGCAACTGGGATGATGCAAAGAATAGTAGCAAATTTAGTTGGACATTCAATAAGAAATGTCAAAATTCCTCAATCGGATGAATTGACATGCTCTGCATGTTCACTTGGCAAATTAATAATAAGACCATCTATGAACAAAATTGCTATTGAATCTCCGAAATTCTTGGAAAGAATTCAGTAAAAATATTTGTGGGCCAATTAATCCGGCATGTGGACCATTTCGATATTTCATGGTTTTAATTGATGCTTATACACGATGGTCACATGTCAGTCTACTTTCAAGTAAAAATGTTGCCTTTGCAAAATTACTTGCCCAAATTATCAAATTACGAGCACAATTCTCGAATCATACAATAAAGAAAATAAGACTCGACAATGCTAGGGAATTTACATCCCAAACATATAATGATTATTGTATGTCAATTGGAATTGATGTTGAACACCCAGTAGCTCATGTTCATACACAAAATGGTCTAGCTGAATCACTAATTAAGAGATAGCAATTGATTGCAAGACCATTAGTAATGAGGTCAAAATTGCCATCATCTGCGTGGGGACATGCTATAATACATGCAACGACACTAATTAGATTGAGACCTACATCTTATCATAAAGTCTCACCACTACAACTTGTTTGTGGTCGAGAACCAAGTATCTCACATCTAAAAATATTTGGTTGTGCTGTATATGTTCCCATTGCTCCACCCCAACGAACAAAAATGGATCCACAAAGAAGGCTGGGAATTTATGTTGGGTTTGAATCCCCCTCTATAATTAAATATCTTGAACCATTGACTGGTGACTTATTTATGGCTAGATTTGCCGACTGTCACTTTAATGAAGCAGTATTCCCAGCCTTAGGGGGAGAGAAAGTGGACCCACGCAAGAAAGAAATAGGACTTATTTGAAATGCAACAAAACTGTTGATGTTAGACCCACGAACAAATATGTTTGAACAAGAAGTCAAGAAAATTGTTTATTTACAAAGTGTTGCAAATCAATTGCCTGATGCATTTGTAGACACAAAGAAGG
Source organism: Chenopodium quinoa (assembly GCF_001683475.1). Lineage (NCBI taxonomy): Eukaryota > Viridiplantae > Streptophyta > Magnoliopsida > Caryophyllales > Amaranthaceae > Chenopodium > Chenopodium quinoa. Next base: position 217,625 of record NW_018742241.1, read on the forward strand.
TGACAAAATCACATATATCAGCAGAAAATGCCCTTGCACGTATTGAAATCCCAACTGATAATAAGGCCATTGAGAATGAATCTCAAGCACGCAGAAAGCGTGGGAGACCACTTGGTTCAAAAGATTCTAAACCAAGGAAATTGAAAAGATTGGATGGAATTGAGAATGAGACTAATGATGTTCCCCCATCAGAAGGTCAAGAAAGACTAATGTGGATGAAAGTAAAGAAAATGATGATAATCCAAAAGGGGACGAACAAGAAGACAATTTCAATGAATTACGTCTTTACCAAGACTCATTGGAATAGGAAAGATGTTATTGTGGATGAAATATTTGCAAATTCCATCGCAATCGACATTGTGTCTGATGAAAATGATGTTGAACCAAGAACAGTGGAAGAATGTCGACACAGGAGTTATTGGCCAAAGTGGAATGAGGTAATGCTGGCTGAGTTAAAGTCACTTGAAAAACAAGAAGTTTTCAGAAAAATAACTCTTACACCAACATGTGTAAAATCCGTTGGATACAAATGGGTATTTGTGAGAAAACGTAATGAGAAAATGAGATAGTTAGATACAAGGCAAGACTTGTAGCCCAAAGATTTTCTCAAATTCCAGGGATTGATTATGAAGAAACATATTCTCCAGTAGTTGATGCAACTACATTAAGATTTCTGTTAAGTTTGACAGTCACAAAAGGACTGCAAATGTGTTTAATGGATGTAGTGACTGCGTATTTGTATGGGTCACTCGATACAGACATTTACATGAAAGTCCCTGAAGGACTTAAACTATCAAAAACCATAAGCCTAGACAATTACTTTCCATAAAACTAAAAAGGTCACTTTATGGATTGAAACAATCTGGAAGGATGTGGTATAATCGTCTCAGTGAATACCTTGTGAGAGAAGGGTTCAAGAACAACCAAATTAGTCCCTGTGTTTTCATAAAGCGATCACAATAAGGATTCGCTATTATTGCAGTTTAAGTTGATGATTTGAATATCATCGGAACCCCAAATGAACTTGAGAAAACTGCAAAATACTTGATGAAAGAATTTGAGATGAAAATTTTGCCTTGGATTGCAAATTGAGCACTTGAGTCATGGTATTTTTGTCCATCAATCAAACTATACAGAAAGAGTTTTGAAAAGATTCTTCATGGACAAAGCAACTCCAATCAACTTCCCAATGGTTGTTCGTTCTTTGAATATGAAAAACGATCCATTCAGACCCCGAGAAGAAAATGAAGAAATTCTGGGTCCAGAAGTACCAGAATTAAGTGCAATTGGGGCCTTAATGTACTTAGCTAACAACACTAGACCCGACACAGCTTTCTCTGTGAACTTGTGAGCCAGGTACAACAATGCACCGACATACAGACATTAGAAGGGAGTCCGACACTTACTCCGATACCTACAAGGGACTCAAGACCTTGGTTTATATTATGAATCGAAACAACATGCTGCTCTCATTGGGTATGCAGACGCAGGATACTTATCGGATCCTCAGAATGCCAAGTCACAAAATGGATATTTGTTCACTTATGGCGGCACTGTTATATCATGGAAATCAACAAAGCAGACATTGACTGTGACATCCTCAAATCATGCAGAGTTGATAGCCCTTTATGAAGCAGGACGAGAATATGTATGGCTGAGGTCGATGATTAATAATATCCAAGAAGAGTGTGGGATGAAAGCAATAACAGAAAATCCAACCACCATCTTTGAAGACAAATACAACATGCATCTCTCAAGTAACTGAAGGATATATTAAGGGAGATAGGACAAAACATATATCCCCAAAACTATTCTTCACACATGATCTGCAAAAGAATGAGGAAATAGATATCCAGCAAATTCAGTCTTGTGACAACCTTGCCGACCTGTTCACCAAATCACTTCCTTCCAAGAAATTTGAGCAATTAGTTCACAAAATTGGAATGCGACATCTTCGTGAACTATGTTGAAATCAGGGGGAGCATTATATGCACTGCACTCTTTTTTCCTTCGATCAGGTTTTTATCCTACTGGGTTTTTCTTGACAAGATTTTTAACGAGGCAGTATACCAAAGCATATAATACAATATATTGTTGTACACTTTTCCCTTAGCCATGGTTTTTATCCCATAGAGTTTTATCTAGCGAGGTTTTTAATGAGGCAACATATATTTTTTCTTTTCTATATGAGTATGGCCATTCAGGGGGGAGTGTTAGAAGATAAGTCTAATAAGTTGAATGCCAATTATTGATTTGACTATACAATGCTCATATAGGTCCAAACACTTGTGAACTCATATGACTATATATGAGTAATTATTGTACTCTTAGTATAACTTATGGCTATATATACAATGCCATGTAAGTATAAGTTACACAAGCAAGAATATAACTGGAGCACTACTACAATTTCACTTCTTCTTACTTCTTCCTTCACTGATTAAAAAACTTTCTATCGGTAAAATATTTAACACTATCCAACTTATACAATGACAACTGTTGACAATAAAAAAAATACGGAGTAAGTAATTGTAACAATAACAATTCTTGAAAGTTTGAATCATTCAAACCGGCCACATGGTTATAATAAGTGTAGTCTAATGATATTCATCTAATTGTAAGTTTAAAAGTTCAATTTTTATAAATTTCAAACATGCAAAATTGAATATATCTATCTACCTATAACTATATCTATACTTAGTATTTAAGAACACAAACCACGTAAAAATCATTCATACGCCACATGTCATATCACAAATCACTTATATGCCACATGTCATATCACAAATCACTTATATGCCACATGTCACCTCCCTTAATATTTTCTTTTTTACATTCCCATTTTAATATAAAAATTAAAATAAATATATTATATAATATTAAAGTCTTTATGCATTCCGTAACTTGCAAATTTAAGTAGGAAAGTGAAGTGTTTCATTTCTAGTAAAAGAAAATAAAGTTGAACTAATTAAGTACACATTACATAAACATATGAAGTATAATAAAATATTCCTAAAAAAAAAAACCCTAGTCGTCTCCTCTCTATTTTTTCTCTCTAGGGTTCTTAAAAAAAAGGTGTTTCATAGGCCGAAAATACTCAAATTTCTCCGGAAATTTGGCTATTTCCGACCCTTTCCCTTTACTTTCTTTATGTTTTTGTTATTAAATTCAATAAATCTACACTCTTTGAAGGTAGTAAGTATCCTTATAGTGGGTTTGAGTGTAGAAAGTGCCCCTATGGTGGGCTTTGTTCAATTCTAGTTTTGTTTTTGTTTTTTGAGTTTAGTATGGTACAAGTTGATGGGTAAAGATTTGTGCGAGATCAAAAAAGAAGTTAATCCTTCGATTAGAATCACATGAATCAGATGAAAATTTTCTTCACGACTACAACAGATCGATAGACCCCCTTGTCGAAAAAAGTTGTAAATTACAGTGATATAAAAGTGAGTATGAAGAATGTACGATTTGCAACAACGATCGTAGCTCTGCTGAAAGGAAGCTTTTATTTGATTCAATTATCATGTATTTATTAAATTTAAATCTCTTTGTAGAAGTCGTATGACTTTTTATTTATGAACAAATCTTTATTAAAAAAAAATAAATAAATAAAATAAAAATAGTCCTTTCATCTTTTAAAATATAACTTAAACTAATATGTCATTTTATATCCCACAATATTCATGTAAAATACCTAACTAAATTCCTTGATCTTCTTCCACAATTCCACCCTCACTCTTTTTTTCGTTTAAGTTTTAGCAGTGAACTTCATTCAACTCAATGGTCATGAAACAATTACTTCATACATTATATCAAAATTTCCAACTATTGAAAAACATACCTACATATAAAAATAGCCTAAGTAATAACACGTGCATCGAACGGGCCAAAAGGCTAGTTAATGATAAAATATGAACAATGAAGACCATGCAAATGACAAGTTGCTCTCTTAAAAACAAAGGGACTATAATAAATGGCTTTATCATAACCTTACAAGAGTGATGGCAGAGGGTCTAGTTAATAGGAGACCTGCCCCGTACCCGTCCCGCCCTAGTGGGGTAGGGATGGAGGATGATTGGCGGGTGATGGGGCGAGGATGGGTATAAAAAGTGTACCCACCACGGGTGATGGATTGGGTATGGACTTTAGACTAGACCCAATCCATATGGCCATACCTACCCCACATATACCTGCCTTAGTGACTTATAATAAAATAGTTTAATATATAACATATTGTATAAGTAAGCTTAGTATAATTGTATAAATAAGTATAATTGTAAAATATTTAGTAGATTAAATTGAAAGAGTCTAGCTAGATACTATTATAAAAAAAATTATAATCTATGGAAACCCTAAAGCCTAGTAAGACACTCTATAGTGGCAGCGGGTATGGGGCGGGTTTGGGGTAGGCATGGATATCCAAGTGGGTGGTGGGAAGAGTACGGATATTAACTTTTATTCTTTGGGGCGGAGATGGATGTGGGTATTGTACCCGCCATGAAAGGTGCGTGGGTGAATATGAGTATAAGACTTTTAGGTGGAAATGGATTTGGAGGTACCAACCTCTGCATCGAACCTGTCCCATTGCCATTCTTAGATTACAACAATAAAATACTAACAAATTACATGAGAAAAATGGATTTACCTATAATAATTTTGTTGGAACAAAGTGTGTTTGGGTGTGAATTTTGTGAAAATCACAAAGTCTCACATTGGTGGGAAATGAAAGTTTTACCTACTTTATTATGTAGAGTGTGGTATACTTGGGTGTGGCTCAAGGGCTACCCACATTTTGTGGAGAGGTAAGACTTACCTACCGAGCCTACCTAACACACACACGCGTGCGCCAAATCGAGCCGGGCTGGGCTGGATCGGGTAGGGTGATCAAAACAGATTTTAAATTTTTGAACAAGGTTTAGTTATGTAATTTGTTTAAACTGATTACTGAATTAATTCCTTGATTTTTTGTAACTGTTTTGATTGATTCCCTACTATTATTCATAACCCTTTTTATTCCAATTTTAATTCCACATTTTCGTTTTTTAATTGGCTGTTTTTGACATTAATTTCGCTGGTTTAAGAATGGTTTTAATTGCTACCGTTATGCTACTGCTTTGGCTATAAAAAGAACACTTTGCTCACTGTTTTAGAATACAGGAAAATTATTCTAATCTTCTTCCTCCTAAAATACAGAATTCGAGCAGTTTCTAAGTAGTGTTGGTGTTTAGTTGCCCGGTGGTTTTGTGCAAATCCATCGGTATATTTTTATTTCGAGAGGCTGTTTTATCTTGGGGGACATCCGGTTGTGGTTCGATTTGCTTGCACAAATTAGAGGCAGTACCGTGAATGTTCTAAAGAGAGCGACATAATCCGCAACTCAGTCTCATTCCCGGTAACATTGTTCTTATTATTTTTGTTCCTGCAGTTCCGTTTACAACAATTTTAGAACAATTCTTTTCTGCCTTTCGTGAATATTATGTCTACCGAAGAAATCACTATGTCCAACGACCTCAACAAACCCTTCCGTTTTGAAGGTGCTTACTTTAAAAGATGGAAACAGAAAATGCAATTTTTCTTGACTGTTAAAAAAATTTATTCCGTATTGACTGTTCCTAGGCCTGTTAATCCTGATAATGCTGATGAAGATGAAAAAGTTTTTCTGAATAGTGAAATCGAAACCTGGAATGAAACTGATTTTATGTGGAAAAATTATATTCTTAATGGCCTGTGTGATAATTTGTATGATTATTACAATATGGAAAACTCTGCTAAGGATCTTTGGGATGCCCTGCAAAAGAAATATGATACTGAAGAAGCTGGTGCCAAAAAGTATGGTGTCAGTAGGTACCTGAAGTTTCAGATGACTGATGAAAAGTCCGTGGAAGTGCAATCCCACGAACTTCAGAAAATTGCCCATGATATAATTTTCGAAGGAATGACCCTTGATGAACAATTTCAAATTGTTGTTATTATTGACAAACTGCCCCCTTCTTGGAAAGATTTCAAAAATAATCTCAAGCACAAGACTAAGGAATTCTCCTTGGAGAGTTTGATCACTCGTCTTCGTATAGAAGAAGAATCCAGGAAATAGGACCAGAAGGAAGAAATCTTATAGGTCACTACAAACAATGCTACTAAGCGATCTGCTGCAGTATTCAAGCCTGTTGGTAAGAATTTCAAGCCTTAGAACCGGAAGAATAACTCCAACAGAAACAAACAAAATGTTCAAAAGAACAATGGACAACAACAGTCTCATCCTCCTAAGAATGGTTTTGGTCAATTTCTATGCTATAGGTGTGGAAAACTAGGTCATATGGCACGAAAATGCGGGAACATGCCTAACCCTGCAATTGTGCAGGCAAGCATGATTGAAGAGCCCCTTGTGGCTATGATTACTGAGATAAACCTTATTGGTGGATCAGATGGGTGGTGGGTAGACACTAGTGCTACACGCCATGTCTGCTATGATCGTCGGATGTTTAAAACATACACTGAAAAGACCGATGATAAGAAAGTGTTGTTGGGTGATTCCCATTCCACTAATGTTGCTGGTATTGGAAATGTTGAGTTGAAGTTTACTTCTGGCAGGACTCTCATTCTGAAGGATGTATTGCACACTTCGGAAATGAGAAAGAATTTAGTCTCTGGTTTTCTTCTTAATAAGGCTGGTTTTACACAAACCATAGGTTCTGATTTGTTTACTTTGACTAAGAATGGAATGTTTGTAGGAAAAGAATATGCTACTGATGGTATGTTTAAACTGAATGTTGAGATTAATAAAATTTTTGATTCTGCTTATATGTTGTATTCCACTATTAATGTTTGGCATGCTAGACTTTGTCATGTGAACAAAAGACTCATCAAAAATATGAGAAATCTAGGTCTTATTCCTAAGTTTTCACTTAATGACTTTGACAAATGTGATTTTTGTAGTCAGGCTAAGATTACAAAAACACCTCATAAGTCGGTTTTGAGAAATTTAGAACCATTAGACTTAATTCATTTGGATATTTGTGAATTTGACGGAAAGTTCACCAGAAATGGACAACGATATTTTATCACCTTTATTGATGATTGTTCTGATTATACTTGTGTTTATTTGATGAAAAATAAGAGTGATTCTTTTGAAATAAGTTGTTTGTGACAGAATTTGAGAATCAGTTCAACAAGAAGATAAAAAGGTTACGAAGTGATCGTGGAACTAAGTATGGTACTAATGCTTTTATAGAATTTTATAATTCACATGGTATCATACATGAAAGATCTGCCCCTCATTCTCAGAAATGAATGGGTAAGGCTATAAGAAAAAATAGAACTTTTACTGAGTTAGTAGTTGCTATTTCCTTAAATTTTGGTGCTGCTGATTATTGGTGGGGTGAAATCCTTCTTACCGTTTGTTATGTCTTGAATTGTGTTCCAAAGACTAAGAGTAAGGTTTCTCCTTATGAAATTCTTCGTAACAAATAACCTAATATTTCTTATTTTAGAACTTGGGGTTGTCTAGCATATGTTAGGATTCCTGATCCTAAAAGAGTTAAGTTAGCTAGTAGAGCTTATGAATGTGTGTTCATTGGATATGCTGTTAATAGTAAAGCATATAGATTTTTTGATCTAAATGCATGTGTAATTATTGAATCTAATGATGCTGATTTTTATGAGGACAAGTTTCCTTTTAAATCTAGAAATAGTGGGGGTTCATCCTCCTCTATTATTCCTGAAGTTAGGTTTAACTCACAAGACTTGGATGCTGAACCTGAACTAAGAAGGAGCAAACAGGCTAGAGTAGCAAAAGACTTTGGCCCGGACTTTGAAGTTCTCAATGTAGAGGAGAATCCATCTACCCTCCAAGAAGCCTTAGCCTCAGTTGATGCAGACTTATGGCAATAAGCTGTAAATGACGAAATGGACTCACTTGAGTCTAATCGAACTTGGCACCTAACTGAGTTGCCACCAGGTTGCAAGACAATAGCTTGCAAATGGGTCCTGAAATGAAAAATGAAAGTTGATGGCACCGTTGATAAGTATAAAGCTCGTTTGGTAGCTAAAGGCTACAGACACAGGGAGAATGTTGATTTCTTTGATACCTATTCACCTGTAACTAGAGTAACTTCTATTAGAGTGCTAATGTCTCTTGCTTCTGTTTATAATCTTGTAGTGCATCAGATGGATGTAAAGACTGCATTCTTGAACTGTGAATTGGAAGAAGAAATCTACATGGACCAACTAGAGGGCTTTGTCATCCCAGGAAAAGAGCATCTGGTATGTAAGCTAGATAATCTCTTTATGGTCTCAAACAAGCACCTAAACAATGGCATGAAAAATTTGATAACTTAGTCATTTCACATGGTTTTAAGATAAATGGTAGTGACAAATGCATATATGTAAAATTTGAGAATGACATTTGCACTATAGTTTGTTTGTATGTGGATGACTTGTTAATTTTTGGCTAAACTATTCACGCTATGAATAACGTAATGCTATTGTTGAATGTTGAGTTTGACATGAAAGATCTAGGGGAGGCAAATGTAATCCTTGGGATTAAGATTACTAGGACAGAAAATGGAGTTTCTTTGGATCAATTTCATTACATTGAAAAAATCCTAAAGAAATATGGTTACTTTGACTGTAAACCTGCAAGCACACCTTATGACCCCAGTGTAAAATTATTTAAGAACACTGGTAATGCCGTTAGGTAATCTGATTATGCGAGCGTCATTAGTAGCCTTCGGTATGCCACTGATTGTACTAGACCCGACATTGCCTATGTCGTTGGATTATTAGGCAGGTTTACTAGTTGTCCTGGTAATGAGCATTGACATGCTATTGAAAGGGTCATGAGATACCTTAAGAGGACCGAACCTAGGGTTACATTATGAAAGGTTTCCAGCTGTTCTAGAAGGCTATAGTGATGCTGACTGGAACACCTTATCAGATGACTCTAAAGCTACTAGGGGATATATTTTCTCTATAGCCGGTGGAGTTTTATCTTGGAAGTCTAAGAAACAAACTATTTTAGCTCAGTCCACCATGGAGTAAAAAATGATAGCACTAGCTACAACTAGTGAAGAAGCAGGTTGGTTAAGAGACCTGCTAGGTGAGATTCCCTTATGGGAAAAAACCATTACCGGTTGTCTTGATCCATTGCGATAGTACCGCGGCTATTGCAAAAGTTCAGAACCGTTACTACAACGGTAAGAGATGACAAATACGTCGTAAGCACATCACTGTACAAGAATATCTCTCAATCGGAACTATTAAAGTGGATCATGTACGCACTGAGAATAATTCGGCTGATCCTTTAACGAAAGGATTGGCTAGAGAGAAAGTCCATAATTTTTCTAAGAAAATGGGAATATTGCCATTGAAATGAGTCACACATAATGGTAACCCAACCTATGGACTGGAGATCCCAAGAAATAGGTTCAATGGGTAATAACAAGTTATGGAGTAATATGAGTTGATTATGTTCAAACGACATAAGTTCCTGAAGCGATCAAGGATGAGTTAATAGGAGCTCTTAATGAAATCTATACTCCATTTTGGAGTGGAGTACCTAGCTACAGGAGTACTCTTGGTAGATTCACCTATGTGAATATGGAAGTTAGGCCGCTTCTTATGAAATGTGCGGCAGCATTTCTAGAGCGTTCACTATATTGGGATGCCGTAATAGCACGGGTCTATAACAACATCAAGAGTAGGTCGTGTGTGGTACGTTGTCAGAGATAGGGTTCAAAACTTTGAGTTACCCTTGTTAAATCTGAATCATATTCACTACACCAAAGTTCAAGTTGAAAAACACTTCTGTTTATGCACAACCTATATGTGTAAGGATTCCGCTCGAAAATGTTTTCCAAAATTCAAGTGGGGATTGTTGGAACAAAGTGTGTTTAGGTGTGAATTTTGTGAAAATCACAAAGTCCCACATTGGTGGGAAATGAAAGTTTTACCTCCTTTATTATGTAGAGTGTGGTATACTTGGGTGTGGCCCAAGGGCTACCCACATTTTGTGGAGAGGGAAGACTTACCTACCGAGCCAACCTAACACACACACGCGCGCGCCAAATCGAGCCGGGCTGGGCTGGGTCGGGTATGTTGATCAAAACAGATTTTAAATTGTTGAACAAGGTTTAGTTATGTAATTTGTTTAAACTGATTACCGAATTAATTCCTTGATTTTTGGTAACTTTTTTGACTGATTTCCTACTAGTATTCATAGCCGTTTTTATTCCAATTTTAATTCCACATTACCATTTTTTAATTGGCCGTTTTTGACATTAATTTCGCTGGTTTAAGAACGGTTTTAATTGCTACCGTTATGCTACTGCTTTGGATATAAAAAGAACACTTTGCTCACCGTTTTAAAATACAGAAAATTATTCTAATCTTCTTCCTCCTAAAATACAGAATTCGAGCAGTTTCTAAGTAGTGTTGGTGTTTAGTTGCCCGGTAATTCTGTGCAAATCCATCGGTATATTTTTATTTCGAGAGATTGTTTTATTCTGGGGGACATCCGGTTGTGGTTCGATTTGCTTGCACAAATTAGAGGCCTTACCATGAATGTTCTAAAGAGAGCGACATAATTCGCGACTCAGTTTCATTCCCGGGAACATTGTTCTTATTATTTTTATTCTTGCATTTTCGTTTACAACAAATTTCTTATGGTTGGCCAAACATATTAAATTCAGGTTGTTTTTGTGGCAATGGTTATCACTTACTACTAAATAATGTTTTGTTATAGGCATTTTTTGTTAAGCTACTTCAACTAACTTCAATAATAAAGAGTATTTATATTTATGGTCTAAGTTTAGCTAGAATTTTATCGTATACATTTTACTAACTAAATATATAAATTTAAGGTGCTGAAAAAGAACTAATAAGGCCCTGTTACGTTTATTATTTTGACTTGTGTGACATATTAAAAACTAAGTAAAGATGTATGTATGTCATGTACCAATGTATGTGTCAGTTGTCCCATTGTTAAATTTTATTTATGTATGTTGTAATTTTATATGCAGACCATTCGACTTATTATGTATGTTACCATTTCATATGAATATCATATCTTTTTGAAAATTTTTGAACTTATTCAAACTTAATTGTTTTAGTTGAAAAAACTTTTTTTTTTTTTCTGAAATTATTTTATTTGTGTGTGATTTTGTCTGAAATACTTATTTTTATTCTAAACATGTTTAAATTAAGTTAAATTAAGATGAATAATATATTCCTTAACTCCAATCCCATCTACTTCTCCATTAACATAAACAATATATCAATGTCAATACATATATATATATATATATATATATATATATATATATATGGGATCATGTGAGAACACATCCCTTATGTGAGAACCTGGTATATGTGAGGACATATTACAACTGTTGGATCAATTGCATCCAATGACTACCATTTATCCCGGTCAAACATAATTTCAAAAAAAAAAAAAAGAAATTAGCGTTTTCTCTCTCCTCCTTCATTTTGCTAGTTATTTTCTGTCTCCTACTTCAATTTCTCAGTTCTCAGTTCTCTACTCTCTTTCTCCTTGCTATTTGCTCTGATTCTTCATCAATTCTTCTTCAAACTTCATCAATTCTTCGTCAAGGTGAGTTTCGCTTATGTTTTACTTTGTGTTTTTCGTTGATTTTAGTTTGATTTTCGTTTTTTCAGTAGTTATTAAGTTGATTTTAGTTTTATTTTTGTTATCTTACATTTTTTTTTCGTTTTTTTAGAAACCTAGATATCACTGCTTATTTGTGCTATTACGTTGATCTTAGGTTTATTTGAATAATTATTAAGTTGATGTTAGTTTGATTTTAGTTTGATTTGAGTAATTATTTTGAATTTCTGTTTTTTCCTTGATTTTTGTTTGATTTTTCGGCTTAATTTCTTCAATTGTATTTAATATTTCTGCTTAATTGTATCAGTTTGTGCTCGATTATTTCAACTTAATTTTATCAGTTTGTGTTCGATTTTTCAATTTCTTCATCAACTTTTCTGAAAGAGCCTGATTTTGAGAGTAGTTTGGAAGAGCTTGATTTTGAGAGTAGCTTAGAGGAGCTTGATCTTGAGAGTATGTTGGAGGAGGTTGTACCTGAGTGGAGAATGGAGGAGTATGATTCTGAGAATTAGTGATGAGTCATTATTAACTTTTTCTCACCACCCTCATCTGTGGACTTGGTTATTGTTTGCATAATTAGTGATGAGTCATTATTGGATTGTGTTAAGGACCAGTCATTTTCTTGTTCAAGTGGCGTAAACAAGTAACTAAATCGAACACCTTTTCTCCTATGGGCAATGAATCTTTCCTTAGATATTCATGCCTTATCCAAAATGAACAATCATATAGGAAATATGTGATTCTTGGTAGATTTTAGGACATAAAGTTACATTTTCTCATTTTTAAAATTTCCAATTCCCCAAACTAGGCTACTATGCTCAGTTTGTCTGCCTTTGCTTATATGTTAACATTGTCACAACTCATAAGGTTCTTAAAATGGGTAGTATAGAAACTACCCAAATTTGTTCCTTTTGACTTACTTTTTCTTAGTTGGTAGGACACTATTTTCTCACATTTAGGATCCTCTGCTTCTTGTTAGAAATGTGGTGAACCCCCCTTCCCCCTCTTTATTTCTCTTCATATTATGAGATATATTTTCCCATGCATGCCATCCTCCTTTGCGTTGATATATGAATACTTTTTTCACACTATTGTGCGCTAAAGGTCTGCATAGATAAGAATACAAAAGATTCACAACATATTCATAATATGCTTTTCAGGGTTTTGTCACTAGTTGCATTACTAGAGGCACCTCATAAATAAGTGTTTTGCTTTTTATGTTAATCCTCGGTGGTTCGTTAATGACTTGAGCCTAATATTCTTGAAGTGTTGAATTTAGTGAAAAATTTCGTGGTTGCATTACACCTAGTGTGCTGTCAATCTTGTGGCTAAGGTTGTGTGACGGATTTTAGCTTGACTGGCAAGAATTAGAATTAGTTAGTAGCTGTGACGGAAGATTACAGTTGCAGATAGTGTTTGTGCCTGTGTCTTGATGCTTTTGTTAGGCTAAGGGATGTTGTTCGGTTAAAAGCTAACTGGCATCATTGAAATTGATAATGACTCAAATACATCTTAAAAGGAGAAATAAGCATATCATTCATATGTACCTTGTGATATTTGGGCTGGTTATGCAACCATGTAGGATCTAAATATGTCTCCTCATTTAGAAGATCTTGGTTTAGGGTTTTCTTACAAATTTGCTTCTTAATTTGATTTTTTCTTTGTTTTAGTTAGTTTACATTTTATTCGTGTTTTTTTTTATTATTTTATAATTGTAGAACTGTTCAGTGCTATGGATTCTTCGGTTGCTATGGATTCTACTAATGCTAAAGATTCTACGGCTGTACCTTTGGAAAGGAAAATGTACGTGTTAGTCCGATGTCTTACTTAAAGGAATACAAGAGGGGGGTGAATTGTATTTGTAGCGACTATGTAAACTTTTTGCGGAATTTAAACTAAGAAAGAATGAGACACAGATGTAGGCTTTTCTGAATTTATTCACTATGTAAATGAAACGTTACAAAATAGCCTAGTATCAAGTTCCTTTAGGAACTTGAGCTACCCTGACTGTGATCCCTCAATCACAGCCTCTTCACTCTAGGTAATTCTACTCTGAATTACATACAGTGTTGTGACTCACTCAAGTCTAATTACAAACACTCGCAACCCCAATCCCAAATTACAAAGTAATTTACAAGGATTCCTAAAAGTACTTAGAAAGAACAATGCAAGAAAGTATACTCAGCTTTTTAGAAGTTAAAATACTTAAGACTCTTAAACTTGTTTCAAAAACGTTAATCAAAACTGCTTTAAATAATGAGTAAAAGAAACTGCCAACCAGAGTTCCCACTAACACCACTAAATCACGTATGCTATATTCTGATTATCAAGGTAGTGGAGTTAAAACTGTATAAAACATTTTCCTAAAAACTAGCAAGCATTTAAGGCAAAGCATGATCAAGTCAATGCTTATCTTATTAATTTCTAAAAAAAACATTTAAAATTTATCTTTTTTAAATCAAAAAGATAATTATTATAAAAGATAATTTTACTTAAATAATTATTTAATTTTAAAAACATAAGTTTTATCTTTTTAAAATTAGCTAATTATTTCTTTATTTTCAAAAAAACTGTTTTAATTCTTTATTTTATAAAAACCGATTATTCTAAGTTGAATTAAAACATTTGGAAATTATTTTGAACGTAGAATAAACTTAACCACTTTAAAGCTGAGTTCCTATTTTGCAGTAATCCTTCTAAATATTGTATACATTAAACTAACATGGGGTTGTGTCAATTTGAACGCTTATAGATATTTGCTTTGAATTCCTTGCGCTCCGATACTTTGAATAATTGTGCTCCTACTCCGGAACAACTTCATGAATATCTTTTAATCTACCACGACTCAAAAACATTATTAGTCTAAGTTTGTTTTGCAATTGTTATCATCAAAATACATAGAGGTTCAACAATATTCCCCTTTTTTTTATGATGACAAACAAAACAAACTTGGAGAGAAAAAATTATCCAGGCATAACTTTAAAAGCATCGTTATATTGGGAAGTCTAAATTCTTAACTTCTATACTAAGAACATAATAACCACACAAAAATAATAATAAAACTATTCAAGCATATTGACAGTAAAATTAAAGCATAGAAATCAAAGAAACTATACAGGTAGAAGCTAAGAAGAGAAACTAAGTAAAATAGATCAAAGCTAAGTTAAGTAAGAAGTCTGCATCATTCATGAAATGGAATTTGAAGTTATACCTTTGATTGAAGACGTCTTTGAAAAACTCATTGAAGAACTTGTATGATTTCAGCGATTTTCAAGTTTGGTTCCGTTTCCCCCTTTTGGCATCATCAAAAACAAACAAACACAGCCATACATAGCACTATTCCATAGAGAAATAGTAAATTCTAAATGCACATAAAATAAGAAGCACACGCACACGTTCAGAAATAAAGGAGAAGATGCAATATAGGATAGAAACCAGTCAAGATAGCCATTTTCAAAGTGATACAGACCAATAGTTTTAAAGATAACTATACAAACTTGCAAAAGAGAAGCTTAAAGATATAAATAAAATTGAATAATAGTCAGAAAAAGCTTGCAGAATATGTTATCACTAGATAGGCAGAAGATGAGATGGCTTTAAGAATCTGGAACTTCCTCCTCTACACACTGAAAACCAAGCTCCCTGACAGACTCAAGAGTTCTTGCATTGCTTTGTTCAATAGCTACCGTATGAGAGGTGACAGCATTCTTGAGTAAGTCTTCCATCTTTGCTTCCCATGACAGTACCTTTTCCTTCAAATCAGCTACATCCTTTTTTAAGTCCACCAGCCCCTGTGTCACACCTTGAACTTCTAACTCTAGTTTGGAAGGAGGATGACTGAAGGCTGCAAAACCAATAGAGGGTGAAGGTGAGGTGGTAGGAGCTTTCTGTGGTGAAGGATCAGGTTGTGGCGATGGGGATTTTTGTGGTGGAGAAGGTGGTTGAGATGTTTGAGGTGGTGATGGTTCATCAAGGTTAATATGAATGTGAGAGGTTGGTGGTGGTTTTGCAATATTGGCTATTTTTGTACTCCTCCTTCTTGCTTTAGCAGGAACCGAAGTCCAACCCTTAGGCAACCCTCTTTTCTTGCGTTGATCTTTCATTATTATCTCCTGTTCATCACTGCCAGAGTCCTCAGACTCAGTTCCAACATCATCAACTTGGGCTTGTATAGGCACTGCATTACCCTCTTCAGTTTCGCCCTCAGCTACTTCCTTCTCTTCCTCTTCTTCTCCCTCATCAGAATCATCTTGTTCCTCTTCTTTCTCCTTTTCTGAGTCCTCACTCTCAGCTTCCCCCTCAACAGAATCCTCCTCATCCTCACTAAGTACTTCTTTCTCCTTTTCACAAGGAGCATTCTTAGCCTTAGACAGAAAGCATAGAGTACCATTTACAACATTCAAATTCAGTTTTTTCAGGGAATCCTCCTGAACAATAAACGCAGGATTGATGTTGTAGTGAGGTTCATGTGCCATTTCTACCCCAAAAGATTTCATGATAAGAGTGCCAAAGGGGGCGTATGGGATTTTTAAATTAGGGATGCAATGAGATAGGTGAGTAATCATGAGAGCAGGAAAGTTAATTGATATCTTTTTGTCAAGGCAGAAGATTAATGAAGCATCAAGTAAATTTACTTGATTCTTCTTTTGGGATCTAGGTATCACGCCCCTTCTCACAAAATTAAACAGAAGCTTATGGAAAGGTTTGAGAATGTCTTGATTGAATGTGGTTTTCTTTGACGTAATCCCAAAATAACCCATAATGTCAATGGCCGAATTTCCATTAACATCGATTTTTCTGGAATTTTTAACATAGTTGTCATTACCCACATTTGGAATTTGAAACAGAGTAGCAAGTACTTCGGTATCAAAACGCAAGTTTATTCCTTTTACTTTGGCAGTACACATACCCCTAACACATTCGAAAGTGGAGATGAATTCATCCATTAAATACGGGTATATAGGAGTTTTTGCGAATGAATCAAACAATAAAGACCATCTTTGAAACTCAATTGAGGCCAATAACTCAGTAAAATTGACAGATTCACACCAATCCAAATTTAGAGCATAGCCAGGAAGGAAATTTTCCCTTTCAAGAGGGTTTCGTACCTTGCTCTTTGTGGTGGATTTCCTTGCTTGCATGGTCTTCTTAGAACCTTTAGATGATCCGGCTTTCGTGGTTGAACGCGACCTTGCTGTCCTCTTAGCTTGGGGCGCCATTGAAGGAGGAAGAACCATTGCAATTTGGGATGGTTCTTTCCCTTTCTTTGGTTTCAGATCTTTTGGAAGGGAAGAAGTGTTCCAATTTGTTCTTACCATGATTTTTAGTAAGAATTTTCAAGGAATTTTAAAGCAATTTGAAAAATTTGAGAGAAGGAAGGAGAATGAAGTTGGACGAATTTAGGGAAGAAGAAGGAGTGAAGAGTTTGTTGGAGTGAGAAAGTTTAATTTGAATAGTAGAAGTATTAAAAGTGGAGGATGAATAGTGAAGTAGTATGTTGGAGATTGTGAAGAAAAGTGACGGTTTATAGGGAAACCGTGTATCATAAGTGGATGGGGAAGTGGGTGAATTAAGAGTGTTTAGATTGATTTGATGGTTTGGGTATAAAGTAGATAATTATTAATTGCAAGCTTAATTGATCTTATTCAATTTAAAAAATATCTTTTAAGAAATAAAAAACAAAAAAATAAAATAAAATAAGATAATAAAAAATCTTTTTGGTTTTTAATAAGATAATAAAATAAAATAAAATAATAATCAAAGAAAAGGAAAATAAATTAACAAAATTAAAATACATAACAACGTAAAGTATGCATAACAATTTTCATGGCTCAATTTTCCAGTTCCTTCAACATCACATAATCTCACGTAGAATAGAATTGCATGCTTCCATATTTCATCATTTAAAATTATGCCATGCACACTACAGTTACGTATGGCAGTGTAGGTTTGAAAGTGACGTACCTTGGGATGTGAAGGAGACCCACCTCAATTTAGCTTGATCATACCAAGTTCCAACCTCATCTTTTCAAATTTATCTCTACTCAATGGCTTAGTCAAAATGTCAGCTATTTGAAATTCAGTGTTAACAAAGTCCATTTTAATCAAGCCTTTTTCAACATTATCTTTAAGGAAATGGTGACGTATGTGAATGTGTTTAACACGAGAGTGATGTACTGGATCCTTAGATATGCAAATAGCACTACTATTATCACAGTAAATAGGTACACATTCAAGAATTATGCCAAAATCTCTTAACTGTTGTTTTATCCATAGCAATTGAGAGCAGCATGCAACAGCTGCTACGTACTCAGCTTCTGCTGTGGATAAAGCAACGGTATTCTGCTTTTTGGAACTCCATGAAACCAAGCAAGAGCCTAAAAATTAAACCATACCTGAGGTACTCTTGCGATTTACCAGATCTCCAGCATAGTCAGCGTCTGCAAATCCCTTAAGATCAAAAGTGTCGCTTCTCGGATAGTAGAGACTTAGATCAGCCGTTCCCTTTAAATATCTCAATATTCTTTTGACGGATGTTAGATGGGATTCCTTTGGGTTTGATTGGAACCTTGCACAAAGACCTACACTGAAAGAAATGTCAGGCCTACTAGCAGTTAAATATAGCAAAGAACCAATCATACCTTTGTACTTAGTCTGATCCATACTAACTCCCTGGGAATCTTCATCCAATCTTACATTTGTCCCCATAGGAGTATTATTGATCTTTGCGTTTTCAAGGCTATATTTCTTCAATAGTTCCTTGACATATTTTTGCTGATGTATAAAAATACCTGTTTCAGTTTGTTTGATTTGCAGTCCAAGAAAGAAATTGAGTTCCCCCATCATACTCATTTGAAATTCACTGCTCATCAACTCAACAAAATACTTACACAAAGATTCGTTAGTTGCACCAAAAATTATATCATCAACATATATTTGTACAACTAAAAGATGAGTTCCTTTAGATTTTAAAAACAACGTTTTGTCAATTTTTCCACGTTTAAAATCATTTTCAAGAAGGAACTTTGAAAGTCTTTCATACCATGCTCTAGGAGCCTGCTTCAGCCCATATAGAGCCTTATCAAGCTTAAAAAACATGGTTTGAAAAATTCGGATTTTCAAATCCAGGGGGTTGTTCAACGTAAACATGTTCTTTTAATAAACCATTTAAAAACGCACATTTTACGTCCATTTGATAAAGTTTAAAACCCATAAAAGCAGCAAATGCTATTAGAATACGAATGGCTTCTAACCTAGCAACAGGAGCAAACGTTTCCTCAAAATCAATGCCCTCTTGTTGGTTATAACCCTTTACAACCAACCTAGCCTTGTTCCTAATGATTGTACCATACTCATCTAGTTTATTTCTAAGGACCCACTTTAAACCTATAACTTTCTTATCTACTGGCTTAGGTTCAAGATGCCATACCTGATTTCTTTCGAATTCGTTGAGTTCCTCTTGCATGGAAATTATCTAGTCAGGGTCTTCCAAGGCTTCTTTGTGATTGCGAGGTTCCAGAGTTGATAGGAAGGCTTTGAAAGTACATAAGTTTCTCATTTGTGATCTGATTTGTGTTCCTTTGCTCAAGTCACTTATTATTTTATCAAGGGGATGTGACTTTTGGTGCTTCCATGGTTTAGGTTGGAAGGATTGAGCATCAACACGATTCTCCTGTTCTTCTATTCCTTCAACCTCCTCATTGTCATTATTTTCTGGAATATTTTCTTCTTCAGGTTCCTCGTTTTGAGGTTCAGGAGTGGGAACTTCAGCTTGCTCAGTGAGTTCCTCCTCCTGATTTTCGATTACTCTTGTTGGCTGCTTATGGGGTACTTCATCATCTTGATTTGTTGAACGAACCAGACCAATCTCAAAACCTCCATCTTCATATTCCTGTATACAGGTGTTATTGTTAGTTTCATTAAAAATAACATGTATACTTTCTTCTACACACATAGTCCTTTTATTATATACTCTATAAGCTTTACTGTTAGATGCATATCCTAGAAAAATTGCTTCATCACTTCTTTCATCAAATTCTCCTAGATTTCTTTTATCATTATTATGAACAAAACATTTGCATCCAAAAGCTCTTAAGTGAGCAATATTAGGCTTTCTTCCTTTCAATAATTCATAAGGTGTCTTGTCCAACATTGGTCTAAGCATGGCTCGATTGATGATGTAGCATGCTGTATTTACAGCTTCCGCCCAGAAGTTCCTTGGAAGCCCACTTGCTATCAACATTGTTCGTGCCATTTCTTCCAATGTGCGATTCTTTCTCTCAACTACACCGTTTTGCTGTGGTGTTCTAGGTGCCGAGAAATTGTGGCTTATTCCCTGTTCCCTACAAAACTCATCAAACTTGGAATTTTCAAATTCCGTTCCATGGTCAGATCTCATATGAATAAGCTGATTACCTAAAGATTTTTGTGTCTTTTTCAAGAAGGTCATAAACATATCAAAAGTTTCATCCTTACTATGCAAGAATAAGACCCACGTAAATCTAGAGTAATCATCTACAAGGACTAAGACATACCTTTTTCCACTTCTACTTTGTATTCTAACGGGGCCACACAAATCCATATGAATTAGTTCCAATGGCTTTGTGGTGCTTACCATTTTCTTTGATTTAAATGACGATCGAACATGCTTTCCTTTAATACAGGCTTCACAAGTTTTGTCTTTTAGGAACTTGATAAGTGGTAGTCCAATTACTAAGTCCTTTGACCTTAACTTGTCTAGCAGTGAAAGACTAGCACGTCCAAAACGTTTGTGCCATAAAAGTGGATCATCCTCAATAACACTCAAACACGACAGATTATAAGTTGGAACTGTATTGAGATCCACAGTATACGTGTTCCCTTTACGAGTTCCTTCCAATACTAATTTTCCAGTGTTATTGTTGATGATTTTACATTTTTCGGAAGAAAAACTTACAGAGTTTCCTTTATCACAAAATTGTGAGATACTAAGCAGACTATGTTTCAAACCCTCGACTAAGAAAACATTATCAATTGCGTGGGAACTTGACCTTCCTACTTTGCCAATTGCAACGATGTTGCCTTTCTTGTTATCACCAAAGGTCACAGTTCCTCCTGGAAAGGCCGTGAGTGAGAGAAATCTTGATTCATCTCCTGTCATGTGCTTAGAACAACCGCTATCGAGGTACCACTGGTTGTTCCCCCTCACTACGACCTGCAAAAGAAACTAAGCGTTAGTTTCAGGAACCCCATCTTCCATGGGTTCCTGTGTTGATACAGTAATATCATTTTTCTTTTTCCATACATATTTTACATTTTTAGCAGATACTGTTTCCTTCTTTGTGCAATTACTACTCATATGACCAACTTTGCCACAGAAAGAACACACCATCTCGCTCGGAAGATCCACATATTTTTTCTTTTTCTCCTTTTTCTTGTGGTTAAAACCTAAACCTTCAGTACGTTTAGTTTTAGCCTCAAGAATCCATTTGGGAACTCCCATCTGTATTGCGCTTCTATTAATTCTAGCTCTTTTAAGTTCCTTTTGCAAATTTTCATTTTTATCCTTCGTTGTCTTGACCTCTTCTTTTAATTTTTCAAAATCAGTGTTAAATGAGGTCACTGGCAACGAAGATAAATTGCTAGAATCAATACTAGAGCATAACAGTTTGTATTGAGTCAGTTCTACATTTAATAAAACATTTTCGCTTTTGACTCGTTCAAGTGATTCTTTTAACATTGTATTAGTATCAAGTAATTCGAAGAATCTACCTTGAACATCAATTTTTGTCGAGCTTAAATACTTAACGTGATCTTAGCACACATCTAGAGCTTTTTCACTTGCATTGTATTTATCACAAATATTCTTAAAATCATCAAGTGTTTCAATAAGTATTGAAATCAATTTGTCTTTAGAAAGTGATTTTAGATAACTAGGCTTTAGAGTTACCTCATCAAAGGAGTCGGTAGACTCGGAATGTTTTGCCATAAGACACAGGTTAGCTGTTTCTTCTTCTGGAGGTTCCTCTTCATCTTATGAGCTCGAATCTCCCCATGCGGCAATCATAGCCTTCCTGTAATCAGATTTTGAAAAGTTAGGATTGTAATTTTTATTTTGATCCTTAACCTTACCTTTTCCCTTCTCTGATTCCCAGAGAGGGCAATCTTTTATGAAGTGATCCTTGTTTCCGCATTTATGGCAACCTCCTGTTTCTTTTGTTCTCTGACTCTTTCTGAAGTTCCTTTTCTGGTCAGAGAACTTCTTGTTCTTATACAGCTTTCTTAATCTTCTGACCAACATTGCGACTTCTTCTTCATCTGATTCCGTCTCTTCATCACTCGATTGGTCAGCTTTCAAGGCAAGTCCCTTGTTCTTGGGAACTTCCTGATTCTTGCTTGTCAAATGAATTTCATGTGTGATGAGGGAACCAGCGAGTTGTTCCAGGTTGAATTTGGTGAAATATTTTGATTCCTGGATGGCTGCAACTTTGGATCTCCATCGCTCATCCTCTGGGAGACTCCTTAAGATTTTTCTCACCTGTTCATCTATGGGTATAATTCTATCAAGAGAAGCTAATTCGTTAGTAATATTTTTAAAACGTGTAAACATATCTTGAATTGTCTCTTTATTACCCATTTCGAAACGTTCATATTTAGATAATAAAATATCAATTTTAGAACGCTTAACTTCAGTGGTTCCTTCGTGAGTTATCTCAAGTAAATCCCAAATTTCTTTAGCTGACTTACATCCCATTACACGGGTATGTTCATCAGGCCCTAAACCTCATACAAGGAGTTTTCGGGCAGTTCCATTTAACTCTTTTTTCTCAAAGTCAGCTTTGTCATAATCAACAATGGGTTTAAGAATTACCTTACCTTCAGCGTCTTTAGTAGTTACCTTACAATCACCTTCCTCGATCACTCTCCAGACTTGATAATTTTCTGACTAAATGAACATCTCCATCCTAGACTTCCAGTATGCATAGTACTTCCCATTAAACAGTGGAGGTCGTTGGGTGGAATAACCTTCAGCGAGTCTTTCGTCTTTAGACATCGTTTCTTCAGGAACTTAAACTCGACATGTGTCCTGCTTTCCCGAGTTCCTTGCTCTGATACCAATTGTTAGTCCGATGTCTTACTTAAAGGAATACAAGAGGGGGGTGAATTGTATTTGTAGCAACTATGTAAACTTTTTGCGGAATTTAAACTAAGAAAGAATGAGACACAAATGTAGGCTTTTCTGAATTTATTCACTATGTAAATGAAACGTTACAAAATAGCCTAGTATCAAGTTCCTCTAGGAACTTGAGCTACCCTGACTGTGATCCCTCAATCACAGCCTCTTCACTCTAAGTAATTCTACTCTGAATTACATACAGTGTTGTGACTCACTCAAGTCTAATTACAAACACTCGCAACCCCAATTCCAAATTACAAAGTAATTTACAAGGATTCCTAAAAGTACTTAGAAAGAACAATGCAAGAAAGTATACTCAGCTTTTTAGAAGTTAAACTACTTAAGACTCTTAAACTTGTTTCAAAAACGTTAATCAAAACTGCTTTAAATAATGAGTAAAAGAAACTGCCAACCAGAGTTCCCACTAACACCACTAAATCACGTATGCTATATTCTGATTATCAAGGTAGTGGAGTTAAAACTGTATAAAACATTTTCCTAAAAACTAGCAAGCATTTAAGGCAAAGCATGATCAAGTCAATGCTTATCTTATTAATTTCTAAAAAAAAACATTTAAAAATTATCTTTTTTAAATCAAAAAGATAATTATTATAAAAGATAATTTTACTTAAATAATTATTTAATTTTAAAAACATAAGTTTTATCTTTTTAAAATTAGCTAATTATTTCTTTATTTTCAAAAAAACTGTTTTAATTCTTTATTTTATAAAAACCGATTATTCTAAGTTGAATTAAAACATTTGGAAATTATTTTGAACGTAGAATAAACTTAACCACTTTAAAGCTGAGTTCCTATTTTGCAGTAATCCTTCTAAATATTGTATACATTAAATTAACATGGGGTTGTGTCAATTTGAACGCTTATAGATATTTGCTTTGAATTCCTTGCGCTCCGATACTTTGAATAATTGTGCTCCTATTCCGGAACAACTTCCTGAATATCTTTTAATCTACCACGACTCAAAAACATTATTAGTCTAAGTTTGTTTTGCAATTGTTATCATCAAAATACATAGAGGTTCAACAGTACGTGTTTTCTTATTTGCTTATTTTATGTTTTCTTGGTCAGTATATTAGTTATTGTTTGGATAAAACTTGCTCATTTTATGTTTTGTTACTCATTTATGAAATATGAGGTTTTTGATTTTGTATAATATATCTGATGAAATGTATTTTCTATTTGGAGTTGTAGTCATTTGTTAAATTAGCACTAAGTATTTGCTCATTTGATAAATGAGCAACTAACTATTTGCTCATTTGCTAAATGAGCAAAAAATTGATTCACAAATAGTTAGTTGCTCATTTATCAAATGAGCAAAAAATTGATTGCTCATTTCCCAAATGATCAAAGAAATGTTTGCTATTTTACAAATGAGTAACTAATTATTTGCTCATTTGACAAATGACCATTTCACAAATGAGTAAACTTATGTTTGCTCATTTCACAAATGAGCAAACTTATGTTTGCTCATTTCACAAATGAGCAAAGGAATGCTTACTGATTTTATGAATGATTAAGGAAATGTTTGCTCATTTAACAATTGAGCAACTAACTATTTGCTCATTTGACAAATGAGCATGTAAGTTTTTGCTCATTTGTTAAATTAGCAACACTATTAGAAATAGGCCGATTTCCGACGGAATTTTTCCGCCGGAATCAGCGAAAAATCTGTCGGAAAGCACCTTTCCGACGGAATTCCGTCAGAAAAGTTCCGCCGGAAAACCGTTCGTCGGAAAACTAGAGTTTTCCGAGGGAAATTCTGTCGGAAAGGTGCTTTCCGAGGGAAATTCTGTCGGAAAGGTGCTTTCCGAGGGAAATTCTGTCGGAAAGGTGCTTTCCGAGGGAAATTCTGTCGGAAAGGTGCTTTCCAACGGAATTATTTCCGTCATAGGAGGATTTGAGTTTCAACGTCATTCCGTCGGATTTTTCCTCGGAAAATGCCGTCGGAACAGGAATTTTTCGACGGAATATTCCGTCGGAACTGGAAATTTCCGACGGAATTTGAACTGTAATTTTTCGACGGAATTTTCCGTCTGAAAATTTAATAAAAAAAAAATCACCACCCACACCCCCACCAGCCCATCCCCTGCCCCACAACCCAGATCCACACCCACCACCGTTTTACCACATCCACCAACCACCACCAGCGTTTTATCACATCCACCACCCACCACCACCGTTTTACCACATCAACCCACCGAATGACCACATCAACCAACCACCCTAACCCAGACCTAGACCCACCAAACCCGAACCCCGAACCCACCCACAACCCACGAACCCACCAGACCAGACCCACCAAAAACCACCCATAACCCACCCACAACCCACGAACCCACCAGACCAGACCCACCAAAAACCACCCATAACTGCCCACAACCACAACCACCACCACCAACGAAACGTGTAAAAATTAAAAAAAAAAAAAAAAACATACCTTAAAATCCAAAATGTGCTTTGAATGTCACTCGAATTTGGTTTGATATGGCCAATTTTGACCATGAAATCTCTAGATCTAGAGGTTTAATGGTCGAATTTGACCAGAATAACCATTGCTTTCGGGAGAAGTACGAAACCTCCATAATGAGACGCCGGCGACAAAGCAAAGCGGGGATGTTGAGAGGGAAGGAGAAGAGGAAAGAGAAGAAAGAAAGAGAAGGAGAAGAGAGAAAGGAGGAGGAGACGAGCTGCGAAGAGAGAAGGAGAAGGAGAACAGAGAACGAAGAAGAGGAAGGGAATGAGAAGAGGAAAGAGAAGGAGAAGAGAGAAAGGAGGAGGAGAACAGAGAACGAAGAAGAGGAAGGGAAGGAGAAGAGGAAAGAGAAGGAGAAGAGAGAAATGAGGAGAGGA
Source organism: Chenopodium quinoa (assembly GCF_001683475.1). NCBI lineage: Eukaryota > Viridiplantae > Streptophyta > Magnoliopsida > Caryophyllales > Amaranthaceae > Chenopodium > Chenopodium quinoa. The sequence continues at coordinate 243,269 of NW_018742241.1, forward strand.
TCAACAAAAGGAGGAAAGCAAAGAACGAAGAAGAGGAGAGAAAGAGGAGAAGAGGGGAGAAGCAAGAAAGAGGGGCGCTTGGGAAGAAAGAGAACCGGGTTTTATTTGGGTAGGGTTTTTTTTTTATATACAAATAATTCCGACAGAAATATTATGTCGGAATTGTAATTTTCCGACGGATTTTAATTCTGTCGGAAGTTTAATGTTCCGACGGAATTAAAATCCGTCGGAAATTAAAATTTCCGACGGAATTAAAATTCGTCGGAAATTAAAATTTCCGACGGAATATTCCGTCGGAAAGCCCATATATTCCGACGGATTTCCTACGGAATAAAAATTCGTCGGAATTTCTGACTTTTTCGACGGAAATACGTGTCTGTCGGAAACAGTCCGTCGGAAATCGGCCTATTTCTAGTAGTGCAACTAAGTATTTGCTCATTTGCTAAATGAGAAAAATATTGATTGCTCATTTGACAATTGTTCATTAGATAATTTATCAGCATATACTTCTCTATCATAACATACTCCAGACCCTCCCCTAAAGTATCCTCTTCACTACACCTCTAAAAAAAATCTATGTGATATTTTACTTTTTTTTTTTTTTTTTTTTATGATTTTGTATGAGCAAGAACTCTATTGAAAAGAAGTGTGCTGCCGATGTTGGTTCATCAGGGGCTGTAGTGGCTGTAGAGTCTGAGAAGTTCAGTGCATCTATAAAGTCAGAAAACAAGCAGAAGAGATTAAAATCAGTCGCTACTAAGGGTAAAGGAAAAAAAGGTTGAAAAAGGAGTGAAAGAAAACGGAATGTAAAGTTCGAGGATCCTGATGGTGAAGTTGGAGGATTGAATTTAGGGGATGCTGTTGATGAAGTGCAAGGATCGAAGTCTGTTTTTTATGGGAAGTTGTGTAATAGGATGTCGCCTTCATCTGTCGTTAATGTTGCTATGGATTTGAAATTAGATACTTAGTTTGAATCAAAATTGGATCTTTGTTAGTCTTTGAATGATGTAAAAATGATGTAAATAGGTAATTTAACAGGAGGCTACCCTTTTGATTATGGTAACTTTTGTGGTGATATTTGAATCGAAATTGGATCCTTTTTTAGTTTTTACTTGAAATACTTTGTCATTTATACCTAGTGTTTATTTTGAAATATTTGCTCATTTGTGAAATGAGCAACGAACTATTTGCTCATTTGACAAATAAGTAAAGAAATATTTCTCATTTCTCAAGTGAGCAAAGAATTGATTGCTCATTTCACAAATGAGCAAAGAAATGCTCGCTGATTTAATGAATGATTAAAGAAATTTTTGCTCATTTGACAAATGAGCAACTAACTATTTGCTCATTTGCTAAATGAGCAAAAAATTGATTGTTCATTTGCGAAATGATCAAAGAAATGTTTGCTTATTTACAAATGAGTAAATAATTATTTGCTCATTTGACAAATGAGCAACTAAGTTGTTGCTCATTTAACAAATGAGCAACTAAGTATTTGCTCATTTGCTAAATGAGCGAAAAAATTGCTTGCTCATTTGACAAATGATCAAATAGTTGTTTGCTTATTTTACAAATGAATAACTTATTATTTGCTCATTTGACAAATAAGCAAATAATTGTTGCTCATTCATTAATTGAGAAAAGAAATAAGAAATGCTTGCTCATTTGACAAATGAGCAACTAACTATTTGCTCATTTGACAAATGAGCAACTAACTATTTGCTCATTTAACAAATGAGTAACTAAATTTTTGCTTATTTATCAAATGATCAAAATATTGTAGGTTATTTATCATTGATTTGCAACCAAAGATTCATTTGATTCAATGATAGAATCAGTTGCTGCAAGTTCATTCAATAGCTAATTTGCTTATTAAATTATGAGCAATATAAAATTAAAAATATATTATTAAATATAAAATTCAACACAATTTCTATATGTTCAATAAATAATGAGGGGATGTGCTAAAAATATTAAATCTTATATGTATATAAAAGTATCATTACATTTTTTTTGGACAATTTCTAATATCATGATGACTCAATTCACCACAACCTCTGTATATTCTCTTCTTTTTCTGGTTTTGTTCTACAACATTTCTTTTTCTCCCTTTAGCCTTTTTGCACTTCTACCTCTTGTTTCAACATTTGACACATCCACTAGTAGAAAAAAAGAAATAGGCAACCCCCCTACGGCAACGGTTCATGAAAACCGTTGCTAACTTCATTGAGCGCCATTTTTAATATCCCCCTATGGCAACGGTTAACCGTTGCCAATTGATTTAAAAAAAAAAAAAACAGGGGTTAAGTTGGCAACGGTTAACCGTTGCCAACTGTAAATATTTTTTTTTTTAAAAAAAAGGGGGGGGGGGGGAAGAGTTGGCAACGGTTAACCGTTGCCAATTACACCACCTATGGCAACGGTTAACCGTTGTCAATTGTGAAATTTTTAAAAAAAAATAAAAAAAGGGGGAAGGGGGGAAGTTGGCAACGGTTAACCGTTGCCAAAGGCGTTGCCATTTTAAAAAATTAAAAAACGGGCACTCAACTTCTACATACGTACTGTAGCCTATTGCATTTCTCCATTTTCGCTTGAAACCTCCAAAAACGCGCGCCATTGAAGCTCCATTCACTACAGCATTGAGCTCTATTCACTCCATTGAAGGGTCCATTGAAGCCATTTTGGTTCCTCATCAAGCAAGCGCACTCACTTCTTCTGTTCTGGGCTCCTCACATATTCTCATCTCTTCTGTTCTAGGGTAAGTTCATCTCTTCTGTTCTGCTCCTCACGCGCACTCACCTCTTCTCTGTTCTGGGCTTGTTTTACGCCCCAAACCATTATAGCTTCAATTATTTGCATTTGATAAAGTTGTGGTGGTTCATTTGAATAAAGTTCTGTGCTTGCACTTGATTGTGGTGGTTCATTTGCGAAAATCGGCTATTTGAATAAAGTTGTGTGCTATTTGAGTAAATTTCTCCCTTTTCTTTTGAATGAATTAATTCCATTGTCTCCTGCAAACAACAGTGGCGTATACGGGTTGGTGGAAGTGTATGGGCATTTTGTTCGCTTACCATAATTTTCCCTCAATTCTTATAGCAGTGATATGGAAGGGGGGCAGGGTGGTAGAAAGGGGGTTTTGGTGCTTTTTACTTGGTTGGACAGGTATTTGTAGGGAGTTTCAGTTTGGAAGATACTTTTGGGATTAGCATGAGACTAATTAACTTCATGTAATTATGAATTATGTTTCTTACTCTGAGAAATGATGTAGTGTGTAGTTACATTCCTGAAGCATTTTGTAGTTAGTCCTTGATTTCACTCAGAAAGCTGGGCTGCATTTTTCCGTTAGTCCTATACTTAAAAGTGCAGTTCTGCTGCTTTCCACCAATATCTGTAGGACTGCAGGTCAAGTCTCTCTTTTTTACCTGGTGGAAATGAATTATATTACTGAATTGGTATCTTGATGCTGAAATCATTCATGATTTCTGTTTGTGAAATTTATGTGACCAACTTTAGCTTGTGGCTTAAAGCTTGGGTGGCTTTGTATATATGATGAGTGGGCTTTGTAGTTCATGTCTACTAGTGAGAAAAAAATTATGTGTACACTTTTCGATTCAAGTTTTCTAACTTTCTTTCAACTGATTTTTCTTATTTTAAAATAGTACTCAGGTATAAATTTTCTCAGGTGATTTAAATATGCTATCCAGACCCGTAATATTATGGAATTTTTATTTATGGAATTATGTATATGTGCAAGTGAAAGGTTTAAATTTGTATGAGTTTACTCTGTTAATGCAAATATGTTTTCTAGACTGTGTTGATTGCATAAATATGTTGATGGAGAAGGATCGTGAATGGATGTATGGTAGACGTGATACATTGGAATTCTTTAATGGGGTTCAAGAGTTTTGCGAGACGGCTTCATCTTATCAGCGCAGAATGGGTTTCGAGTGCCTCTATTGTCCTTGTGTTGATTGTAGTAATGTGAAGGTGGTCAATAGTGTTGATATCATTAGAGATCATGTAGTTTGTCGTGGGTTTAGGGTTAACTATCATGTGTGGATTTGGCATGGTGAAGAAGGGGAGTACAGTGGGGATGTTATTGGGTATGATGTGCATGATGATAGAAGCAATGATATCCATGTGGACGAAGAATACAAGAATGATGAACATATTGTTGATGATGGTGCTGAGGAGGGATTTGAGGATGATCATGTGGATGAGGTTGAGGATAAAGGTGTGGATGAGATGATGCGTGGTTTTGAAGGTGACGTGTTTGAGTCATTATTGGAGGCTTCTAAAAAGCCTTTGTATCCTGGGTGCCAAAAATACTCCAAACTAAGTGTCGTGCTAACGCTTTTTAACATTAAGTCGAAGCACGGGTGGACGGACAATAGTTTTACTTCCTTGTTGAGCGTGTTAAGTAAGATGTTGCCCGATGGGAATGAAATTCCAAAGTCTTACTATTACGCTAAGAAGCTCATGTGTCCATTTGGTTTGGATTATAAGAAGATACATGCATGTCCTAATGATTGTATTCTTTACCGAAATGAATATGAACAATTGGAGGAGTGTCCACGATGCAAGAAGTCGCGCTACAAGCGCAAGGGTTGCAATGCTGGTACGAAGGGACCTCCTGCTAAGGTGTTGTGGTATCTTCCCATAATTCCAAGGTTTAAGCGTCTGTTCTCTTTACCAAAAGACGCTAAAAACTTGAGGTGGCATGCAGAGGGAAGAAAGAAAAACAGAATGCTGAAGCACCCAGCCGACTCCCCGCAATGGAAGAACCTTGATATGAAGTTTGCGGAATTTGGTGACGAAGTCAGAAATTTAAGGCTTGGTTTGTGCACGGACGGGATGAATCCATTTGGCACTCTTAGCACCCAGCACAGCACATGGCCGGTACTTTTAGTGATCTACAATTTGCCTCCTTGGTTGTGCATGAAACGGAAATATGTAATGCTTTCACTGTTGATATCGGGGCCAAGGCAACCTGGAAACGACATAGATGTGTATCTTGCGCCATTGGTTGATGATTTGAGAAAGATGTGGACGAAGGGGTTTCCGTGTTTGATGCTCATAAGAATGAGATGTTCACATTGCGTGCAGCTCTTATGTGGACCGTTAATGATTTTCCTACATATGGCAACTTGTTTGGGTATAAGAATAAAGGGAAAAAGGCATGTCCAATTTGTATTGATGATACGCCAAGCAGACGCCTTGATCATTCTTCCAAAGAGGTGTATTTGAGGACAAGAAGGTTGCTCAGGCGCGATCACCCGTACCGTCGGCAGAAAAAGGCTTTCGATGGGACTGTGGAAGAGGGGACTGCTCCTAGGCCACTGACTGGTGAGGAGGTTTACGCTCGGGTTAAGGGTGTACGAACAGTATTTGGGAAATCTGAAAAGGCGGCAGAATCAGTTGCTCTCTTTAAAAAAGAATCAATCTTTTGGTTGCTCCCGTACTGGAAAGAACATGACGTTAGGCACTGTCTTGCTGTAATGCATATAGAGAAGAATGTGTGTGACGCTCTTGTGGGAACGCTGATGAATATTCAGAACAAGACAAAGGACGGAAAGGGTGCACGTTTAGACTTGGAAAAGATGGGGGTACGCCCAGAATTGTGGGTTCAGCAAATGTTTAGTAAGGGAAAGGAACAGGAAAAGGAAAAAGAAATGGGTTCGAGAAAAAGGAAAGGAGAAGAGCAAGGGAAAGGCTGCGGATGCATCGAAGAAGAAAAATGAGGGAAAAGCCAAGGAGAGGAAGGCCTACTTACCTCCGGCTTGCTACACATTGTCAAGGGTAGAAAAACGGATGTTTTGTGCATGTCTGTATGGCATTAAGGTTCCATCAGGGTACGCATCTAACATGAAAAGATTTGTATCCTTAAATGGAGAATTGAAGCTGACAAGTATGAAATCCCATGATTGTCATGTTCTGATGCAAGTTTTTCTACCAATTGCAATATGTTGTATTTTACCAAAGCATGTGAGGGAAGCTATTACAAGCCTTTGTTCGTTTTTCAATACAATATGTAGCAAAGTGCTTGATCCTTGTACACTTGATGCTTTACAGGCGGATGTGGTTGTGACTTTGTGCAAATTTGAGATGTACTTCCCACCCTCGTTTTTCGACATAATGGTGCATTTGATTCTTCATTTGGTGCGTGAGATTAAGCTGTGCGGTCCAGTGTTCATGAGGTGGTGCTATCCTTTTGAAAGACACATGGGTACATTGTAAGATAAAGTTAGGGATCGGGCTCACCCGGAAGGAAGTATGATTCAAGGGACCGTGGCCGAGGAGATTGGTAATTTTGTGGCCGACTATATAGCCGTTGCTGAACCTATTGGCATTCCTACTTCTCGACATGAAGGGAGACTTGATGGTCATGGCACAATTGGGTCGAAACGAATGTCACCTGATCGAGAGAAGTTCTTACAAGCACACCTATATGTGTTGCACCATGTTGCAGATGTTCACCCATATTTAGACGAGCACATGGCTAGTTTGCGTGATGAGTTTCCGTCGAAAGGTGAAAGAGCACTGATGCAGTTGCACAATAAGAAGTTTGTGAGTTGGTTTCGTGATCGAGTGATGGGTGGAATGGATGAGGGTGTCACACCTACAGTAAGGTGGCTTGCTTATGACCCTAGGGATGATGTTCGCTCATTTGAGGGATATGACGTAAATGGGTACACATTTTGGACTGAGCGTCAAGATTTGAAATCGTGATGGGTGGAGTGGTGTAACGGTTGTGGCATCGTCAAGGGAGTTTGCAAGTGCTAAGGATAAATCACCCGTTGATGCAGAGTTGTCATACTACGGTCGAATTCAAGAAATATGGGAGCTTGATTATTGTGACTTCACGATTGCTCTTTTCCGGTGTAAGTGGGTTGATAATATCAGGCGTAACGTCAAATTTGATGACTTTACTCTTGTAGATCTTGGCAACCTGAATGATAGTGCGGAACCATTCATCCTTGCATCTCAAGCTAAGCAGGTGTTTTACGTATCTGACCCTGCCGACTCAAAATGGTCTATTGTGCTAGCTGGCAAAAGAAGAATCCTTGGCGTTGGAGATGTCGAGGATGAGGAAGAATATGATGCCTTTGATGACTCGGCACCTTTCACTGTTCCTAGACCTGCTGTGCCAAATGAGATAGACGACCAAGCCGATTACATGAGATTAGACCACGATGAAGGAATATTAGATTGAGATACTGTATATTTTCTGTTAGTTTGAATTGCAGGCGTAGAAAGAATTAAAAAATCACATTTTAGGTGAAAATGAATGAAATTGTTGAATTTCTTGCCCATTTTTCTTATATTCTTTATAATGAATAAAGTAACTTGCTTCACCGTTTTCTATGTTTATTTGTAATATAATTCAGCAATTTATATATGATTATAAGTTTACCTTACAATTCAGCAGCTAATAACGTGTTATGTTTGTAATGACAGGTTTTCACATCTAATGGCGGACGATCAATACCGTGTTCGAGTTTAGGATGTTGAATCTAATGATGATGATTCATCTAATGATGGGGACCAGTTGTATGATGTGAACAAGGAACCTGATTTGGGTGAGCCAGAAGATCAGGCGCAAAATGTATTGGAGAGAATGATAGATGACTTTGAAATTGCATCTGAGCAAGCGCCTCCAATCGATAATGCCATTACGGAGCCGTTTCTTGAGGATCAAAGTGGAGGGGGGTGCAGGCACCAGCTAAGAAAAAGCTGAGGGGTCCGACGACAGCTTTCAAGAAACCTGTCGGTCCTATGGTCTTGGAGTATGACAGGGTAGACCAACCCTCAGGTAAATGGCGTCGTCAGTATGCTGGTCAAGTTGGGATTTGTGCGCGCAAAATCCCCATTACGCTTCGTATGAGCGACGTACCTACAGGCTTGATTGACACGTTTTGGAATGATACCAGGGTAAGAATTTTAGGTTCCACATTATTTATAAACAATTTCAAGTTATTGTTATGTTTTGGGCAAACTAATAATGCTTGTTATTTGTGCTTGCAGAGTCTATTTAACATTCCAAATGAGTATGCCAAGCGAAGGGTGTTTGAATCCTTACTTGCGGCAAGATTCAGAAGCTTCAAGTGTAACTTAGTTCGTCGGTTTATCACAAAGAAACTTGTGAGAAAACCAAAGAACAAGAAAGGAGATGCCAGTGATGATGATGTCATCGATGAAGAGAAACTCCCATGGCAAATATGGCCTAGCATCTCGAAGGATGATTGGGAAGCTTTCGTTCTTCAAAAATGTAAAAAAGAAGAAATTGTAAGTCTAAAGAACTCCGATGAAAATTGCGTTGTAATTTATCGTCTTTTGTATTAGTAATGAAACTAACCTATCTTTTTACGTAGGAAATGAGGGAGCAGAATTCCCGGAATGCAAAGCAAAAGCAATACCACCATCATATGGGAGCAATGACGTATGATGAATGGAGGGATACGTGGGTGAGTGAAGGAATATACCCCACTGTGCTTCTAGGGTCCTCAACAGCGCCATCTGACTCCACGACTAGTACTTTGGTGAGTCGTGCTGGGGATTTCTTTTGCTCTATGCATTCGCGGGACAAGAAAACCGAAAAATGGTCCATCAAGGCTCCGGAAACCAAACAAATGACAGATAAGCTAGTAAGCAACTATGAACTAGTGAACTAAATTATTCATTTGCATGTTTATCACTTTATATAAACACTTACTTCATGTTTCCATTTTGTTTTTGCTCAAGCTTGAGTACACCGGAGAGCTTGTTGAAGGCAAGCTCGTCCCGACGGTAGAGAAGGACCCCTTCACCTTGGCTATGGGAAAGCCCTACCATCCAGGACGGGTATTAGGTGCTGGGGGGAGCTTGCTAGGATGGGAGAAGGTAATGGGTCCCGAATATACCAAATCAGGAAGATCCCGAGCAAGTGTGAACTCGCCCCAGAACTTCGATGCCACGGTGGCATCAATTAAAGAACAAGTGCGCAATGAGATGCGCGAAGAGTTCAATGCATGGGCGAAGCAAATGAATTTGCCGACCATGCCCTTTTCCTCGACAACACCGGTGGACTCAAGGGGGATTGATACTCCGACACCTCATGACTTTCCTATTCCGCAGGTGATTATTCTGTTTCTGTTGTTGTTGCTGTTTCCTATTCTACTGTTTCTGTTCTCCTGATGTTGCTGTTTCTGTTGTTTCTGTTGCTGTATGCTGCTGTTTCTGCTGTTTCTGTTGTTGTTTCTGCTGTTTCTGTTGCTGTATCTGTGTCTGTTGTTGTTTCTGTTGTTTCTGTTGCTGTTTATGTTGCTGTTTCTGTTGTTTCTGGGCAGCAGATGTGCAGCCTACAGCCGCGGTGCAGCTTCTGCCCTTCCCGCTCGGTTTTTCCTTTTTTTTTTGGTCTGCACTCGTTTTGGTTTTTTTTCCTTTTTTTTTAAGCAAGCACCTAAGGTATGTAGTTATGAATATTGTAATGAAGTTGTTACCTATATTCCTAATTGGTGCAGGAAGAGACCCGTTGTGAACTTCTTCACCCGGGCGAATCATTTGATGGACCTTTGAAAGTTGTTGCCTATGGTAGTGCACAACCGGCAGAACAAGGTACGGTCCATTTGCGACCTCTTCAGCCTGAGCATTATTCTGTCGGGATCCATTATGTGGTTCCCGGGTTCGAGGACGTCTTAATACCTATGCCCCTGGAGGATGATGAGTTCACTACACTCTGGGCAGCAAAAGGTAGTTTTGTGCAATGGACATCCGCTTGGATACGGTTGATGAACCAGGTAATTAAGATTTAGATTTCACGCTTTAATCTATACCCGATTTTCTTCGCAAAAGTTAGATGGAAATCTTTTCTAACCATTTGTGTTATTTGTCTTATTAGCCATCAAGGATAATCCAAACTCCAAAGAAGAGGGTGGAGGGGCCAAAGGAGAGGAGTGAACATGGCTCGGTGAGTGGAAAAGCGTCGATGAAGGCAAGCTCACAAGGTTCAGCTGCGCAAGCTACTCCATTAGTTGAAGACACGGTGCTTCAATCGCTATCTCAGGAGTTAGCTTATTTGCACAACCGTGTTTGCATGCTGCCTGATGACAGCCCCATCCAAATTCAACTTCCTAAGGAAATGTTCCACTACGATGATGATGCAACCGCATGGCTATTCAAAGAAGATGTGAACGAATTTCTAAGCGGTTCAATGCTTAACATTTCCCTCATTCAAATATGCATGAGGTAATTCAACTTGTACTCAATTTATGTTATTCAGTTTAGTGGTGTTTGTCGTTTGATTTTCGATTAACATTTTGTTATCATGCATGCAGAGCACTCCAGGAGCAAATATGGGAGGTTGAATCTCCTTGTCAAGTTGGGTGGTTATGCCCTGAGCAGATGTCCACTGCTAGAATCTTAGGCAACTCCGCTGACGTGTTGTACTATGCTGAACGGGGTATCAGGCAATAAGTGAGTGCGGGAGACAAGTTTATATTCGTCCCGTATTATGAGAAGTACGTCTGATTATGCTAGTCAAGTTCATTTGTTTTCCCAGATTATTTGTTGTAATAGGCTAACTATTGATTTGTTTGTCTCGTACGTAGTTATCATTGGACCCTACTTGTGATTTGTGTTTCCAGTAACACAATCTTCTACTTTGACTCTGCTCGGTTGCCTCAAGTAAGAAAGCGCCTCGTGAGGTCCATACTACAAAAGTAAGTATCTAGTTTGTTTCAATTCTTGTTATTGATTTTCATATCTCAACTCATATGTATTGATTATACTAGTCAAATTTGAACTTATTACTTTGATTTTTTGTAGTACCATGAAGAAGATAAATCCTCGATCTCCTCGAGGTCCTACATGGAAAGCACCCAAGGTAATTCACCCATGATGTTGTGCTTTTCTTACTTTACAATGCTTAGGATGTTGCTTATTTGCTATGCATTTTGATTCATGTGCTTTGTTCCTCATGCTAGTGCGCACAACAGCAAAACGGAGTTGACTGTGGCCTATACGTGATGAGATTCATGTATGACATAGTGATGAGTCATTGTACAGACACACGTCAGCTTGAAGAGGTATGCCATTTTGGTTGAAATTGCGTCCCAAAACCTCTTACTTGCTCTTTTCTTGTAATTTCAAGCATTTGGCACCTATAAATAAGTGATAATGACATATTTTAACTAGTTATGAGTTCAATAGACAAGAAATATAGAAAATAGGCATCCTAGTAGCCAAAATGGCCTTACTTGAGCCATTTTGGTTGAAATTGCGTCCCAAAACCTCTTACTTGCTATTTTCTTGTAATCTCAAGCATTAGTCACCTATAACTAAGTGAGTATGACATGTTTTAACTAGTTATGAGTTCTGTAGACAAGAAATATAGAAAATAGGCATCATAGAAGCCAAAATGACCTTACTTGAGCCATTTTGGTTGAAATTGCGTCCCAAAACCTCTTACTTGCTATTTTCTTGTAATCTCAAGCATTAGTCACCTATAACTAAGTGAGTATGACATGTTTTAACTAGTTATGAGTTCTGTAGACAAGAAATATAGAAAATAGGCATCATAGAAGCCAAAATGACCTTACTTGAGCCATTTTGGTTGAAATTGCGTCCCAAAACCTCTTACTTGCTATTTTCTTGTAATCTCAAGCATTAGACACCTATAACTAAGTAATAATGACATGTTTTAACTAGTTATGAGTTCTGTAGACAAGAAATATAGAAAATAGGCATCATAGAAGTCAAAATGGCCTTACTTGAGCCATTTTGGTTGAAATTGCGTCCCAAAACCTCTTACTTGCTCTTTTCTTGTAATCTCAAGCATTAGGCACCTATAACTAAGTGATAATGACATGTTTTAACTAGTTATGAGTTTAATAGACAAGAAATATAGAAAATAGGCATCATAGAAGCCAAAATGGCCTTACTTGAGCCATTTTGGTTAAAATTGCGTCCCAAAACCTCTTACTTGCTATTTTCTTGTAAACTCAAGCATTAGGCACCTATAACTAAGTGATAATGACATGTTTTAACTAGTTATGAGTTCAGTAGACAAGAATTATTGAAGATAGGCATCATAGAAGCCAAAATGGCCTTCCTTGGGCTATTTTGATCGAAAATACGACCTAAACCCTTATATTGCTATTAGTGGTGTAATTTCATTCCTTAGTCACATATAACTAAGTAATAATGTCATGTTATTATTATGAGTAAGCTAAGTATGAGTTCACTTACGTTTTGTGTATTATTCCAAGTTTTGTTCGGGTCATTCCTACTAACTAACCCCAATTATTATTAATTCACTTCTACAAACTCACGTTTTGTGTATTCTAAGTTTTTCAAGGAGCAAACGGGACAGCCATACACGAGCGAGGAGCTCCATGTAATTCGAGAGATGTTGGCGACCTATATCACATTTAATTTGTAAATATCGTTTACTAGCTTTTTTAATTATATTACTAATTTAATTATGTACATACTATACGTTATTATAACTAATTAAAATTGTTTGTACATAGGTAACATGAAACATTTTTCATATATATATCATCTCTTGCGATTGTTATTATTATTTATGTTTAAGTTGTTATTAATAATACTAATTATTGTTACTATTATCATAATAATTATTATTATAATTACTATTATAATATTAATAATTATTATTATTAATATTAGTATTATAATAATAATAATTATTATTATTAATATTAATATTAATATTATAGCAATATTAATTCACATTATTAATATTAATATTATAATATTAATAATATTGCAGGAAAAAAAAAAACAAAAAACAGATCAATGGCAACGGTTAACCGTTGCCAATATATTAAAAAAAAACAAAAACAGCTAAATGGCAACGGTTAACCGTTGTCAATATTTTAAAAAAAAATGGCAGGCAATGTAATTGGCAACGGTTAACCGTTGCCAATTGCTTGAGTTGGCAACGGTTTTGAACCGTTGCCAATTGCTTTGGTATTTGGCAACCCTCAAATACGCAACAGTTCAAAACCGTTGCCATTGGGGGGGTTTGAACCGTTGCCAATTTGCTCTTTTCGTGTAGTGATCAATCTCAGTCTGTCCCTTTTTTTTTTTTTTGAAGTCTCTTCATTTGATACATGAACTCCACTTCCTTTATTCTTTGAAATTTTTGGAGGTTTGACAAATATTTCATTTGGCACACTATTGGAGGAGTAATTGACACATTTGTGATGGCACAAGAATCACTCTCAAGTTGTTTGTTGTTTCTCATCATTTCTGTGATTAAATATAATAGAAATAACAAGTCACAAACAAGTGAAGAATAATTCAACAAAACAGTAACAAGTGAATAACACAGTAATATAGAAAACATAGTTGTAATTGATCTGCTGCAATCTGCACCCCCTTAAACACACTTACACACACACACACACTCACAATTAGAACTGAAATTAGATTCTTAAATAAGAACTGTAATCAGTTTCTGAAATTAGAACTGCAAGCAGAAGGAGGGTGCAGGGGGGATAGGTTTGTGCAGGCAGGAAGAAGGGGTTGGGGTTGGGGTTGGGGTTGGTGTGCAGTCAAGAGACCAAGAAGGGGTGGGGTTTGTGTGCAGGCAAGTAGATTAAGGAACTCATAATATGTTTGCTCATTTTGAATATATTTAATTTGCTCATTTTAATTATGTATGCTCATTTTGAATATATTTAATTTGCTCATTTTAATTATGTTTGGTTATTTTAATTCTTTTTGCTTATTTTAATTATATTTGCTCATTTTAGTTTGTTTTGCTCCTAATATGTTTCCTCATTTTGAATATATTTGCTCATTTTACATACTTTCAATTCAAATTAGCAAATTTATAACAAGCAATAAGTACAATAATTTTGATGAAAATCTTATATTGAGATTACTAAATGTTCAAATTGCTCATTTTAATTATGTTTGCTCATTATATTTTTTCTATATTAGTATACATATTTAGGTTAGCTCATTTTCAATTTATTTACTCATCTTAAATTTGATTGCAAATAAGAACATAATAACATAAGAGCATAATAACAGCATTCAAAAATAAGAGCATAATAAGAACATTATAAGAGTATTAAATTGAAAATTTCACGACATGAATATGAATTAACAAATATTCAAAAATAACATGCAATTCAAAGATTATCATAACAATAAAATCCAAAATTATCAATTATCTGAACAATCGAAAATTTTCAGTTACTAAAATCGAATATTATTTCTTAATTTTTGATGATAAGTTTAATCTGAGATCATTAGAATCACTATCAAGTTTTTCATTGTATTCATGAAATTCGAAAATTTTCAATAATTGATGAAACCTTAATAATTGATGCAATTCGAAATTTTCAAAGCAGTAAAATCGAAATTGAAAAGATGAACAAACCTTGATAATTATCGACCCTTCAAATTCTTTAATCAAAGTTATTCGTACTTGTGAAGAAGAAGATGAAATCGAAATTGTCAACCCTTCAAATTGATAAATCAGTCACCATTGATAATTATGGAGCTTCGTTGTGCAGAGAGAATAAATGAGAAAATTGAAGCATATCTTTGAAACAATTTTCGGTTAAGTGTGCAGTGGTTGTTCGACAGCTTTGTATTTTAATCTCAGCTATTAAATTTCATATAATCTAATGACTGGTAATGATTCTCACATATATGGTGGTTCTCACGTAAAGAATGGTTCTCACCGGATCCCGACCATATATATATGACTACAAGTCTACAATTACACCATTAAATGTAATACATAAATTTTATCAAATATACCTTGTCAAACAAACGAGATTCTGCAGTACATATATACTGCAGCCAATAAAAAGTGCTGTAGAATAGAAGTTAACAAATGATTGCACAAACGCGTTGCCGGGCAAATCTCCTTTGGCAGTGAGCTCATTACTAGTCCGACAAGCGTCTCTTCAATGTACGAGCTAGCGACTAATGGATGCCTGCCAAAGGTGATCTTGCCCAGTAATGCATACATGCACTTGATTTATGACTTTGATACTTACAGTTGGAGCTTAGACTATATTTATATGTGATGCACCAGAAACAGGTCATTTTGAAGCAAACCGCATATTCTTAGCACAACATAATTTTAGCCTTAGGATCAATGGTACCTTTAAGGTTCTACAACTCTTCTTGAAGTTGAAAATGAATTAAAGAGTAAGCTCGCGAGGAATATTTGTTTGCGAGGAAAGATATTCTAATCACATCCTCTATTTTTGAAGCAAATTGTGGTCCTCTGCATTCATTCAGATTTACTGCAGGCTATTTGAGGTACAAAGGTGCTTTAGATATGTTATGTTGTTCATCTGTAATATCCATGAGAATAAAATAAATACCAACTTTTACTTGAGTAGTGCTCATTTTTGAATTAATGCGAGACTAATATAGATTTTTGATTTAAAACAATGTCAAATGGTATAACGAAGTAGTGAAGTACTCTATAACCACATCTATTTTCTGCACCGCAATTTCAGAATATTGGAAACTAATTCAGTAAAAGAATATGAAGAAGTTGGATTAATCAAAAGAACAGGATAACCTTTAGGAAAAGTGTAAAGTGTAGAGTTGGCCTGTACTTTATCTTTCCTAAAGATCATGGCAGATGATCTAAACCATGAAATTTGAAACCGGATCTACACGAGAACTTTTGCAGCATATGCTAAGACTTAAGTCAGAATATCTATTGAATTGTTACACTGAGTAGACCTTGATTATAATGTGGATATTGTTTTGGTTGGACTGACTATTTTACAATCTGACATTTGATGAAACCATTATTTTCCCTGAAGGTTAAGTTATCGAATTACTTGTATGTTTGGCGGTTTAGTTATAAAATTTCACTCCTTTGCCAGTTAAAGTATTGTCTATACAAAAAGGCTATTGTACATTATTTTTGGTTCTCCATTATTTCACTAATATACTTTGCATTGAGAATGTTCTTAGTAAAAAGAAGTCGTAACATGAGGATCTTGTTTCGTACCCTTGTGACTGGTTTCAAGCAGACGAGAACTTTGCTGTAGTGCTTATAGAAATGTTACCTGTTGTAATGTTCTCCTAACAGTAGATATGTTTTGTTTTTATAATGGTTTGGATTTCTACTAATAATAATGCAGTCTTCCAAGTTTTAGATACTTGTTAATCGTTCTTCTTAATCCATTCTTTGTATGCAATTAATTAGAGGATGAATTAAATTCTAATCATTGAGTGTGACGAAGACTCCATAAGCCTTCTAGTCCAGGGTGATTAGCCAACTATATATAGTGACATAATTGCATGATGGCTTAATTATTATTTATCTAAGTTTTCGTGTTAGCTTATGAATAGATATATATTTGGCCTATAAGTTCGATGAATATCTTACACACTGTTTTACACCAATACATCCACTGATGCAGGCATGTAGCTATGGTTTGGGACATTAATGCAGAGAATTATAAGCCATGGCAAGTGTTTCAAATAATTCATGATATGAATAGAGTCGTGCATTTCTGATAATATTTCAATACATCATATTCTCGGCATATCCTTGAGGTTTCTGGTAGTCCATACAAGTCGTCTCATAACAGAAATTTCTTGCCATCAGGCAATTTCTACTAGGATATTATTTTGAATTGAATGAAACAGAAAAAGGGAGGGAGTTTTATATTCCTTTCTTTTTACTTTTGTCCTGCTTTAAGGCTTTCAAGATACGATCTACTGAAGCATTAATATTATTGTTACTTTTTAACTTTGACAATATCGCTCAGATACATAAAGAGGGAAGATCCAGCAGCATGTTATATATTCCAACATTCAAAAAGTACTAACAACAATCTTCTACCACATACATAATGGCAGTTCAGATCTTAAGCTGTCAAAACGCTTGAAATCTCATATCTTAAGCTGTCAAAACGAGTTAAATCTCATCGCTGTGCTGTTTTTTGCATCATAAAACACTAGTACGTAGTATTCCAATAAGTCTCTTAAGTGAAAAGAATATTAGCATATCTAATTCTAGGAAGCCAGTTAGCAAAATAAAATTCAAAATGTGTAATAGAACTGTGTTGTTCCTTGAATAATAGAAATCTAACTTTTGTGGGAAGAATAATGTTCACTATTAATATGACTTCTCTTTGAAGTCTCCATCAAGTTCATTTTTATGGGAACGAGTAATATTGTTCCTCTACACCATACATGATAGGGTACACCAAGCTGTAATGTCCTCCTGGCATATGCCTTCTGTAGTTGAGGATTTATTGGCGAATCTTGATTAAGGCATGCACCTAAAAATGGAATTGATTTATATATGATAAATTAACAATGTACTCCGTAATAAAAAGAAAACAATTATAATTATTCACCGTATCATGAACCTCTTATACAAATAGCTAGGCCTCTGGTCTTCCAATGGACTAATCAACCAGTGCAATTTTGTTAGTCTATTTGCTTCATGAATTAGTAAACTTGATTTTGAACTGTAACTTATGCGACACTAGTGAGTCGCACCTTATGAGATCATGAATGGATTGTAGTTGATCAGATCACTGACTTTAGGTAGCTAGTGTCAATTCTATCACTGACGTTTAAGGCCCCCTTGCACATTGCTCCACTGCCATTTGATTTCAGTCTTACAAATTAACAACATGCATAAGATTAATCTTGTGGTCGAAGGCTTAAAATAGAACAATTTTTTTATTATTGGAAAAAAATTTGCTGACCAATTAATGAAATTGTCATAGGAAACAAGAAGTCTGAGAATATGAAGTCTTAGAATAAGTTGAATGTGATAATCTTATTGTCTGTCAGGAAACGCGAAAGCTTGATGGCAGCATCTTGTCTTTTCAGTTTAGAGCGCGTGGTGTAGGAATGTGAAAAAATATGATAAAATGAATGGATAGAAATCTTCCATGTATCATCAACGTTTACTTAGTTGGCCAACTGCATTTATCAGGAAAAGGTGCCATTAACCAGTGCACAAACTTTAGTATCATCTTATTCAAAAGATTTAAAAGAGCATAGCGTGAGGGATTTATAATTTTTAAGCCCTAAGGTGGAGAGAATGAGGATTTCGTATGGATTAGTCTCCGATGATCCTACATTAGTACTGTAATTACACAAAGATAATAAGGACTTAGCAGCACAATGCTTGACATCAGTCTTCCTGTAGCTACAAATCACATCACATCTGCAACATTAACTTGTGCCTGGAAAACAAGAAGTTCTTACTATATAAACCTGTTACTTGGGATAATTTAATGTTACTCCAATTACTTGGGACAATTTAATGTTACTTCAATTACTTGGGACATACGCAAATTCACTCTTGAATGTTGAATCTATCACATCATAGGAAAATTTATGGCCTAAAACACATAATATCTTCTATATTTCAGAGATGTACATATGTAATCAACCGAAAACAAGTGTATTTATTGGCTGTGTTATTTAACCATAATTGAGCAGCATGAGTAAGAATAAGACAGAAATAAAGTAATAGCAATAGAAAGACATTTTGCAGGAAGCTAGAATGAAACTACATTAAATAAAATAAAGATGCAACCATGCAATAAGCACAACTTCCTCCATTCGATCTTACCGTACCCCTGAGGAGAATCATAGCATGGTTATCAAGCTAAACTGTTACACTAGACTTGGCCTTCTAAGTAAAAGAGCATCATATGCTCTCGGTTCCATGCATTGCTGAATTGCCGGGCAAATCTCCTTTGGCAGTAAACTTACTCCTCCCTTTATGTTGGATAAACGGCATACAGAGGAAATTGTTGCCTGCCAATGGAGTAATTGCCCTGTAATACAGCCATGCAGCTGTTGTTGCAATGTTACAGATACTGACATCTTCAGATTAGTATTTATAGCTGATGTTTGGGGTTAGCATTTCCCATGAAGAGATATATAGAACATTCTAAGCATATCCAAAAATAGTTTCATAGCACTAAAATAGCTTTCATTCCACCAAAAAACTTAACATTGTTTCCTTTCAGAGTTTCTTATCAAGATATAGTGTTATTAGCACAATTTGCAATCCGTAGTATGTATTGTTAACTGAAACCAGAAACTGTTTGATGGATATATAAAATTGAAACAAACTACACAAAAATAGCTATATGATTGGATTTAAGAAATATGCCGTTAGTCAGTCTACAATAACAGAAACATATATACTACTCTGTAGCATTATTTCAGCTTTAACAAAGGACCAAAACTTCAAGGTCTTTTACAATTAGCAATAAAACCAACTATTGTTAACTTTTGATGACTAACAAGATATCATATGGCGACATTTATGAGAACCTTCAAAAGTACTTTCATTTGCCTCTATTAGTCTGCAAGAAGCAGATATAAAAGGTACTGTGAAACTTTTATAACTTTTGTGATAGTTTTTCTTCCCACTAAAACAATTAAGAATTAGCTTAAAAAAACAACCTGCTTCTCATTTTGTACTCAGTTTAATATTAAGATCATCCTCTTAAATTATTAGTCAAGAATACTGCATAAGCATTCCTAGACTCAGTTTAGGGTGATCAGCAAACTAGGTGACATAAATCCATATTTGCATGACTAAATAGTGAGCACGCATCACACAGGTTGCTATGTAAGAGCACCATACAACACATCAATGCAGCTTATTTGTGACATTAGCATGGAGATAAAAACCAAATTAACCAAAGTGTTTGCATAACTGATGACTGGAGGCTATGAAGCCGCGTATTTTCAAAAAATTCAGCATATTTATGGCATATCCTTGAGAGGTCTATGGTCCATAGCATTCTCCTGATAACATAGATTTCTTGCTTTCAGGCAATTTCGGAAAATAACTGGAAGCAAATAAAGAGAAAATTTTATTCCAAACTACATTCCTTTTTTTGTGACCTTTTGCTTTTGCCCTGCCCTTCTGAGGTTTGCAAGAAGTGGATTGTTTTACGATTCACTTACGAGTTTTTGAAAATTTCATTTATATACATAAAAGGATGATCCAACAGCATAACATGTTCTATATTCTAAACTACACCTCTTTTCCAAATTCAAACTACGAAGTGGTTGCTTAGACTTTAGACCATAAGTACTAGTAATCAAATCGCGTTAAATCTCATTGGTGTAATCTTTTCCATTTTAAGCATATTATATGTATTATGCCAATAGCTTTTGATACAGAATCCCAATTTCTAGGAATCAAATTTTAGTCCAAATGTCTAATGTTGCAAAAGTTCATAAAAGGCTAGAATAAAAAGGGTTTTGTACTTTGGAAATATATACTAGTCATGACTTCATATTTATATATGGCTTGTCAATGAAGCCTTAGCTTCACTAAGTGCAATTGCAAGAAGATGAGCAGTATAGCATTTTTCCACAAAGTCGCATATGACAGGGTACACCAACCTATACTATCCTACTAATCCTAGCATATGCCTTCTGTTTCTTTTGGCATATCCTATTTGAGGAAGGAACATAGCTCATATAATAATCCCTGAATATTTCATGGAATAAACAGAGATATAAGAAGAATATCAGCATTGCCAAAAGAAAGTTAACAGAAGAAATCCAGCTTCTTATTATTCTATCTTACAGATAGATGATACAGGCATCTGATCTTCTAGCAGAAAAATATACCAGTCCAATTTTGTACATGGTCTCAGTTACTTGATCTGACAAGTGTCACCATGGACTGCGGCTCTCCATATTGATGTGTACCAAAAGCCTACTGTATAACTGATGGTTCATGACCTTGTTACACTGCTTCCGATACCATGTCAAAGGATCAATTTAACCAAAACCCTAAGTTGATGGTTGGAGTCCCAAGATTGGTTTTATATTTTATCAAAGTGAATATTGCACAAAATATTATGATCTTTTGATCCGACTTCTTCTGATGAATCTAACTGCAGTATCTGATTTACTTATCTAACAGACTACTAGTAATTATAATGCTGTACTCTGATGATACTAGACTAATGTTCCATGAAGACAAAGCTATCAGTTATGATTCCTAATCTCACTAGAAACTTTATAAAACATTCAAGATTCTAGTAATTATTTGTTTTTTAACATCGAACTGCTTCTCATGATCAGTCTTCCAGGCGCTCCAACAGCTGTGACATTGCCATGACAAGTGTTCCATAGACGCAGCTGATAACTGAGAATATTCTCGGCATGTCCTCAGGAATCCATGTGGTTCATTACATCCATCTGATAACAGAAAATGTCAGAGAATGAAACGCCGAACCAGTGTAGATAATGAGGCATGAAGTATCCATTGGAACATCTGATACACAAAATGAAGGGAATTTTATTCTAGTGATGTTGCATTTACCGAGCTGGCCTTTGAGAGGTTAAGCTATATATACAAATCTGGTTTAAGATCAACTTAAAGCACCAGCATTTTGGTTAATTTTTGTCCTTAATAATATTACCTACGGGAATATCCAACGTTAAGTTATAGGCATGCTTAGCTAATTAGCTTAGCTTCAGTTTAAGTTCCTCATTTGAAATTACATAAAATCTCATTGCTGTGAACTTTTGCAATGATATGCATATTTGGATGACCATACATTTTTTGTAGAGGATGTCAGGACCTATGATTAATCTAGCATAATTCTGTTTGGAACAAATTAATTTATAAAGAGGAACTACCAATGAAAATAAAACTTGTAAAGGTACCACATAGGATTAGATTGGTGAAAATGAATATTGAATAATGCAAGTGATTTGATATTTTGAGACAAATCTAACTAGGTTGTGTTCTTTTCGCCTCAAACTTTCTTATATGAACTTCTAACCCTAATCTTTTCAAGAACTTATATCTTGTTCTTATTAAATTTGGTAGCCCTCATCTGAAGTTTTCCAAATGTAATGGTCTTATCAAAGATGATAAGAAAGAATCCTAATCAGAAGATGATAAGAAAGAGTATCTCTGGAAAACTTATAATACATTAAAACAATTTAGTTAATACTTGCGCTACAGCTCACCGTCATCATTCATCAGTCTTCTTTCAGCTGCAAAAACAATCACAACAATCATAGAAAAAATTTGCTCTTAAATACAAGTGATCTCTACTGCTTACCTGTTATGATTACTTGCTAGATGTGACAATCATAATTTATGGCTATTTCTTGTGACATGTGAAATCAAACTTGACATATATCAAACTAACTTCTTTTTTATTT
Organism: Chenopodium quinoa; assembly: GCF_001683475.1. Taxonomy (NCBI): domain Eukaryota; kingdom Viridiplantae; phylum Streptophyta; class Magnoliopsida; order Caryophyllales; family Amaranthaceae; genus Chenopodium; species Chenopodium quinoa. The sequence goes on from NW_018742241.1 coordinate 265,448, forward strand.
TTTCATAAAGGATGAATTACGTAGTTAATATCCATTTGAAATGGCATAAAGTTGTTACAGGCGCAGTGTTCATGACAGTACCATGTTCGCCACCATGCAATCTAAGTAATATTACAGACCATGGGAGGGGTCAAAACAGTGAAACACAGTAGCTTGTATCCCAGTATAAATGGTTAATTCTAGCCTCCCTAGCTAGCATATATGCAACTCCATTGTTGAGCGCCTTTCAAAACTCAGCTCCACTCCATTAAATCTGTTAAGCAACTCCTTGCATCGACTTATAGTGAAGGACTGTATGAAGGTTAATCTTATATTGTGAGTGTCCTGCTGCATAGTCTCTTCGATTGCTTGCTTCTAATATTTTTCAATCACACAGTTGAACTATCCTCTATCCTTTCCATGTCAGAGCTTCTATCTAATCACCATTTTCATTTCTGCAAACTGCTGCACAGCCGGTTTCCTTACTGTCATTTTCATCAATTTTACACTACACATTCTAAACAATACATGCACACTGCATAATTAAATCAGTAACATCATCAAGTTCAGGGGTGTAAATATTTTAACAACTATAGTAGTTACTAGTTAGTTATTCTTCACTAAGATTAAGCAACTCAAGTAAGAATGCTAATGTCACAGGTATCAGAATATGTTGGCAGCAATGAGGTAGTGACTTACAAATCATGCATATTTATGACTTCCTTTCGCTCTATCTTTTATTATACCAGCTGCAAACCTGAAAGAAAACTCGAAACTTACCCTTGAAGAGAATCATTCATCATTGCATGAATAAACAGGATATCCCTCTAAGAAACCAGCGTACATTAAGGAAGAGAGTACCGTTACCAGGACTAGTACCATGCATATCTGAATTGCCGGGCAAATCTCCTTTGGCAGTGAACTTAACTCCTCCATTTTTGCTTAAGAAATGCATACAGAGGAAATTGTTGCCTGCCAATGGAGTAATTTCCCTGTAATACAGCCATGCAGTTGTTGCAATGATGCAAATTACTTACATGTTGCACAAGTATTTATAGCTAATGTTTGGGTTCAGCATTTCCTATGGAGCCACGGAATATTCTTAGCATATCCACTATATTATAGCTAGTATTGTTTACAGATTTCATTCGAAAATATAAAACTTGCATTATCTCGTGTATAATGTTTTGAACATCATGTAGTCTTACTGGCACGATTTGCATGTTATAGTTCCTAGACATGCATCTATTTTCAATATTAGACTCATAGCCTTGTCCTGTTAGACTTTGGAACTAGTAGTTGATGTGATGGTAAAAACATACACCTCTAAATCTCTGATTGCTTTAAAGAATTACGCTGTTGGTCAATAAACTATAACAGAAACATACCAGTTTTTCATATTTAAGAGAGGACCATCAGAATATCAAGTTCTTTCTACAAATTTTAGCCAAAATCCAATATATGAAGACACTGACGAACTTAAACTTCTACTAATAAGAAGATATAATCTTCCAAAGGAGATATTTTAATATGTAATGACTCATAATGTGAAAACATTATGAAGGAATTTCTTGAAATGTCAGAAATTATGCTGATAATTATGATCATAACAATCTGACATTGTACTTAGTTTTTGTAAAGTCTTTGTGTATCTGCCCCTTCAGAAGGGACAAACACCACTTGACTATCATTCGAAATAAACATAGTTTTGGCTTCAGATTTTGGTTCAAGTGTTCAACTACGGCTCATGCTATGTCCTACAGACAAGGAAGTTCAAGCAGCATATTCTCAAGATATCAGAAGTCATATGACCTACATTAGTTCTTACCAGTATATATTCAATTACTTTATAACTTTTTCGTTACAAATTGCTTACAAGATTTGATTCTGTGAGACTATGATATACTAGACGATGGGTTATGCCTGTTACAAGGATATTCGCATTGAGATTCCCGAGTATTAACTGAGGAAAGAATTAAGGAGAAAGCTTAGGGACCATATTCCATAAATATGATAGAGAAGACCCACTTGTGCGCTGTCCTAGCATATGCTGTAATTTTCTATGGAATATCCATGAGTAATTCAGGTATAAATACGGCATTGAATAAGTCCCGAGCCAATTAGGCAGAGGTTTCAGAAGGCAAATTGTGGTTGGTGATGGTGAATGACAGTGCAATTCTCCTTTGGCATACAGTCCATGCTCATACATTGCATACTTCTGTTGTGCCAAAGGAGAATTGCCCTGTATTTTACTACCACGGTTATTTCGATTCACTTCTCAGTCTGAAACATTGTTACTGAAATAGCTAAGTAGTTTTCTTCTTCTTAATGCTCTTCCTTTTCCCCTGTCAATTGTATGTCCGGAAATGTGTTTTTTCTTTGGGCACATTACATCACTTACATTTTGTGACGGTCTTATTCTTATGCAGCATTGCACATAGGCATTGTTACACTATGCTACCAGCTCAGAGTTTGAGAAGGAGTAACGCTGTTTCCTTTGTGCTCTAATAGAGGCAAGCAGAAGAAGTTCATTAGACATAACGTGACATCTATGGCCTTATTGTACAGGCTTCCAGCAGAATTATCAATTATGCAGAACTTTGCACTTAAAACACTTTATGTGAAGGCAATTAGCTTAGGTCCCATAATCTGATAAATGCTTAAGGCTTCAGAAGCTAAACCAAATTACTCAAATTATTCCAGGTGCCCAAGAATATGTAGATAACTATACTGTTGCTCTTGTTTGGTGAATGTCAGGGCAATTAGCTTAGTCACACTGTTATATAAATAACATTTAAACTGTTGTTCTTGTTTAAACCAAGCAAAAGTTTGGCAGTTCGACGAACTTTAGGACAACTAAATGTAGGTGTGTTTGCTTGAATGATCTGAATCTAAAGGTTTATGACTTTAGATAGTCATTATTAACAGAAAGTGATATTGGAGTACAGAAGATAAAACAACACAGCTCCAAAAAAGTAATGATGTGATCATAAGTATTGAGTAAACACACTAATGTTCCTATAAATCTCTATCTCATTCTCACAACACTCTTTCTGAAATTTTCACAGATGTTTCCACCATTACGCTATCCATAACACATACTCCGTAATATAAATAATTTCTCTAAGTAAACAGTAAGGTCTTATCTAAAAATTAACGGTCTTCCTAAGGAAATCAGAAACAATATAAATGTTTTTTAAGATCCCAAATGAACATATTAGCTTAAATTACAAGAATAATGGACAGGTGTAAGTGAATAACTATCGTTTTAGAAGCACATACGGTATTCATTGTGCTTCACACAAATGTTAAGCAAATCTTCATGCATCAGTGCAATGTTGTAGAAAAGCAGTAAAAGGCGGGAGAGGAAGAACCTAGCAAAAGGGGGACCATAATGAGTAAAGGCAGAAACTAAACATAAGGTATAAAGTATACATCATAGCATAAACCATGAAATGCTCACAGAATATCACAGACTATATTGATGTAAAAGCCACCATTTCATTAATCATTGACATAAGTGAAAAGATATTCATTATGTAGGTAGAAAGATTAACAGGGCAATTTCTTCGTTGGCAGAATTTTAAATCATACAAAGTACTTCTATATGATCAGTCATGTCTATAAAGGATAAAGATGATTATATCATCATTATCATTATTAGTTATTGTTTAGAATATGTAAATCCCTTGATTTACTCTTTAATTTTGATAGTCTAAGTATATCCCTTATAATTAGCTAACGTACCTAGTCATATATTGTATCTAGTCATAGTTTGGTATGTTCAATGTTCTAATCTTGTACTATATATACTCATGTATATTCATCAATATAAATAAGCTTTTCAACATTCTCTTTCTCTAGTCATAATTAACTCTATCAATTGTCATGAAATTTTCTGTCAAACAAGAGTTATTCTGCCATTCTCTACTCGTAACTGCAACCTCAAAACTGAAAGACTTTTGAAGTCATCATTTATCAGTTATTGCAAAGTTCTAATGTTGAAATGATGAAAGGTGATTTTTTGTTAATTAAACCTGCATTATCTGAAACTTAAGTTGGAATGCTTATATAAATTTCATATAATTCTTTGCTCTTTTGGAATGCTTTTGAAACATACAACTAATGGATTGTTGTGCTAGACAAGAAATTAGTACTCTTATTTCTAACAAATTTGACATCTTCAGAGAATCCAGGTAACATAAACGGTTACAATGTTACAATTAGTTAATGTCAAGGTTCATGCAGCTTGCGCTTGTTATTTCGGGAAACTTCTCCACTAGTTTCTGAAGCAACTCCATCCTTAGATGGTCTCCCATTAGCTCTGCAGCATATAATGATATAAATCAAAGCTAAACATCTGGTGGTTTGGTATAAGAGATGAATCACAGAAGTTGAATGTAGTAGTCAAAGATATAAGCAGATGCTTAGGATGGTGCTCATGTTAACCAACAAGCTCATAAATAGATGGCGAATAGAGCTGCTAAGTTTAGCAAATCATTTGCAAATGTTCCAAATCCAAACTCGGTACTGAACTTTGTATTCTTGCTTACTGCAGTTCATATTAAGGTTTTTGTTAGATAAGAGAAATCTTTACAGAAAGTAATATACTTCAAAGAAATTAAAGACACGATATAGAATGACTGCACTTAACATCAACTAAACAAAGGCTCGAAAACACTACAAAAAGTGGAACATAGGGAAATAAGGTAGAATGGTAGATTGACCTATCCTACAAAAAATGTTCTGAAAAGGTACTGCAAAGTTTTTTCCTAAGACACAGAATTCAAAGACTAATTAGGCATGCAATTCAGAAGAAACATTCATGTCTATATACTTTCCAAAGATTGTATAAGTAACCAGCACATGCACCAAAGTAGAAGGTGAAATGGTCGAGTGAATACGCTTCCAACAGACGTGTTTTTGACAGAGGAGATTTCTGTCAACAAAATGACGTCAATAACATACCCCTATGAGGCTATATGATCCTAGAATAGAAGTTTGTGTACATCTTTACTAGACAGAGACTTCAGCTTATAGTGATCTTTGCGGAGAAATACCTTAACAAGCATGTATGAATATGTATACAAGGAAAACATATGCTTATATTTTGATATGTTATGCAACAATTAAAAATTATCACTCGATTTCCATAACATCTACAATTGGTTATGAAGGTATATAGACCCACGTAAGCATATAATCAAGATTATGCAATCATACACTACATCCCTACTAACTTCTGCAATGCCTGTTTCTTTATCGCCATTGTCATCAATCTTACACTATACTTTCTAAACAATACATGCACTATGCATAACTATCATCATCAAGTTCAGGGGTGTACTCAATATAATAACTACTATAGTAGTTTGTTCTTTACTATGATAAATCAACTCGAGTAAGCATGTAGAATTGTCAATGTAACAGGTATCTAGATATGTTAGAAGCAATGAGGCAGTTATTTTTAAAAGCAAAGTTAAACGAACTAACATCAAATAAAATAAGGATGCAAACCATGCATATTTTATATTTATGACTTCCCTTCACTTTATCTTCTATAGTACCAGCTGCAAACCTCAAAAGAAATACACTCGAAACTTACCCTTGCAGAGAATCATTCATCACTGCATGAATAAACAGAATTTCCCCTTCTAAGGAACCAGGCTAAGAGTACCTTTACCAGACCTTCTACCATGCATATCTGAATTGCCGGGCAAATCTCCTTTGGCAGTGAACTTAACTCCTCCAATTTTGCTAAAGAAATGCATACAGAGGATATTGTTGCCTGCCAACGGAGTAATTTCCCTGTAATACAGCCATGCAGTTGTTGTTGCACTGATGCAAATTACTTACATGTTGCACAAGTATTTATAGCTAATGTTAGAGTTCGGCATTTCCTATGGAAACACGGAATATTCTTAGCATATCCACTATACTACAGCTAATATAGTTACTAGATTCATTAGAAAGTATTGAACTTGCAATATATTGTGTATAATGTTTTTAACATGTAGTTTAACTGTCATGATTTACAATGGTTCCTAGACATGCATATTTGTGCTAAAGTTTTCGCTTTTTGGGAGAAAAAAAACTACTCCGTAAACAAATTTTTTTTGTCAGAAATTATCAATTTTAGACTCATAACCTTGTCCTATTAGACTTTGGGACTAGTAGTTGATATGATAGTAAAACATACACCTCTGCTTAAGGAACTACATCAACAACTTCGTTGGTCAACTAACTATAATGAAAACATACTAGTTTTAAAGGTCTTACTACAATTAACCGCAAAAATTCAAGTATCCAACATAAGAAAACACTGATGAACTTAGATTTCTACTAATTAGGTGATATAATCTTCCAAAGAAAATTATCTATTGCTTATTATGTAACTCAAATGTGACTATGTGAACATATTTTTATAAATTTCTTGAAATGTTAGAAATTGTGCAGATGATTATCACAAAAATCTGGCATTCTGGCATTATACTTAATTTTTGTAAGAAAAGCCTTTGATCTGCCCCTTCAGGAGGGACAAATACCACTTGATTTTCTTTCGAAATAAACACAAATTTGATTACAGATTTTGGTTCAATTACGACCCATGCTATGTTGCACTGACAAGGATGTTCAAACGGCATATCCTCAAGATATCAGAGGTCAAATTACTACCTACATTAGTTCTTACCAGCACTTATTCAATTACTTTATAACTTTACGGATACAAATTGCTTACAAGATTTGATTCCATGAGACTATGATGTACTAGACGCAGGGTTATGCCTGTTACAACTCTTACAAGGATATTCGCAGTAAGAAATAAGAAGCAACCAAGTGTTATGAGTGGAATATGAAAGTTAAGGAGGCTGAAATATGTCATGGATATACTTCCTTCAAGGGGAGGCATTTTATCTTTTGCTAAATATTCTTGCTATATTGCCTCCGTGTAACGAATGCAAGTACAACATACAATTTATGGTTGCTATGAGATCACAAAAAAGTTAGTCATTTAACTATATACCTTCCAGAAGCTTTAACAACATATGAGGTGAGTTTCAAAACAAACTTTATTCTACTTTTTTTCTTTTCATAACACCTTTTTCCTTCACTTTTCTATGTGTTTTTTCTTATTTCTTTTGGTGAATTAGAGGTGCAAAGGCATGCAAGTCACTTGTACAAATGTACAATTCTATGAATCTCAACTAGTTCAATTATCTGAAGTCCTCTTGGAAATGAGCTCGCAAGCATGTAAAACTAATCTTATGAACTACATTATGACATTAATAAATAAATAAATAAATAAAGATTGCAATGCACAGTATCTATCACAATCTGAGACTATTCAACATTTTTTTCTTTATTGATGCACAATATGAGTATAATCTAGACAAGAGATATGCAGATGCACGCTAAAGATTCCCGAGATTAACTGAGGAAAGAGATAAGGAGAAGGCTTAGGGACCATACTCCATAAATATGATAGGGAAGACCCACTTGTGCTGTCCCAGCATATGCTCTATTTTCCTATGGAATATCCATGAGTAGTTCAGGTATAAATATGGCATTGAATAAGTCCCGAGCAAATTAGGCAGAGGTTTCAGAAGACAAATAGTGGTTGGTGATGGTGAATGACAATGCAACTCTCCTTTGGCATACAATCCATGCTCATACATTGCATACTTCTGTTATGCCAAAGGAGAATTGCCCTGTAATTTACTACCACGGTTATTTCGATTCACTTCTCTGAAACAATGCTACTGAAATTCTAAGTAGTTTTTTTTCTTCTTAATTCTCTTCCTTTTTCCGGGTCAATTGTATGAAATGAAATGTGCTTTTTCTTTGAGCACATTACACCATTTACATTTTGTGCCGGTCTAATAATTCTTATGCAGCATTGCACATAGGCATGGTTACAGTAAGCTACCTGCTCAGAGTTTTTGCGGGAGGAATGCTATATCTTTTGTGCTCTAAAAGAAGAAAGCAGAAGAAATTCGTTAGACATAACGCAACCTTTATGGCCATGTTGTACAGGCTTCAACAGCAGAACTATACAGAACTTCGCACCCAAAACATCCTATGTTAAGGAAGTTAGCTTAGTTCCACATGATCTGACAAATGCTTAAGACTTCAGAAGCAAAACCAGATTATTCAAAATTTTCCAGGTGCACAAGATTTGTTTTAGTCCTACTGTTAGATGGTGTACCTGTTCAGTATATATACAATTCAAGTAGATAACATTTATACTGTTGTACTTGTTTAAACCTGGCAAAAGTTGACAGTTCGAAGAAATTATTGGACAACAAATTAAGCTGCTGGTGTCTTTGCTTGACAATCTGTCTTTTCAAAGTGACTTTGTGTGTTAGTCATGGTTAACAGAAAATGATATTAGAGTGCGAAAGATAAAACAACACAGCTTTGAAAAGTAATACTCCGGTTAATGTGCAATTGAGTAACACTTAATACTCCTTCCAGCTTTTGTAAGTATTCTCTTTAATTAGTCTCAGATAATTTCTATCTCATTCTCCCAACACTTTTTCTATAATCTCCGCAAGATGTTTCCATTATTACAATATTACGTATGAGTAAGATTTTTCTCTTAAAAAGTAAGGTCATAAGTCTAGCATGAAGATTAACGGCCTCATATCAGAGGTAGTATTAGCAGACTCTTACAAGAGCTCATGATAGCAGACTAATACATAAGACTCTTTGTAGTATTAGCAGACTCTTAGAGGACGAGCATCTTATCTGCTATTAACATACGAGTAATATTTTTCTCTTCCAGTAAGGTCTTATGTCTAGCGTGAAGATTAATGGTCAGCCTGAGGAAATTGGAGACAAAGTTTTTCAGGGCACCAATATGGCTTACATGAATGGATAGGTCACAGGTGTAAGTAAAACATATCATGTTAGACGCACATACAGAATTCCTTATGCTACGGTGCAATGTTGGAGAAAAGCAGTCAAAGGCAGGATAGGAGCTGAGGAACCTAGCAAATCAGGACCATAGGAGTAAAGAAAGAAACAAAAGTTAAGGTATAAGGAATACATCATAGCATAAACCATTCGTTCACAGAATTATTACAAATTTCGGTGTAGGTAGAAAAATTTAACAGGGCGATTCTTTGTTGGCAGAAATTTATAACATACATGATTAGAGTTATGTGATGACCCTAACAAGAATTGCGTTCTTATTTTATTCTCAATTTAGTCTTAACTGCAGCCTCGAAACCGAAATACTTCTCAATTAGTCATTGCCAAGTTCTAATGCTGAATGATGTACTTTACGGATCTGACAAGCTGAAAATTCTGAAAGGATAGCCCTGGTACCCTCAAGAATACAAAGACAAGTAATATCATCAGATCAGGCACGACACGAGAGAAATCACATTAGCACAATCAGTATAGAGAAGAATATGAAGAAACCCCTTTAGACAAGCAGCCTGAAGAGCCCCTAAGCAAGCTTGCAATTCAGCCTGAAAGCAGACGAAAGTCCGACAAGCCCAAGCACTACCACCCAAAACTTCTGCTGAATGAACATGTCGAAAAATACATCCTAGCCCCGCACTATCATCCTGAGCATTCCACACGCCATCAAAGATAAGTAGACTCTTATTTGTCACGAATTTGACATTTAACAAGAAATCTGAGTAGAATGGTGACAATGTTCAAGTGATTGTCGGACCAGATGTGGTAGTGAATGCCGAGGGTCATGCAGCATGTTCTTGTTATTCAGGGAAACTCTCCAGTAGTTTCTAAAACACATTCAAAGCAGTTGAGGTTTTATGATGAATAAATCATTAAATCAAAGCCAAAAATCTGGCGGTTTGATTGGTTTCAGAGGTCAATTCCGCAAATTGAATGTGATTATCCAATATATATGCAGACTCTTAGAGGAGCTCATGTAATGATCAAGCACATGAGTAGATGACAAATAGACCAAATAAGGTGCTAGCAAATTATGTACACAATTCTAAGGTCGGTACTGAAGTTCATATATATTACTGCATGCAGTTCATATTAAAATCTGATGAGTTTGTTTAAAGAATGTAAACAGTAAAACTATAGAGCGGAAAATATACTCCAAAAAATTTACAGACAGATGTATAAAATGACTACAGTTAGCAGCAATGAAAGAAAGCCTCCAAAACCCTTAAAAAGAGTGGGCACTTGGGTAAACTAACCTATCCTACATGAAAATAAACCCTGTAGATGTACTGTAAAGAGTATCTCTCAAGCCTCAAATCTCAAAGACTAATCAAGCATTCAATCTCAGAAGAAACATTCATCTCTCTATACTTTCCAAAGCTTGTATAAGAAACCAGCACATGCGCCAAAGTAGAAGGTTAAGTGAACTCGCTTCCAACAGATGTGCTTTTGATAAATTGATACAGAGGAAATTTCTGTCAAAATTGGACATCAACAATTAAAACTATGACCCTAGTATAGAAGTTTTTGTATATCTTTACTGGAATTAGACATCAGCTTTAGTGATCTTTGCAGAGATATACCTTAGCAAGCGTAAGAAAAAATGTACGTATCTTTAATAAGTTATGCAAAAATGAACAATTATCACTCAAATTCCCCTACACTTCAAGTAATTATGAAGGTATATAGACCCACTTAAGCATATATAATCAAGATAGATTAATTACCTTCAGATAGAAATATCAAAATGACACGTGTTAACAAGGTCTTCAATGTAGATACATAGTCTGATTACAAGAAACAAAGAGATCGTCAATAACTAGCTTTAAACAAGACAAAACCAACTTACTTCTAGGCATCTAGCTCATAAGAAAACTGCCTTTCACATCACCACATGTACGCAGGGGAAATCACAGGGCAAGTCTCCTTTGGCAAAATTAAATCGTAAGTTCCCCCTAGCACACTCAAACCTTTTCTGCCAAAGGAGAATTGCACTGCAATTCCTTGACCCTGCATCTCCTTGTGGGACACTCGACATCCATGGAAGATCGAGCCACCATCAAATTAAGTATGATCATTTTTATACACATTCAATTACACCTTAATTTTGGATATGCTTATAGAAAACTATGCCATATGTTAAAGGATAATTCTTTCCATGCATCCTTTTATTTATTTATTTTCATTTTTTATGGTTGATGAAAATTGTGAATTTAGTACATCTTTTTCTTGGGTTTTGCTAAACATGTTTCTACTTTTTCCATTGTTGTTCCTTTACTACTCTACCCAAAGTAGACATTTACTAGAGGTACATAAAATCATAGTGCCTCTTGCAACAAGAAACACACTCCATTTTGGCTTTCGGATGCTGGCTAAATTTTTTTTTTTTTTTTTTTTGTTAGATCATAAAATAATTTTAATAAAATCAAGTGACTATCAAAAGTTCCTTTTTCCCAACAAATTATGTTTCATAAGGGCAGTAATTCTGTGAAACAAATAACTGATGACCAAATTGTATACTCGGTATATGGCTCAAAATCTTTCAAAGTGGCAACTTTCATAATACAATATCTTATGATGAGTTTTTGTACAAGAGAATCAGTATAAATCAAGTGTTACAGACCACATATATTCAGCATTTGCTAAGGTGCAACGGATGTGCCATGGAATATCCAACTAAAAGCCAACAGATATGAAAATTTATTTCTTAATGTCATGCACATAGTATATTCTGGGTACATTGATTGTTCAACTGCTTTCATTGTTTCACAATCTCTACTTGCTACCCGTATTGACACATGTAAAAGTAATTAGGCATCACTCTCTCCTCACAATCTCTACTTGCTAACTTGACTAAATCTGAAATCATCATGTTTCAACCCCCTTTTTAGTACAAATGAAGAATAAATTGTAAGATGCACTCACATAGATCATTGGTATGTGGGTCTCTGTCTCATTACTTATAAGCTGAAACCAAGGATTTGACACCATTAATCCTTGACAGTAATTGCAAAAGCAATCAATCTCTCTGATAATGTATACTGTTTAAACTCAGTCCTTAAATAATGTCTACCATGTATAACTTTTTCTTAACAACACACTGGGTACTTCAATAGGTAAAACCTATGAAATTGATTAGTATCAAAGTGCGATTTTTTCTATAGAAAATATTACTCCATTAGCATCATTTACCAGCATAGTAGCCAGTTTAAGATATCCCCTTCTGACAACTTAGCTAAGTAACCAGCACCACTGCATGGTCAGCATCTACAATACATTCCCAAAAGAATCTACAAAAAGAAAATTGTAATTATGAATGCACATTTCAACATACTGATAAACCATAAATATCATCCTCCCTCGCACGTACTGACCAGTGACAATGACATCCTAATTCTGTAGATCGTGACACTATTCACAGCAATAAACCAGCAGTGCTCTTGATCAAGAGACTGGATATAAACACTGCTAGAAGGAAGAAAAAAAATTACAAGCATACATACACAAATAAAAAGAGGGTGGAGCTGGGGAGGGGAGGGGAGGAGATTACCAGTAGGTCGATTTCTTTCTGCTTCTGTACTTGCTCGAACTCCCTATTCAGTCAAACAGATGAATAACTGAGAAAGTATTCCATACATGGAATCAATGAAGCAATAACAACTAAATTCTGTGTGTTCCATAGTCTATAAAAGAAACATGAAGTTCTTCACTATGCTTTTCAAAAGAGATAAGGTGAGATTTTTAGCATCGAGAAGTATAGACCAGGAAGTAAATAATTGCACCTGATCCGATATCACTCCATTGGCTGGTGGCTTAATAAAGCCATTTGCTAGTGACCTGACATTTGCTCTAGATCTCGAACTCCTTTCAGAAACTCGAGTCGTGTCAGATTCACCACCATCCTGATCCAGAATATGAAAAATCATAAAGATGATATTTGTGCAGCAAATAGTTATAAGGACAAATGGCTTCCATTATAATAATGTATGATGGAAATCAATACCCTTTGTCTAGAAACTGGTACAACTATCAGTGATAATCTAATTTGTTGCTGAGCCATTTCTAGTGCTCTGTTTCCACCAATAAAAGTTTGGGTGGGAAGTGTTTATGTAATCCATCTGCAAAGCACATATGTACTTGAATGTGAGCATTTCTAGCATCAAAACTTAAAATGCAGATTTTATTCCAAAATTACATAATAAAATTCAGCAAGGAGATCGACCACCATGAGCATTTACAGGAACAAATAAAATCAAAGTCCACATCTCACAAAAGAACATGGAGAAGAATGGAGGCGGGAAAAACACAGACAATGCCTGAACAGTGAGCACCAATCAGCCATAAATTCAAGTTTCATACAGGATGACATTATACTGTACTCAGATCTGGAAATACAGATTGATTTGCAGAAGAGATGAAAAAAAAAAAAGATTAATTGGAAAAGAAGAAAGAAAAAGAAAAAAGAGAGAGAGAGAGAGAGAGAGAAAGTTTTCTGTATCAACATTACCCAAAGAAAATATTTTTTACAGCTATTGAGAGGCAGTTTCACTCACAAAACAAAAAGAATAATCACAACAAATTGCTCACTACATTCCCCTTCCCTCGTCTCTGTTATTTAGCGTAGTCACTTTCTCTCTCATGTAATTAACTCTTCACACCACTCTGCTCTTCTATCCAACTCAAGGAGATTTGTCCATAGTACTCTTCCCACAGCAACACACATACACTTGCTTAATTGGGGGGTCTGGGTGGGTTCATAGCACATACATCCCTAAGAAATAGCCAGGAGTGAGAATAAGGTACATGGGCCCACTAACACTTTTTACAGAAGACATCTTTCCTATACCTTAAGTGAAAGAAATACTTGACTGAAATATTAGTCATCAAACAGAGTGCTTCAAATCCTCCTATCTTAGATGCAAAGGGGATGGGTTTTAATGAATGCAATTATCCTAATTCCAGTTTGAAAACAGCACAAACCTCTGAGCACTTTCTTAACAGTAATTTTTTAATCAATCAATTTGACTGCTTCCCATACAAGCTATATCAATCTTCAAAGGTTTAGAGAAGGTATAGTACCACAAGAAGAATAACAGAATGCTTTGAAACTTAGAAAAAATAATGGTGATATATATTTGAACTTGGTAATTTGGATAATCTTGAATTCCTTTGATGGTCTTTATACAGTGATTATCACACTATTGATATTAAAAAACATGTAGAAACAGATATCTTCCTTTGACCATGATAGTTGTTGCAAGAATATGTCCTTAACAGTAGTTTATCCCCCTTCCCAGTAGCATAAAGTGTTGGAAATAAAGATTATACATGAGAATTTTCGTTGTTCAGTCTCCCCTGTTGGATGACTGCTTGGCTCATACCACCATAAATCAAATTAGCTGACATGACCTTGGCAATTCATCAAACAATTGATTTAAATTTAAATTTATGCATTGGTGATCTACATTTAAGAAGTAAAACTAGATATATGATGGAAAACAATACAAAATTTCCATTTTCGCTTCAATTTTGGTATGCCCTTAAAAGCACTTCGTATAATGCAATCAAGATTGTCTATCAACATACCTCCATTTCAATGAGGTGTCTTATAATACTCTCTGAAGGGTTAAGGCTTTCCCGCAAAAATCTTCCCACAACCTCATCGACTCGTTTTCTGAGGACAGCGTAACGTTGCAGCTCATTAACCATGGATGAGTGGCTCATCTAAAGTTTTCCGCCGCAAAAAAGCTTGCTATAGTTAGACTGTCTGAAAACAATTAGGCAAAGAGATATCTTTGTCTCTTAGCTAAAACAAGAGGTAAGCCATTTAACAGTAAAAGGAGGAAATTAACCTCTGCAGCAAATTAAGCAGATCTTGGTCCCCTTGAATTATGAATCGCAGTTTGAATATCTTCGTCTGGTCCATAACATGGATCAACATCCTACATTGCCATTTATAAAAATACTGGAGCACAAATAACCAAAGAAGAATACATCTGACTTGGTAGCCACGGTGATATCATAGGTTATTTTCCCTCTGAAATACCTAGAAGACCCTCAATCAACATTGAATAAGTGTGAGGTTTTGGGTGGCAATTATTGTTCTCCATGACTTTAACTAGTTCAGAGCAACTATCGGCAAGACCCCTCTTCAACAAGCCATCAATCAGAACTTTCCATGCTATCTCATCATTATTATACCCACAGCGAAGTAGGCTGCAAAATACTGCCTCTGCTTGATTCATATCCTCTTTAGCACACAATCCACATATAAGTGATGTATAAGATTCCAGGTGTGGTAACTCACCCATTGTAACCATGTTATTGATCAGCTGGAAGGCTTCTTCATACAATCCTAGCATGCAGTTGCATTTTATGATGGAATTACGGATACCTTCATCAGGTTGAATTCCACCATGTTTCATGTAATCAACCAGCCATTGAGCTTCCTTGATTCGTCCTCTCTTGCAGAACCCATCAATGAGAGTTTTATAAGTGCTAATGCTCGGTGCACAGCCATGTTTAGTCATGTTTTTTAAGAGCTCTATAACTGTTTCAAAGTCCACCACCTTCCAAACATAACCTACATCAGAAGAACTGGCATTTATATGCACATCAGTACCAGTTCCTTTTTCTTCACTAATTAGCCGCTTCTCATTCAAAATATGCTTAATCAAAACAGAATAAGTAAGCTCAGAAGGTTCACAGTCAGCATCCATCATTTGCTTGAGGACATTAAAGGCTTGAGTTAGTGATCTTAGGCGACCATACCCGTCAATAAGGACAGTGTAAGTGACAACATCTAGCAAAACGCCTCCTTTAATCATAATCTTCATCCAATTTTCTGCCTCCTCTAAGTTTCCCCTGCTACAGTGAGCGTGGATAAATGTAGTATATGTGCAAGCATCAGGCTTATAACCTGCAGTGTGCATCTGCTCTAGAACTCCATAAGCAACATCAAGAGAACCATCTTTGAGAATTCCATTAATAATTATTGAATATGTACATATATCTGGCTTCACATTTGCAACTATCATTTTCTTCAACAACAATGAAGCCTCATTCAATTTTTTCTCTCTGCACAAGCCATCAATGAGCACATTGTAGACAAAAGAATTTGGCACGCACTTCTCTTCGAGCATCATCTCAAATAAGGCATGGGCAGAATCATTTTTTCCTGCCTTGCAATAACCATCAATTAGTGCAGTAAAAGTTACTTCATTTGCCTTTACACCATTCTCCTTAAGAGTGTCAAAAATGGCACGAGCCTTTTGGACCCTTCCCGCTTTACAAAGTGAGTCAATAATAGTGCTGTAAGTCCATTCATCAGGTTGCACCTCACTTTCCTTCATCAAATCAAGCAATCGAAAAGCAGTTTCTATATGCCCATCTTTACACTGCCCCTTAATCAACAAGTTATATGTAATCAAACTAGGAGTTAGTTTACGTGCAGCCATTTTATCAAGCAATGCCATAGCTATAGGTACTTTATTAATTCTACAAATCCCACATATCAATGCATTGTAAGTTCGAACATTAGGATAACAACCATTCATCTCCATTAGGTTAAAAATCTGGAATCCCGCTTCAATCTTCCCTTGCTTGCAATAACCATCAAGCAGGGCATTGTATGTAACAACACTACGAACCACTTTCATCACTGACATCTCATCAAACAACTTCCTAGCCTCATCAAGCTTATGTTCTTTACACAAGTAATTAATCAACACGGTGTAAGTATGACCATTTGGCTCACATCCTTTCCCTCTCATCTCATCAAACAATTTCATCGCTTCAATTCCCCTACTTGCTCCACATAACGCAGATATAAGAATTGTATATGTCCTTACATTGGGCTGGCAATTGTCCACCTCCATCTTAGACAACAAATGCAACCCTTTATCAATCCTACCCTCCTCACAAAGACCATGAATAATATAGTTATACGAAACCTCATTCCTCTTACACTTCTTCCGCGGCATCTCCCTAAACACCTTAAAAGCACTATCCAAATCCTTATTCCTACAATAACCTAAAATGAATGAAGAATACGTAAATGAATCAGGGCTCAAACCCGCCGCCAAAATCCTACTCAAATACACCCGAGCTTTATCAACATTCCCCAACTTACAAAACCCATTAATCATTGTATTAAAAGTATAAATATTGGGCGTAATTCCATCATCATTCAACATAGTATTATAAACACGAATCATATCATCAATCAAATTAAACCTAGATAAAGCCATAAGCAAGAAATTATAACACCTGAGATTCAACCTAAATCTAAACTCCCCCAAATCACGAGAATTCAACTTGATCAATGAATCTAAAACATTCCTAACCTCATCAGAATCATCAACGCAATACCTGATCATCGACATCCTAATTTTCTCAGCACTTTGAAATTCCTTAGCTCGAACCAAAATGGGCAAAAGCGAGGCGTGGGAGCGAGCATTGTGGCGGAAGTTGGGGCGATTAGAGAGGAAGTAGAAGAAGCAGAGTGCAGTTTGAGGAGAGAGAGAGTGAAGGTCAAAGAGAAGGGATACATGGGTGGGAGAAATGGAAGGAAGGATGCGTTTGAAGGAGGGATGTTTTTGCCAATTCGGAAGAGAGAGAATGGAGGAGAGGAGGGAGGTGATGTCATCGGAGATGTCGGAGACGGCGGTGGCGGTGGTGGAAATACGGCGGCGGAAGGTGGTGAAGGTGGTGAGGATGGAGGAGGATATTCTCATCGTAGTGGAGGAGCATCGGAGGTGTCCATGCATGAGATGGTATGATTGGGTCGGGAGAGTTTGCCGGCGGTGAAGGGTGGTTGCCAGAGATTTGGAAGTGGCGGAGTGTTCAGCGGCTTTGATGATGTATTATGTGGGAAATAGAGGGAGGATTGTAGGGATGATTGTAGGGATTTGGATTTTGGATTTTGGATTTTTGTTTTCTGGGCTGGCCTTTGCGTATTTGGAGCAATGTGCTCGGAGGATTTAATTAAACCTTTTTCCTTTGGGTTCAATTAATATGAATTCAACTTAATAAAGCTACACTAAATTCAACTGCTATTATTATTTTTCCTCCAAAAACTTATAAAAAAGAAGAAAAAAAAAAAAAAACAAATCTACCCCCTTCTTTCTTAATGTCAGCCGCATTTAGAATATTTTGACTATTATAAATTAGAGGGAATCTTCTCAATTTCTCACTTTATGTCAGAACAAACATAGTCATATGAGATCTAATTTTATCCATCATACTTTATTAATATCTAATTTTATAATTTTTACTACTGTGAAAATAAAGATATTTACGATCAAAAATTTGTATCGATATACGTAAATGGGACTAACATTATGAATCAGAGCATACTATTTATTTTTTTATTTTTGAGGAAATCAACTATTATTATTTTTAATTATTATGAGGTTTATTATGAGGTTTATTAGGTTTATATCAGTAAGATGCACAGTTTTCTTACTTTTTTTAAAAGCAAAAATTTTATTATACTAGGGTGGCTAACGCACGCATCATAGCTAGCCAGTTACGGGAATTTCTTTTAGTTGTTGACAACATAATGAAGGGGAAATATGTAACAAATATTTTTTTGGGTATAGATATCCGCACACTATTCTTAAAAGTTTTTTAAAAAAAAAAACACAATATACATTAATGAGGGCAAATGAGTAAATAAATATTTTAAAGGGTATAATTTTCTAAACACTATTCATGAGAGTTAATTCATCAAATCACACAAGGAAATGCTTGGAGACAATTAACATCATATATAATAGAGGCATATAGGTAAACAAACATTTTAAAAATATAATTGTCATCACACTATTCATAAGTGTTTTCTCATACCTTTTGAAAAGTAGAGATTTATAACTAGATTTAACCTCGTGCGATGCATTTTTTTATAAAGCATTTTCTTGTGATCTCTTAATCTCAAAAAAAAATTATATCTTAAGTTCTTTGAGTTTAGGTCATTTTTGTGGTATGATGTGAGTGCGTTGAGTTCGGGTCACAAGAAAATTCTTGGAGGATTCGAACTCAAAATGTTGCCACCCTAGTCTTGCATTTGTTGTGGTTTGATGTGAGGCTTGGATGATTGATACTTTTGTGTGTTATGAGCTTTCCTTTCTTTTTCAATTTATGTAGTGTCACATGAGAAACCTTAAGAGCCTTTGCATAGATGCATTTGTTGTTCTAAGGTACAAGAAGACTGCTTGCAACCACTCTTCTGAATAATCTTTTGGTTTGGGACTAGTTTTCCCTAACTGTTTGTTCTTGACATCAATTACATACTCTTGTGCCATTTGTTTGCTAATGTCCTTGAATAATCTGGTTATTATTGTTGACTTGTGGACACCAAATTGAGTTGCTAATCTTGCTTTAATTTTCTACCCCTTGGCAATGGGCCACCTTGTATAAGAGCTAACATTACATCTATGATGACAAAGTCACAGAGAGGTATAATTTAGATAGCAGAGAAAACACTGATTCTCATTGATTCAAAAGTTCTACTATTACAGCCTTCATTATATGTACAAATCATTCCAACGGGAAAGAACACTAAAGACAAGAGAATAATAAAAAAAGGACAACCAACCATTCTAATGACAGGCTGGTGCACATAGTCACAACAAGACAAAAAAAAGGAAATAGGCAGGTAGCTTCCTTCCCTCTCATCACTCCCCCTCAAGCTTGGTGTGGATGTGAAGTAACTCCAAGCTTGCCCAGGAGATAATGATGTTGTTGCACTAGCAGAATCTTGGTGAGAATGTCAGCAAGCTGCTTTGGATTAGAGACATATGCTGGCTTGACAGCACCATCTTGAACTTTCTCTCGCACAAATTGTTGATCAATTTCAACATGCTTTGTTTTCTCATGCAGCACTAGGTTAGTAGCAATGGATATGAAAGCCTTGTTATCACACCTCAAGGTAGTAGGCCTAAGGTTTTTAATGCCCAGATCCTTGAGTAAGGAAGTCAACCAAGTTACTACACAAATAGTAAGTGTCATTGCTCTGTACTCTGCTTCAGCTGAGGATCTAGACATCACTGATTGTTTCTTTGCTTTCCATGACACTGGAGAATTCCCCAAGAGAATGCAGTAGCCTGTAGTTGACTTTCTTGTGACTGGACAGCCAACCAGTCACTGTCACAGTATGCAGTGAGTATGGTTGCAAACTCACTACCTAATAGTATTCCTTTGCCAGGTGAGTTCAAAAGATATCTCAATGTTCTCTTGGCTGCCTATAGGTGAGCAGTAGTGGGAGCTTGCATGAATTAAGCTAAGACTTGGACTGCAAAGCTGATATCAGGTCTTGTGATGGTCAAGTACAAGAGTTTTCCAACCAATCTTTGATATATCTTTGCATTAGGTAAAGGATCTCCTAAGTTGGGTGTGAGTTTGATGTGTATGTCCATGGGAATTTTCACCGGCCTTGCCTTTGCTAGCCCAAATTCACCAATCACATCCAGAGCATATTTTTTCTAAGATATGAAATCCCTAAGGATGAGTGATCAATCTCCAGACCAAGAAAGTATCTCAATTTACCAAGATCCTTCATTTTGAATTTCTTGGAGAGAAGAGATTTGAGATTGTCTATTTCTTACTGGTTGTTTCTTGCAATTAGCAGATCATCAACATAGATGAGCACAACAACAAAACAGCTTCCAGAGTGCTTGGTGAAGAGATAATAATCAATCTTGGACTGAATGTAGTCAAATGACTTCAGAGCTTCTGTGAGCTTGGCAAACCACTGGCGTGGTTCTTGTTCGAGTCCATACAAGGTTTTCTTCAATTTAAGTACTCGATTTTCTAAGAACTCCCCCTCTTTTGGATTAATAGACAAGCCTGGTCCCATATAACCTTTTGGAATTTTCATATAGACATTTCAAGCAAGTCTCCATGAAGAAAAGCGTTTTTTACATCCATTTGAGATGTAATCCATCCCTGCATTGCTGCCACAACCATTAATGACCTCACTATGGTCATTTTAGCAATCGGGGAAAATTTTTAATCAAAGTCAATCCCTGGTGGCCTTTGTCTGCATCCAAGAATGACCAGTCTAGCCTTCTTTCTTTCCTCAAATCCATCTATCTAGGTTTAGGTTGGTTTTGTACAACCATTTAGCTCCAATTGCTCTCTTACCAAATGGCAGATTGGTAAGTTCCCAGGTTTCATTTGATTCAAGAGCTAACAACTCTTCATTCATTGCTGCTATCTAGGCTGGATTTTTGCTTGCTTCCTTGAATGAAGTAGGGTCTGCCTCCTTGGTTACATTTGCCAGAAAGCACCAAAATTCTGAAGTCACACCAGTATTTCCCAGGCCAGCAACACACATTGGTTGATTGTCAAATGCACATGCCAGTTTCTTATAATCTTTCATCCACACAGGTTCTTGTGTGGGTCTAGTGGATCTTCTAACCACATGTTTATCTTAATCTTCAGGTTTTGGAATGGATTTTTGAGGTGTTTTTAGTGGGCTGGTGGTTTGTTCTGGTGAGGTTGAGGCAGGTTCAGCATCCTGAACAGTATTGTCACTTGCAAGTTATATTAGTGACATATCTTCATACTGCAAAGGAGATGGTGTTTGGGGTGTATCTGTAGAAACAGGTTTCTCAGGTTTGAGTGTGGCATTATTTCATCATTGTTGTAAGGGAATATGTTCTCATGAAACTTCACATCCCTCGAGATGAATCTCTTTTGAGTGAGCAATTTTATAAGCACATACCCTTTGGTGTTAGGTGGATAACCCAAATGCAAGGCACACCCCTATAGGGCTGAGCTTGTCAGGTTTGAGTGTGGGGTTATAGGCAAATGAAAGACACCCAAACACTCTTATTTCATCATAGGAGAAAGGTTTTTTGTGAAGCTTCCGGTATGGTGTTTGGTTGGCTAGAATGGGAGTAGGCAATCTGTTGATTATATAAGCAGCAACTAGAACACAATCACCCCAAAAAGCTAATGGAAGACCAGCTTGAAATCTAAGAGCTCTGGTGATTTCAAGCAACTGTTTGTGCTTTCTCTCAGCCCTTCCATTCTGTTGAGGTCTCTTAACACATGAGGTTTGATGCATAATGCCATAAGTGGCAAACAAAGGATTTGCTTTAGTATCATCCAATTCAAGTACATAATCAGATCTTATGGTCTTCACCTTTCTTCCAAATTGAGTTTTTGCATGAATGACAAAGGTTTCCAGAATACTTAGGGATTGAAATTTTTATTGCTAGAGATATATCCAGGTATATCAAGAAGAATCTAAACTTTCCCTTGAAATTCACTTTATAGGGACCCTAGATGTCAATGTGTATGATTTCAAAAGGACAATCAGCTATTAGCTTACTCAACACAAATGACAGTTTGACAGATCGAGCCATGGGACAGGTTATGCAAGTGCAATCATATGACCACATCTAGTCAGCCAAAGCTGGAATCAGCTTTAGTTTAGGTGTGGGAGCATGACCAAGCCTGTTATGCCACAAGGTGAATGATTCCACACTAGCTACATTCCTACCTTTACTGGCACTAAATGCAGTACACAAAACATTCAAATTCACAGAATCAGCTGGAGTATTCATTAAGTAGTACAGACCATTGTGAAGTTTACCCAGTCCCTTAATTTTTTTTATCACCATTACTCTTTATCACACAAAAATCAGAAAGGAAATTCTCTTTAGTAACACTATGGTTTTTATTTTTCTTAGTGGTGAATTGTGTAAATTGTTATTATCCTTGGTAAACTTGTATTATTGATTACCAATGATAATAATTATTTTGATTAAAATCCTTAACCATGGTTATTTTTTAACACTTAAATAATTATTTTATATATATAAAAAAAATAAAATAAAAACACAACCAGCTACCCCCTCCTTACCGACAGCCCGGCAGGTCCTTTTCCCGGTGCCCCATCCCGCCGGAGCTCACTTCTCTCCCCTTTAGGTGACCCCAGACCCTCCCTTTACCCACTGCGCACAGCCCGACCTCTGTCCTCCCACTCGAATCGACCCCCTTCTCCTTCCTCCAACTCAAAACGTCGCCTTCAAACCCTAAAATCGAGCTCGAAACGCCGCCTTCAAACCATAATCTTATGATTCAATTACAACACTGAGGAAAATCTCACAATTTGAAGGAGGAATTGCATAAATTGAAGCAAAATTACAAGGAAGAAATTAGGGTTTTGGAGGTTCAAATTGGGGAGATTTCGAGGGATTACTGGGGAGGAGGATTCGAGGAAAGGGGTGGTGGTTCTGGGGTGAGGAGAGGCGCAACAGCGAGGTGGTTGGCTGGTGGTTGCGGGTTGGTGCTGCTGTACGGTTGCGAGTTAGGCGGTGGTGATTGATTGCGTGTCTGAAGCATTGAACAGGTTGGGGAGGTGTGGTGAGTAAGGTGGCAGCAGTTGGTTCAGGGTGAAGGGGAGACGGCGCGCCGACGAGGGAGGGTCTGGGCGTCGACGTGGGTGGAGGCGGGAGAGTGTAGAGTGGTGGCTGGCTGGTGGGGAAAGGGGGTGACTTTTTTGTTTAAAAAAATATTTCTTTTTTTTAGATGTAAAAAAATAAAATAAACTAACTATAGTTAAATATTTAACTACAATTTATCATTAATGTTATGATTAGCTTAATATAAAAAATTCAAGTTTACCAAGGATAATAATAATTTTCACAATTCACCACTGAGAAAAATAAAAATCATAATGTTACCAAAGAGAATTTCCCAAACCAGAATGAAATACCACATTGCAATCATTCTCTGTTCAGTTTATTCACTGACAAAAGGTTATGTTCAAAAGCATGCACTCCAAACACATTTTTCAACAGCAAACCATCAGCAAGAGTTATATCCCCAATATGAGATATTTAAGACACATCACCATTAGGTAGATTTATGCTAGGCACATCATTAAGTACAACAGAATTTCTCATGGCATCAACATTGAATGTCATGTGGTCAGACGCACCCAAGTCAATAATCCATACATTTGCACCCAAAGAAGCATTACAGCTTGTTACCATACCTCCGAATATATGTTCTAACTCATCATCAGTTTCAGACAAAACAAAAGATGAGGCAGTAGATATACCAGAGAATTTCTTCAAGAATTGATTAAATTAGGAAGCCGTGAAAGTAACTGACCTAGTATCAAGGGAAATATCAGAGTCTTTTAGACCCATTGCATCCACCTTGGTCTCAGTTTTGGAGTTGCGTTTCGCCCACCTTGACTTGGTTGATGCCAAATCACCATTGTTTTTCTGTTGTTTTCTGGATTTTGGATGCCATTTCAGATAACCTGTAATTTCAAAGCATTTATGGGTTATCTCAGATACATCACAGGTTATCTCAGACGTTTTGCTGAACATAGAAGCCGTCTCCACCTCTAATTTGACAGGTCTGAGAACCTCCCTCTGCGATTCCTCATGTTGAATAGCTGAACAAGTTGTTTCAACAGTTGGGAGAGGAATCATGAGCAGGAGTTGGCTTCATTGAGGCCCATACACTTCATCAAGCCCATTTAAGAACTGAAAGAGACGGCTTTCCTCCTGTTGTCTTTCCATTGCGCGCAGAAACGCAGTAATATCTGTGGTTGTTGTGGTTATTGCTGGCAGGACACTCATCAATACCAGCTCTTGCCACATGCCTCGCATATTTATGTGGTATTCATGCACTGGGGATCCATTTTGCCTCAACCTATACATTCTCTGCTAATCGTGTATTTGCGCGACCCATCTATGAGCGAAAATTGCTTCAAAAGATGCGACCAAATCATCCTCGCTGTACTCAAGAAAAGTATCGAGCTTTTGATTGAATCCAACACCAAAGCGTGGATCTACCCTATAACGGTGGAGTTACAGGTGTCCCACAATTCCGCCTTCACCGAGTGCTCTATCGGACGACTCAACGCTCCTGTCACAAATCCTAGCTTGCGTTTTGAGGATATAGCAATTTCCAACAATTTTCGCCAAGTCCGATAATTGCCAAATCCAGTGAGTTTGAAGATAGCGATGGTATGTGTACCATCGGAAGGATGAAGGTAGAGTGGATTTGTGAAATCCAAAGAAGTGGTGGTTACACTTTCTCTGGAGACCATTTTGGATATCAAGGAAGAAGATTCAACAAATTTAGGTCAAAATCAATTTAGGAAATTACAATTGAAAATTTACGAAGCTAGTCTTCGAATGCAGCAAGGCTTTCTACGTTCTTTCCTAAAGATAACTCTCAATGCCTGATTTTAGGAACCTGGCTCTGATACCATGATGACAAAGTCACAGAGAGGTATAATTCAGAGAGCAGGGAAAGCATTGATTCTCATTGATTCAAAAGTTCTGCTATTACAGCCTTCATTATATGTACAATTCATTCCAACGGGAAAAAACACTAAAGACTAGAGAATAATAAAAAAGGACAGCCAACCATTCTAATGACAGGCTGGTGCTAGGGGTGAAAGTTCAATATTCGGTTTGGATTTTACACCAAACCGAATTCAAACCGAAATAATTCAGTTTTTGAATTTTTGAAACCGAATCCAAACCGAATTTAGATTCAATCCAATCCTATCCAAACCGAAATAATTCGGTTTTGGATATTGAATCCAAACCGAACTGAATTTTGTTGGGCCTATCATTTTGGGCATAAAATTTGGGCCTAATTTTGTAGTAATTTAAAATTATAAAATAAAAACTAAACAAGAACTAGGCTTAAATTTGCCCAATATAATCTCAAAATTAAGATTTACATGCAAATTACATCGAATAACTATGAACATTCATATATAATTTTAGATCTAACGACCTTCAACATTACCTAGAAAAATTATATACATTAATCAATAACACAAAAGAGATTAAGTTGAGAATTTAGCATAAACTAATTGAAATTTACAACTTTGACTAAGCATTATTTCACCCTTACTTTCGCCTAATAACTGCTACTTGGAGGAGTCCTTGTGGATGATCATCTTAAGGTTGTTGATGCCTGTAACGAGGCAATAGATTTGGCAGTGGTCATGGTTGCCGGTCTACGTTGCGGACGAAGAAGAAGATGGGGGAATGATGATTGCTCTTTATTTTGTTTGAGTATGAGAAAGGGGAAGATGAGAGGAGGGGCTGAGTGGAGGAAAATGATAAGAGACAGCTAGACAAAGGATGAGGGAGGACGAGAGAAGAGGAGAGAGAAAGAGAAGAGGAGGGAGAAAGGAGGCAGTCATGAAAAGGGATTTAGGAATTTTTTTAGTTTATATGTAGAAGAGAAGAAAGGTGGGCCGAAATACAATTGGGCTAAATGTAACACCCCCAAATCTCCCTCTACGGAAATACTAATATAATACGTATAATTATACCGTAGAGATAGACTTAGGGGTATTACCGCCGCGTGATTACGCAAGGCTACTTAAACTTCTAATTAAAACCACAACTTCGCAGCGGAAACTCAAACTCTTTCTTTATTAATACTTAATAAAAATAGTAACCAATGTTATGAGTACTCAAAATAGAAACAAAGACCAACATTCCTAGATCTAGGTGAAGAACATCTCGAGACTCCCCAAATGCTCATTTATTGACTCCACTTGAAAATAGTCAACACTACTTACCATTAAGGTAAACTGGGCGAAACAAAACATGTAGGAAATACGAATTAACAAAATATGCTAAGTACGATAATTGCAAGATAAGTAAATTCATTATTAGCAAACATGATTTTAAAACCGATTCCAATAATTAATCCAATAATTCCAAAACTCATGATTTAAAAATCAATTCTCAATGTACTCAAATATAATTCCAATAACTCAATAATTTAATAATAGTGATTATTAAAATCAATTTTTTTTTTCAAAAATCCAATTCCTCTCTAAGTGTGCACACCCCCCAAGCTAGTATCTTTATGTTGAAAGACTATCCTTGAGGAAAGACTAGGTCATACATACAAAGTCCATAGTTTTCAATGAATCCGCATAGTGGGATTAATATAATAATCATGCTTACAAAGCTTTAAATAAATAATTCAATAATTCTCATGAAATTCCTCTTTTGAATAAAATCAAACTTTATAATAGAATAACTCAAAAACTCCCTTTGTATTTAATTCAACAAGCTCTAAAAATCAAACCTTTTAAAATAGGATAATTATTTAATCATTCAAAACATGATACAAAATCCATCCCTTCAAACTTATTTATTAAAACCAATTATTTATACATACTTTATTTCATAAATCATAATTCAATTTATTTTAATTCAATCATTTTAAATATTATAGAAAACGTGCTTATTCAATCCAATAAATTTCGAAGGTATCTAGCCACCTAAACGTACCTTGACCCTAGCTTAGCAACACACAAAAAAAAGTTCAAGAACTCTTGTCAAACACCCCCTACAAATAAATA
Organism: Chenopodium quinoa; assembly: GCF_001683475.1. Classification (NCBI taxonomy): domain Eukaryota; kingdom Viridiplantae; phylum Streptophyta; class Magnoliopsida; order Caryophyllales; family Amaranthaceae; genus Chenopodium; species Chenopodium quinoa. The sequence continues at coordinate 292,731 of NW_018742241.1, forward strand.
TACCCTTAATCAATAAATATAACAAATAATCACAACAATTAAAATAAAACCCCCAATTATATGTACATGAACCTTATAAAATTATTTTTCATAAACTTGAATAATAAACATATTTTATTTAATGTAAATACTCATTATAATTTTTATAAAAACCCCATAATAATAATAATATAATTAATTAAGAGAAGAGAAGAAGAAGAGGTTGAAAACCAAGGAAGAGGAGAAGAAGAGGTGGCGGCAAGGACAGCAGCCGTCCGACTGGCGGTGGTGGCTGGCCGGGGTAGGTGGCAGCCGGAGTGGAGGTGGTATTTGGTGGTGGTGTCCGTGCAAGAACAAGAGAAAAAGAAGAGAGAATTAGAGAGAGATTAAGAGAGAAATTAGAGAATTTTGGTGTGAACGTTTAGCTATGATTCAAGGGGTATTTATAGGCTAGCTCATGCAAGAATTATGGTAGGAAAATAGAGGAGGAATTATGGTAATTTTGGTTTAAGGAATTACTTGGAAAGGTGAGCAATTAAGGTGAGAGTTTAGTTTTATGGTGATTAAGGAATAATTAATTATGGAAAGTATGTTGTCATGAAAAATAATATGGTAAATGGCTTTGCTTGAGGAATAATCAAGAATGATTTAAGCTAGGAAAATAAGATGATCAAATATGGTAGATGGAAAATAAAAATTAAGGAAAAATAATAGAATTAAGGAAGATAATTCAAAATACAAACTACCAAAATAAATTGCTCAAAATCAATCCAAGATGATCAAATATTTCGGACCTCTTGTGTAGATTTTAGGAAGTTGTTTTGCTAGATTTTAAGAATTAAAAATGATTGTGTAAATAATATATATATTGTATAAAATAATTAATTAAGAAAATACCAATTATTCACTAAATAATTTAACTAAGAAAATCAGATTTTACTCACTATGAAAATCCGAAATTCATAGCTAATCATTAGGAATTTTTGGACCTTTAAAAATGTAATTTTTTTCTTAATTAAAATATCTATATCTATATCTACATATACATATATATATATATGTATGTATGTATGTATGTATGTATGTATGTATGTATGTATGTATGTATGTATGTATATATAATCCGGTTTTTAAATAAAATAAGTGGATAATAAATCTTATCCAAAATTCAAAAATAATAATTAAGTTTTAAAATACTTTTGGCGCCAAAATTCAAATATCATTTTGGCTCCAAAATTTCAAATAGTAAAATATTTTACTAAACTACCCTTTTTAGAAAATAATGATAAATTAATTAATTAGAAAATACATTTCAAAAATATGGGGTATTACATTAAAGCACACACATCATGTTCTTTTTATTATTTTTGACACGTCATGTTCTTGTATTGGGCCATAATTCGGTTTTAAGTTCGGTTTTCGGTTTTTTACAACCCAAAACTTAATCCAAACCGTAATCCCTATTTTATCATTTTTCCAAATCGATCCTGTCCGAATTAAAAAAAATAAAAATCCAAACCGAAATGCTAATTCAGTTCAGTTTTCGGTTCGTTTCGATCTTAATCCATATTACTTTCACCCCTAGCTGGTGCATATAGTCACAACAAGACAAAAAAGGAAAATAGAGGCAAGTTTTCCTTCCTTCTCATTAATCTACGATCGATCTTTTATTTACCATGGTAAGTTGTACTATGTTTTTTATGACATGATCTTGGTTTTGTTCTGTTGGCATGCACTAAGACTATGATTGAGAATTATATTCCTTACTTAAGATCTAGTAAATGCTAAAAAATGGGTGTTGTTAAATGTCGCTCCCAAATTACAAGGGGTCGCACGCATTTTTTTCTTGAAATTCCGTATTTGCCCCTCGTATATAAATACTCACGACACATACAACACATTTCACGCTCGTACTTTTCTCTCTAAAATTTCAAATTCTCTCCAAAAATTAAAAAATCAGAAATTTTGGGAAAAAAAAATATGAAAATCCAAAAAAAAAAACACAGAAAATTAATAAGAAAAACACCAACAACCAACACCAATCCAAGGAGGGTAGCAATAGCGGACCGGCGGGGAATCAGGTTTACTTACGGCGGTCGTGGCAGCGGCGTGGGAGGAGCGAGCAGGTACGTGGCGGAATGTGTTCACTAATTCGAAAAAAAAAAAGAGTTCCTTGGGACATCCGGAAATTTCAGGCGGATGTCCCAAAATTTCCGATTTTTTTTCTTTTCTCTTCTTTAATTTTTTGTTTTTTGCTTTTCGTGCTTAATATTATTTTTTTTTTCTCGTGATTAATTTTATTTTTTTATTTTTCGTGCTTAATATTTTATTTTTTTCGTGATTAATATTTTTTAAATAACCGATTAAAATTATTATTATTAGTAATGTTATTAGTATTAGGATTGTTATTATTAGTAGAAATATTACTATTATTATAATAATTGTTGTTATTATTATTATTATCGTTGTTGGGAATATTATTATTATTGTTGTTGTTATTAGTATTATTACCATTATTGTTGTTGTTGTTGTTGTTGTTGTTTTGTAATGTTGTTAGTAGTGTGTTGCGAAATTCAATTTGTGGTTTATAATTATTATTGTTATTGTTATTAATATTGTTATTATTGTTATGATTTGGTTTTTTTTTTATTTTTTGAAATTATTTTTTTGAATTTGAATATTAGTTGATCAACTTTAATATTATAGTTATATTGTATTACTGATATTTGATTTTGTACTTATTTAATGTAGATTGAGGGTTTGGGTGCTCGTCATGCAATATCAACACGTTTGAATGCGTTTGTTAGGAGAGAATCAGGTTGTTCAGTAAATACGGGGGCACCGTTTCATCATGAGCAGAATATGGGTCTCCTAGTACTTGGTCGGGGGAGCATCAGTCACAAGGGAGCCTCCCCATGTACTCGTCGGGTGGAGTGCCTATATTTGACGATGAGGATGAAGAGCGGGCAAGTCAGGCTGATCGAGATGAAGAGTATGACCCTCAGGATTATCATACGGTGTATAGGGGCCAGCATGGGAGATTTGTTAGTAGTAGTCCAAGCGAGTCAGCCTTCCACCAGCTCAGCAGAGACATGGATAGTGCAGCAGCTGATGCCAGGTGGTCCTGAGGATGGTACTTGTTTCGGGGTTTTTTATGTGTCCCACGGGAGAGTTACAATTCCGAGAATGGCTTGCTAACCGGCTGTGTACCTGCAAAACAACGAAACTCCGGTTGGGTGGAGTTCCGCCTCCGATGATCAAGTTAGGATTCGTACGAAGTGAATAGTGCGGAAATAAATGGTTTTCTCTCTGATTCAGAGAGAGTAAATGCGTATTGGTAGTTGTGTTTTGTGTTTGGGAATTTGTGAATGCCCAATAAATGAGGTATTTTCCTCTATTTATAGGGTTGGGGAACTGTATTCCCACCAATTAGGACGTGCCACGTGTCAGCCTGGGATTGGCTCCCACTTGCCCTTTCTGGGGGCTGACACGTGGCGCCCTCTGATTGGGCCACGTGGCTAGGGTGTTTTTACCCTAATCATTTGCCCCTCACAGATGACACGTGGCGTGCCACGTGGTATCTGTGACATGGCCTGCCACGCAATGCTGCTGTGACAGTTGTCACAATGAGAGAAGGGGACGGTTGGTCTCCTTCCCGCCACTTTTCCTTTTCCTTTTTTTTTTTTTTTGAAGGGGGCTGACGGTTCGTCATCCTCCCAATTTTCGAATTTTGAATCAAGGAGTTGGCGATTCGCCTTCCCTGACCCCTATATAAGGAACCTCTCCTCAATCATTTGCAACATTTGCAAACTTCCAAAAAATCAAGAGAGCTCTGATACCGGCTGAGAGAAATCAACAATCGTTCCTTGCTTTTCACATCCGGCTTTGCATCAATTCCTGAATCAGAGCACCCGCAATCTTCCGGCTGAGGTAAATTTCAATTCCCTTTTTGCATACTTAACCGGGGAGGGTTAGCTTGCCATAGATTAGGATAGCAACCGGATTTATATATTTTTGCACCACCGGTGATCTTTGTCACATCTGCTCAACAGACCCCCATCCGGTATAATCCGCCTGGGGTGCTGTTGAGAGATTTATGGGTTGCTTCTTCAAAGCTCCCAGAGGGCCCCCATCCGGTTATTGCCGGCTGAGGGATCTTTGAATGACTCCATTTTTTCCAAGACTCCTCAATGTACCCCCAACCGGCTTTATCCGCCTGAGGACATTTGGGGGGATTCTGAATTTTTCAAAAAGCATTCAATAGACCCCCATCCGGTTTTAACCGTCTGGGGTGTTTTTGAGCCATTGTATTATTTTTTCTCAAAAGCTTTCAATACGCCCCCATCCGGTTGTAACCGTCTGGGGTGCTTTTAAGTAATTGTAATTTTTTCTCAAAAGCTTTCAATACACCCCCATCCGGTTATAACCGTCTGGGGTGCTTTTGAGTAATTGTAATTTTTTCTCAAAAGCTTTAAATACACCCCCATCCGGTTATAACCGTCTGGGGTGCTTTTGAGTAATTGTAATTTTTTCTCAAAAGCTTTCAATACACCCCCATCCGGTTATAACCGTCTGGGGTGCTTTTGAGTAATTGTAATTTTTTCTCAAAAGCTTTCAATACACCCCCATCCGGTTATAACCGTCTGGGGTGCTTTTGAGTGAGTTTGACCAAAAACGTTGACCAGACCGGATGGGGTGTTTTTGGGTAAGTTTGACCATAAACGTTGACCAGACCGGATTGGGTGTTTTTGGGTAAGTTTGACCAAAAACGTTGACCATGACCGGATGGGGTGTTTTTGGGTAAGTTTGACCAAAAACGTTGACCAAGACCGGATGGGGTGTTTTTGGGTAAGTTTGACCAAGACCGGATGGGGTGTTTTTGGGTAAGTTTGACCAAAAACGTTGACCTAACCGGATGGGGTGTTTTTGGGTTAGTTTGACCAAAAACGTTGACCAAGACCGGATGGGGTGTTTTTGGGTAAGTTTGACCAAAAACGTTGACCGAGACCGGATGGGGTGTTTTTGGGTAAGTTTGACCAAAAACGTTGACCAAACCGGATAGGGTGTTTTTGGGTGAGTTTTTGAATTCTGATCACTTGGATCTTTTTTGCAGGTACTTGAGACCGTCTGCAGTGCTTCCAATCAGCCTTCAACTCTTCAACTACATCAGTACCAAGGTACCGCCTGTAATCCTTTCATTCTCTTGTCAATTTTCCGGCTGACTAGGTAGTTAAATGGACTCACCCAACACATACTTGGCCCAACCTAGAACTGATGTCAACCGGTCACCAAGTACGGCTGAGTCTAGGACTGGGGATGCCGCCTGGAGGTGTTTGGTCCATTCTTGTGATAAAAATCCGACCATCTCTGCTCATGTGCAGGACAGAATGGCCCGAACAAGATGGACGGCGGTAGATCCGGATTACCAGTCTGAGGATTCAGCCGGACCTCCGGTTGAAGACATCCCCTACGACCAGCCGGGTGTACTCAGTACACCAAGTGATAGGATCTTGGAGGGGTCTGAATCGGGTGAGGAGGAGGCTGCTGGGAGATCCGCCTCTTCCTCTTTTGCCACAACATCCGGAGAGCCGGATGTTCAAGAGGTGGACAAAGAGGCCTTCTAATGGCCGTCTATGAATAATCCCTATGAAGCGTCAATGAGCACCCGGGACATCGTTACCTTAACCGCCACATTGCCGGCTTTCCTGGAAAAGAAACCAATAGGTCCCGGCTGGGATCTGGTTGTGCCGCCGGCTGAGGCAACAATTGTCTGGGATGACAACCGGGACCACGCAGACAACTATTTCGGTTGCTATGAGGCGGCCTTCAAAGCCGGTCTCCGGTTCCCCCTGCATCGAGAAATTAAATCCATACTGAGGGGGTATGACTTAGGCGTTTGGCAACTTACACCCAACTCTTAGGTGAATATTTTAGGATATATTGCCGCCTGCGAGATGCAGGATGTGACGCCTAGCTGGGAGGCGTTTGCACATATGCACTACATGAGCCGTGCCCCAGGCGGCTGGAATGCGTGGTATACCCTGACCACGCATCCGGAATACATGATGACCCTGGACAAGCCGTCCAAGTGGTCAAGTTGGAAGAGCAAATTTTATCTGGTGTCATCACCGTCTCTCCAACAGAACCGGAGGCTGCGCACATACAATAAGCAGCCGTCGTTTCTTGGAAGGAAGTGCGCCCTCCCAAAGATACCGGGAGAGGCCTGAGATCAAATCATGGAGCCGGGGCTCTTCAAGAAAACAACCATGCCCCTGGATGACGGGACACATATCATCGTGCCTAAATTTTGGGTCCCTCATCCGGACTGGTTTGGAGACGAGGCGTTTCTCTCCGCCTGCGGTCTGAGTACGATGTTTACCAAACGTACGTCATAGACAACCGGCCTTTTCATCCGCCTGTATTATCCTTGCCTGTTCTAACTTTCTTTTCACGTTTTGCAGAACAAGGTAGAGAGATGGTTTCCCCGGATATGACACCGGCTAAATCAGCGGCTGGGCTCCGCATGGAAAAGCTCGACAAAAAGAGGGCTCAAGTTGCAGCCCGGAACGAAGGGGTAAGTACCGGATGCTTTCTCTCATTTTTACCGGTTGCATGAGTTGTAGCTCATGCCCTTTACTCCGGATGCATATTAACTTGTTAATATTTGTAACTCTTTTCCTTTGCAGTCTGGGAGCAGGGGGGTTCCCAGGTCCCTCCGGAAGATGACCAAGAGGCCCGGCGAGGCTCTCCCTCAGCCGGCCTCTTCCCGCCAGAGAACCAACCCCATTCCTCCTCCTGCCTCTGGGGCCAGACCGCCTGCTTAACAGCAGCGATCTACTTCTGGAGGGAAAAGCCTTCGGGGCTTAACTCCTGGCTCCCAGACGGGAGGCAATGAAACTGAGGAGCCGGAGGCTCTGTCTGGCCGGGTGCTTGCTGTAGCATCCGGCTCAAATGCGGCTGGGGGTGTTTCTACCCCTCAGCCCCAATCTCAAGGTATGGCCTCGCCCTTCGAACACCCCTGGCCGCTTGGACCTGCCAGAGTCAAGTCCCAGGATTCTCAGTCGGGCGATTCTGCAGCCAGCCGGCATAATATAGGCGGTGCTTATGCCCGTTAATTAACCGGTCGATCTGTTGATGCAGAAACTTCTCGTTGGCCTGATTTGCAAAACTATGCCAAGAGAATGGTCCGGACCCTCACCCGGTCTGGAAGGGAGGCAATCCCGGGTGTAGGGCAGGTCAACATTGACCAACTGCAATCTCTTGCAGCTGAGGTAAGTGCCGGCTGAGTTACTTTCAAGTAAGTTTTCATTTTACCGGATACTAACTCTATTTTTGCCGGCTGTATTGCAGTTGTTGTTACGGATTGATGGGCTCCGGGGCCCTCTCCGCCGCAAGCAAGAGGAGGTAAGGGATGCCCAACGAAGGGCAACCGACTTAGTAGACGTCCATCAGTATAATTGTATTATGTATGAAGTTGAATCTAAAGCCCGGGAGATGAAACAGGAGGAACTTCTCCAAAATGTTACGGCTGCTGCTGAGGCTGCTAATAAGAAAGCAGCCGAGTTCGAGAAAAAGGCATCAGATGCCGAGCTGAAAATTAAGTCCCTTGAGGCAGACGTCCAGAAATTGACGGATGCTCAAAAGGGCTATGACGAGCTGAAGGAGGAGGTGGCCAAGGCCAAGGAAGAGCTTGCTGAAGCTCAAGAGGTCTTCAAGGGTAAGCTAGAGGCTGAGCAAACCCGCCTGATCGATGAGAATGAACGGGACTGCGAGGCCCGGATGAAGATGGCGTGGGAAATGCTCTACCCGGGTACGGAGTACGCGTGCTTTGACTTGCGTTACAGATATGCGAGTGAAGTATACGACGCTCAGGTGCTCGGGTTGAACCAGCCGGCACCCTTCGACGAATGGGTGCAGGCGGAGCTGGAGGAGGAAGAAGAAGAAGAAGTGCTGGCTGAGGGTGCTGAAACCCAAGGCCAGGCCATTGAAGCTCCACCAGCCGGGGATAGCCAGCCGTCTGTTGACCAGCCTGAGAAACCTCAACCTTCGCAGCAGCAGCATTAGTTTTTCTTTTTGTTTCATCCCTGACTTGTATGCCATGTATTGTTTCAACTCTGTTTTTACCGGACCTTGATCCGGGTAACATTTATTGATATATATTAACCGGTACAACCGGTTTTCTCATATTTTTGCTTTTCGATTTCAATTTTTTGCAAAAATTTTACAAGTTTTGGGTACGTCTGCCCCTGGACGGGTGCATGCTTCAAGTCGTTCCAACTTGAAGGAGGCAGCCGTCCATATTGCTAACCGGCTGCATCAAAGCATTTGCCGGGTGCGAAGCTGTCTACATTGGTTATGCATAGATCCGCCTGTAGGGTCCTCAGATGAAGACCGGCTGCAGGGGCCTTTGACTAGAACACCGCCTGTAGGGTCTTCAAATGAAGATCGGCTACAGGGGCCGTTTGTAAATTACCGCCTATAGGGTCTTTAAGTAAAGACCGGCTACAGGGCCTTTGGTAAATTGCCGCCTGTATGGTCTTTAAGTAAAGACCGGCTACAGGGCCTTTGGTAAATTACCGCCTGTAGGGTCTTTAAGTAAAGACCGGCTACAGGGCCTTTGGTAAATTACCGCCTGTAGGGTCTTTAAGTAAAGACCGGCTATAGGGCCTTTGGTAAATTGCCGCCTGTATGGTCTTTAAGTAAAGACCGGCTACAGGGCCTTTGGTAAATTACCGCCTGTAGGGTCTTTAAGTAAAGACCGGCTACAGGGCCTTTGGTAAATTGCTGCCTGTATGGTCTTTAAGTAAAGACCGGCTACAGGGCCTTTGGTAAATTACCGCCTGTAGGGTCTTTAAGTAAAGACCGGCTACAGGGCCTTTGGTAAATTACCGCCTGTAGGGTCTTTAAGTAAAGACCGGCTACAGGGCCTTTGGTAAATTACCGCCTGTAGGGTCTTTAAGTAAAGACCGACTACAGGGCCATTCTTTAAAACACCGCCTGTATGGCCTTTAAATAAAAACCGGCTACAGGGGCTTTCGGGCATTCATTGATGCATAGAGTTACGGCTTCTTTGGAAGCCGGCTGTTTGCCTCTTTTGGACAGTTGGTTTGTAATTATTGCGTGTTGTTGTTCGCGTGCCCCTGTAGGGCTTCAAGATTTTAGACGCCGCCTGTATCACCTTTGGGTAATAGGCGCCTGTATCTTGAATTCGAAGGATCATTCAACTGGCGTTGAGTTATGATCTTTAGAACAATGTACCACCCGGATGGGAGATGTTCTCTTTGACGATTGAAGCCAAATTCAGATCGACGGATGCCTGTCTTTTGGACAGACGGTTTAAAGTGAAGGCAATTTATGCGCATGCCCCTGTAGGGCTTTCTTTGAAAGCCGGCTACATTGGGGGCTCCAAGATTTAAAGCGCCGTCTATATTACCTTTGGGTAATAGACGGCTGTATCTTGGATTTGGGGAATCATTCAACTGGGTGTTGAGTTATGATCCTAGAACAATGTACCACCCGGATGGGAGATGTTCTCTTCGACGATTGAAGCCAAATTCATGTCGTCGGATGTCTGCCTTTTTGGACAGACGGTTTAATTCTATAAATGTCCGGTCGCGCATTACGCGTGGGTCTTTGAAGTATCTGGATGAGTATCCGGTTGTGCTTTGCACAATTACAAACAAATATGTGCAAGTATTTAGACAAGTAAGTGTCGGCTGTGCATTGCACAGTTGCGACATGATACAAATTGAGAATAAAGCTTTTTATTAATACTTTAATACAAATTATTAGAAGTAGTACTTTTTTAAGTTATCTACATTCCAAGTCCTGGGTAGCTGTCTACCGTCTGGAGTTTCCAGGCGGTAGGTACCACCTCTGACTTCTTCGGTAATTCGGTAGGGCCCTTCCCAATTTGGGGTTAATTTTCCTTGCTCATTTGCCCTACCGATTGCCTCCATTTTTCTCAAAACAAAGTCACCCACTTTTAGAGGCCGCTTGTGCACCCGTTTGTTGTGGGCTCTCGTCATTCTCAGACGGTATATCTCATGACGCAAGGCGGCATTGCCCCTGCGCTCCGGGAGAGAATCCAATGCTAGCCGCATGGCCTCCCAATTAGCCTCTTCGTCATAAAGCATGACTCGAAGTGTTGGCTCACACAGTTCAATTGGCAGGACGGCTTCAGTGCCGTATGTCATGAGGAACGGGGTTTCACTGGTTTCCCCTTTCTCAGTTGTTCTGATGGTCCATAGAACATGTGGCAATTCATCTGCCCATAGGCCACCAGCCTTTTCTATCTTCTTTTTTATGCCATCTGAGATGAGTTTGTTGAAGGCCTCAACTTGACCGTTTGCTTGAGGACGGCCTACAGATGCAAAGCAGTGGGTAATTCCTTGATCCCCTAGCCAACTCTTGAGTATAGAAGTTTCAAACTGAGGACCGTTGTCAAAGACCATGGACATAGGCACCCAAAACCGGGTGATAATGTTCCTCCATATGAAGGAGATAACGTCTTTTGTTTTAATGCCCTTGACCGCCTCTGCTTCCACCCATTTGGTGAAGTAATCTACAGCCACTAAGATGTACCTACGCCCGCCTGAGGCTGGCGCGTATGGTCCTAAGATATCCATGCCCCACTTTGCAAATGAAACCGGGCAGATAGCTGTCAGGTCTGTTGTCGGACGGTGTATGAGCCGGCCAAATTTCTGGCACTTGTCACACCTTCTCACCAAATCCACGACATCTGATTCAAAAGTAGGCCAAAAGTATCCCTGCCGCCTGGCTCTCTTGGCTAGGGACCTGCCGCCTATGTGCGATGCACAAAAGCCTGAGTGTAGGTCTTCCAAGACCTCTTTTCCCTTCTCAGGGGTTACACATTTTAAGAGCGGCTGGAGATATCCTTTCCGGAAGAGTTCCCCTTGGAACATTTCAAAGCTGGCTGCCCGTTTTTTCAACAAGGCCGCCTCAGCAGGAGCATCCGGCAGGATGCCGTGTGCTAGAAAATTCCGGATGGGGTCCATCCAGGTAGAGCTTCGGTCCAGGACTCCAATGGGATCATGTTCAATACTTCTTTTTTCCATGACTTCCCAGAAGACTGACCTAGGCGTATCAGATGTGGCGGATGAGGCCAGTTTGGACAATGCATCCGCCTGGTTGTTTTCTGACCGGGGCACCTGACTTAGCTTGAATTCGTCAAATTTCTTGGCCTCTTCTTTTACCGCCTGCAAGTATTTGATCATTGCCGGATGGGTGGCTTCGAAGTCACCATTGAATTGGTTAACAATCAATTGAGAATCTGAGCAGGCGTCAATCTTTCTTGCCCCTGCTGCCTTACACATGCGGATACCGGCTAGCAGTGCTTCATATTCTGCCTCGTTATTTGAGGCTTGAAATTTGAACCGTAGTGCATATTCATAAGTATCCCCTTCCGGGGATTTGAAAATTACGCCTGCACCACAGCCGTTCATTGTAGAGCTCCCGTCTACATACACCTTCCAGACCTGATCTGTGTTATCCGGCTGGGGTGGCCTTGTCATTTCCACAATGAAATCGGCAAACGCCTGACCCTTCACCGCCTTTCTTGGCTCGAAGGTGATTTCTAAGCTTTGAATGGCGATTACCCATTTCAGAAGCCTACCGGATGATTCCAAGGTTGTCAGTGGCCGCTTGAGGGGTTGGTCGGTATAGACCACCACCGGATGTGCCAAGAAGTATGGTTTTAACTTCTTGACAGCCATGAACAAGGCAAGGCCAAACTTTTCAACCATGGGATACCGGAGCTCTGCATTCCGGAGGACGTAGCTTATGAAGTAGACCGAGAGCTGCGTGTCGTCTCGCTCAGCTAAGAGAACGACACTGAGGGCATGATCTGAGGCGGCTAAGTACATGTACAACACTTCACCGGTTAAGGGGCTAACCAGCCGGGGTAACGAGTGAAGATGTTCTTTTAGTTTCTGAAATGCCGCCTCGGCATTCTCCCCCCATTCGAATCTAGTCTTCTTCTTGATATCTTGGAAGAAGTAAAGGCATTTATCACCCGACCGGCTCAGGAATCTTCCCAAGGCAGCCAGGCAACCGGTAAGTTTCTGGACTTCTTTGACGGTACGGGGTGACTTCATGTCAATAACCGCCTGTACCTTGTCCGGGTTTGCCTCTATTCCTCTTTGATCAATCAAGAAACCGAGAAAATTTCCTGAATCAACACCAAAGACGCATTTCTTGGGATTTAGCATCACTTTGTGACGCCTGAGTGTTGAGAAAGTCTCCCGGAGGTCAGCGAGGTGATCCGCCTGCTGCTTGGATTTGACTATCATGTCATCAATGTACGCCTCCACATTCCTTCCGATTTGATTAATGAAGACCATATTAATCATCTGTTGGAAGGTGGAAGGCGCATTCTTCAACCCAAACGGCATCACCGTATAACAGAACAACCCTTGATCAGTGACGAAGGTCGTCTTTTCTTGATCTTTTTTCCACAAGGGTATCGGATGGAAGCCGGAGTAGGCATCCATGAAGCTCATCAAGGCATGACCGGCTGTTGAGTCAACCAGACTGTCAATCTTAGGAAGCGGATAGCTATCCTTTGGACATGCCTTGTTCAGATCTGTGTAGTCTACACACATCCGCCAGGTACCATTCGGCTTTTTGACAAGAACAACGTTTGCTACCCAATTCGGGTAGTAGCATTGCCTAATGAACCGGGCATCCAGGAGCTTCTTGACCTCGGCGGCTGCTGCCTGAGATCTTTCCTCGCCATGGTTCCTCTTCTTTTGCCTAACCGGCTTTTTCTTTGGATCCACAGCGAGCTTGTGAACTGCAAGATCCGGATGTATACTCGGCATCTCGTCCACTTCAAAGGCAAAAATGTCTTTGAATAACCGGGCATCCAGGAGCTTCTTGACCTCGGCGGCTGCTGCCTGAGATCTTTCCTCGCCATGGTTCCTCTTCTTTTGCCTAACCGGCTTTTTCTTTGGATCCACAGCGAGCTTGTGAACTGCAAGATCCGGATGTATACCCGGCATCTCGTCCACTTCAAAGGCAAAAATGTCTTTGAATTCTTTGAGAAGCTGGTGCAATGCTTCGCCCAACTCCCCTAAGGCAACCGTCCCCACCTTGACGGTTCTCTCTGGACGGCTGTCATCCAGAATGAGGTCAGTGTTTTCACCAGCCGGTTGGGGACGGAACTCATCTGATCTCTCCCCAATCAGTGATTGCTATTTTTTTTCCTTTCTTGGCGGCCAAGGGATGGTCTGCCTTTCTTTTTTGGCCGGCTGCTAAGGGAGCAGGGCCGGCTTCCATGCTTTCTCCCAAAAGGGGGGGTTCCTCATTTATGCCGGCTGAGTGCACAGTCGACTTGACGGCTGTGAGGTAGCACTCCCTTGCCGTCTTCTGATCTCCACTCATGGAACCCACCGTCCCATCATCCCTCTCAAATTTGATTAACATGAGAGAGGGGATGATGACTGCCTTGGACTCATTGAGGGTTGGACGGCCCAAGATTATGTTGTAGGCGGTCAGTTCTTCAACCACAAGGAACTTAACCACCATATGTCGTCCTTCCCCCTTCTCGCCCATCCGGATGGGTAGGTCAATCCTCCCCACCGGATGCACTACTCCTCCCCCAAAGCCAACTAGGGGGTGAGGAGCCGGCTGCATGCTACCAGGCTTGTATTTCAGCTTTGCAAGGCACTGGTAGCTGATAAGATCAGACGAGCTCCCGGTATCTATAAGGATCCGGCCTACTCGCTGATTGGCAACCTTACACTCTACGACCAGAGGGTCGTCATGAGGCCGCCTGACCTTGCCCCGGTCCCTCTCAGAAACGAGGACTTCGGGGAAGGTATCCGGCGACGCCTGGCCCTCATCCACTGAGTTGACCAAACGCCGGATGTTGTCTTTAGCCCCCCGGATGGTAGGACCCCCTCCGGCGAAGCCGCCTGCTATGGTGAAGATTTGTTCTTCATCCGTATCAGAGTTGGCAGCCGGCTTCTTGGACGGATGCCCTTTGCTTTGCTTGGCTCCGCCCTTGGGATTTATTATATAGGACCTCAGGGCCCCTTCATCAGCCAGACGGTCCAGTTGCCGCCTGAGGGTATAACAGTCACTAGTGTCATGGCCAATGTCCTCGTGGAATTGGCAGTACTTGCTCTTGTCCCGGCTGCTAACGGGACTTTTCATGGGAGCCGGTTTCTCAATAGTCATCCGGTTCCTGACCTCCACGAGGATGGAGGATGGGTCTTTGTTGAACTCGTACTTAGGGACGTACGGTCTCAACTCCCTGGCTTTCTTCTGGGACGGCTGACCAGTACGGTCGGCTGCCCAGACTTCCTTCCGCTTGCCCTTGTCTTTGGCAGCCGGCTGGGCAGGCCGACTGTCTTTCCTTTCGGAATTTTTAGAGTCCGCCGGCTGCCTGATGGAGCACTGCTCTGTCGCCTGTATATAGGCTTCAGCTTCCATCAGTGCCTCTTGAAGGGTAGCAACCCTCTTCCGGACGAGGTCAAACTTGAAAGTTGACCCGTCCTTCAGACCCTTGAAGAAGTCTGTATAGGCAACCTCATCCGTCAGGCCGGCTATCTGAATTCGGGTCAGATTGAACCGCCTGACATAGGACCGAAGTCCTTCCTTTTCCCCCTGCTGTACTGCCCCTAGATCGAGGCTAGTCTTCTTGGCGGGAATGTTCATGGAGAAGTTGGACGTAAAGAGATACGCCAACGTTCTGAAATTGTTAATGCACCCGGCTGGGAGGTTGCCAAACCACCTCTGGGCTATGCCCTTGAGGGTAGCCGGGAAGCACTTACACCAGACGGCGTCGTCCAACCCCTTCAAGTACATGAGGTTGGTGTATGCCATGAGGTGATCTTCCGGGTTGGTGGTACCGTCGAAGGTACCTACCAATACGTTCTTGACCTTGGCCGGCTGAGCCGCCTCGACTATTTCTCTAGAGAAGGCTGACGGTTGCTCACCCAGGTTGAGCAGCCGGAGCTGCCAGTCGGCTGACTGGATGGGTGCCGCCTGACCTCCGAAGAGACCCGGCTGCATGTATGGAGACCCATAGGGCATGTATGGCGGCTGGGGCGCATACAATGCCGGCTGGATCACTTCAGGGCCAGTGCGCACGGACACTCCGAGCGACTGACTTCCTCTATTGGTTTCCGAATGCTTCATTGAAGTATTGCGGAAGCTGTCAGGGAAGGTCGAGGTGGAAGCCGACCCAGACAGCTGCTGACTTCTCTTTTCCTGGATTAAGATCTGGGCATCGGAGTAAGTCTTCTTGGACCCATCCGGCTGCATCTGCCGGATGGCTTTCCGTTGCCCTGATTCAGGGAAACGGAGTCTTGAAAGATCAATATGGGGCCCATCAGCCCCCTTCGGCTTAGGGTGCGGAGTAGGCGCCCGGTCTTTGACCGCCTGCCCCCTCTTTGAGGGAGAAGGCTTCTTTGCCGCCTGCCCCCTCTTTGAGGGAGAAGGCTTCTTGGCCGCCTGACCCCTGTTGGAATCAGTGGACCTCTTGATGATGTCCGTCAGCTCCCCCTTGAAACTAGTCATGAATTTCATGAGTTCGTCTCTGGTGACAGGGGTTGGGCCCTCCGCCGCCTGGGGTACCCCAGCAGGCTGGCCGGCTGGGGGGCCATGGACTGCATCCAATCCCCGTTCCCTTATTTCTCGAGAACAGGTGTGTCGCGACCTGAATGACCCGTCTGGGGCCATATAGGTTTCGACATCGTTATCATCACCACTGCTAGGGTCCGTGTGGACCTCGGCTTCAACCATAGGCCGTTTGCCTTCAACAGGCGGTACATAGTCGGAAGTCATCTTGGAAGTACTCTCCCCACAGACGGCGCCAAATGTTTCGGGGTTTTTATGTGTCCTACGGGAGAGTTACAATTCCGAGAATGGCTTGCTGACCGGCTGTGTACCTGCAAAACAACGAAACTCCGGTTGGGTGGAGTTCCGCCTCCGACGATCAAGTTAGGATTCGTACGAAGTGAATAGTGCGGAAATAAATGGTTTTCTCTCTGATTCAGAGAGAGTAAATGCGTATTGGTAGTTGTGTTTTGTGTTTGGGAATTTATGAATGCCCAATAAATGAGGTATTTTCCTCTATTTATAGGGTTGGGGAACTGTATTCCCACCAATTAGGACGTGTCACGTGTCAGCCTGGGATTGGCTCCCACTTGCCCTTTCTAGGGCTGACACGTGGCGCCCTCTGATTGGGCCAGGTGGCTAGGGTGTTTTTACCCTAATCAGTACTGTTATCCCTAGTTTTGGTGGTCACGTGGCTGCATATATATGGGGCGGGCAGGAGCGTAATGTTTTGCGCTGTTTGAGCAGGACACAGTTGTGTTCTGAATTGGTTACCTGGCGAGGTCGTCTTGCACAGGAGCACCTGGAATTGATTGATGGTAGTGGTCTGTCTCACTTAGCCGGGATCATGTTTAGGCGTTTTGACTGGCCGTTGATTTCTGCTTTTGCTGAGAGATGGAAACCAAATAGGAACACGTCTCATATGCCATTTGGGGGGATCACGATCATGTTGCACGATGTGTACCATATTCTTGGGCTTCCTGTTGATGGTTCCATGGTTTCCACTACTCCTAGCACGGACGTCATACGGGACGCGTGCTCGGTTACCATAGACATGACTGCAGAAGAGCTGAATGAGAAGTGCGGTACGAAAACCATTTAGTAGGGTAGTGCGGTGTTGACCGAGAGGATTATGGACTCGACCTTGGAGGCGCAGAGGCCCTTCAGTGTCCATTACAGTGCCTACATGTGGTTAGTACTGGGCGGATGTCTGTTTTTGGACAAGAGTGGTAACCGTACTCATCCGTCCTTCCTCAACGAGCTTATTGTTGATGATCTTCCGATCAATGAGTTTTCTTGGGGTTCAGCTGCTCTAGCATATCTGTATCGGCAGTTGGGTACGACATCTAGAAAAGATGTCGATTCAATCGCTGGTTGTCTCACGCTTCTGCAAGCGTGGATCTACGAGTACTTTCCGTGCTTCCGGCCTCAGCAGGGTATCTTGAGGTTAATTGGATTGGATCAGCTGACTGACAATGAGGTTAACTGGCTACCGTACGGAGTTGATCTTGCACGACGCATGCCAGCCACTCTATTTATTGGCTGCATCCAATATTGTAGCATCATTGAGCCATACATGCCTGATCGAGTGGTCCGACAACTTGGATTCGTGCAGGACATTCCAAGGACCATTATCAGGCCTGAGAAGGCCAAGAGACCGACGAACTTGAAGATGTATCGGGTAGACTTTCCGACCGAGATGACATCTATGATGTGGACTCGGTTTGTCCCTGGTTCGTCTTTCAGTGTTGTTTTAGGTGCCCTCACCAGACTTGGTGGTGGAGCTCCTACGGTCGCTCCTAGTTACATGTAGTGGTTGTACCGATTTTCTCATCCTCGTGTTTCTCCTGGTGGGTCATCAAATGGGAGTAGCAGATTACCAGAGAGGACTAACATGAACTATGTAAGCAGTTGTGTTTTATTATACTATAAATACCACTTAAACAAATTGTAATTTCTATAATTAATATGTTGTTCTCTTATTTGCAGTGGATGGGTTGGTCCATGGAGATTCACCGAAGATCACTGGATGAGTATCCCATCATGTCGCGTGAAATAAGGGCAATGACTGAGCAGCTGATAGTTGACTGGAAGGCGATGATGGGGTTGTGAATTACTAGTCTTTTAGTTTTATATTAGCTGGTAGTCATTGTTGTACACTACTTTGTATTCGGCATGTAATTTAAAAACTAGAGACTAATTTAATAATGGGTTTTGTTGAAACTTTGTTTAATTACTTTTATTGATTGATTTATATTACATAGCTACAACTGTTCAACCTAAGTGAAAGTACATAAATCAGTTCACTGCCTAATTAATGCATCCCACATGTTCCTTCTAACTTCATATTGCTGATCCCACCCGTCGACACTTGGCTCGTGGTGCTCGGTCCACCATCCTGCGATCGGGGGAAGAGGTGAATTTTCTACAAGATCAATACGGATGAAATGTGACCCCCTAACTGTAGCGATCACAAACTCTCGGGCGGGTACCCTAACCGTGTTTCGTGCCCGCAACGGTAAGATCGTGAGGCATGGGTAGTAGCAGGTTGGTACGGTGCCTACACCAAGAATAATAACCCTTGCATTGAACCAAGTAGCAATAGGAAATAAATCTTGAATTGTAACCATCCAATGCCGTGAATCAACCGCCCCACCATCCCATCAAATACGTTCCACATTCATCCAAACCCTTCCAATCTCGTAAATCCTTTCGTACAGGATGGATGAGCGGCGACCTCGTTTGCTATTATTTCCCGAGCGTCAAATCATTGCGCTTGATCACCGAGGAAGAAGTCGGCCACACAACGAAAGCCACAGTTACCATCGCCAATGACATCCTTCCATGTCGTGATGTAAGGCAACATTGGTCCTGGAAGCAAGTGCAAATACCTGCATTGGCGGATGTCACATGGATCTTCTGCTTCTGCACAAAATTAATGTTCAATTATTAGTACGCTACAAGATGAAATACGTGGAAATCACAATAGCCAGTCGTACCTGTTTGCTGTGCACCCCGTTGAGTGTTTTGACGGCTGACATGTTTGAAATAACAGGGATCACGTCTTGTATCATTGTTCCTTCGTCGACCTTGAACGTTGTGCTTTACATGTGGATCTTCAAGGTTTGAATGATCTGGATGTAGCTCCTCCTCAATGATGCGAGATACATTTTGAAGTACAGCAGGATCTCTACCAATGACCTCATCAACCAGGGAACGAAAATGTGCAGCTTCCTCGGTCGAGTCGTTGACGAACACGGGTACATCAACACCATCACCGATAACCAAGGTCTTCCAGAACGGATGAATTTGCTTTATATACAAGCCTGTTTGTGCAACTAGCAAATCATGTATCTGGCAAGCATATGGCAAACCATGGGTCACACGCATTGCACATCCACAACGCTCATACACCTGATAACTCAGCTCCCTCATCCTTCTAGTCTCGTTATCGAGAACTTTCAAACAATGCTGAGACACCTTTCCGTTAATACGTGACAGTGGAAATTGTCTGTACTTCTCACCAATTTTCGACCTAGACACCTCCAAACCATTACGAATCGCAATGATCTGGTTACCAATATGACAATGTACTCGGGCCCATACGGTATCCAAAGAACCTGCCGTTGATTAAAATTATAAAAAACCGTTATGATTTATAATTAGAATAACTAAAACGAAGTAAATACATCAACTACAACATAATAACAATGAACTTGTCGAAGATTCAAACCACATCTTCACGGCCGAATGTTGGCTCTCAACTCTGCATGTACTGTGTTACCTAAGTGAAGAACTTGGTTCGTCCAAAATGTCACAAATTTGGTTTTATGACAAAGCCATGTTCTCTCAACATAACTAATCACTACCGGATAACTTGCCCACCGAGCTTTCATTGTATCTACAGCAACATTATAATCCCCCTCGGTTGCAGCATCCATGATACGTTTACATTTGCCGTTTTTGAAACTCACACCGATCCTCTTGTTTTTGAACATATTAGTGACCCGAGCCTCCACATCTTTGTTAATGTGCCATCGAAAAAGTAAATGCGACGTCCCTGGAAACACTTCTCTCAATGCCGCACAGAGGTTAAGCTCACGGTCTGTCAAAAATACCGACGGTTCCTTATCATACTCAATCAACTCTCTTAATCTCTGCAAAACCCACTGATAGCTTGCCGTGCACTCGTTGCGCATGAACACATAACCGACAAGGAAATTCTGAACGACATCCCATATCAGTTGGTCTTGTAAGTCGAATCCATATTGATCACATGTGGGTACGTGCGTAGTATGTTTACCGTGATTAGGTGCACCATAAGCGCATGCTGTAGAACACCGAGATCATCAGACATGACCCAGTAAATATACTAGCTCTGTCTCGCCAAATGAAGAAATTGCTGAACAACTCCTCTCCCATCAGACATCTCCGTTCTCAAGTCATACTGGCAATTGTAAATATGTCTGATGTTTGGATGATCATCAGGAAATTGCTCTGCAATAGTCGCCATGATGTTACGCGGTGCAACCTTGGACTTTGTCATGTCGCGCATAACCTTCTTCGCATCCTGGCTCAAGCCACTAATTTTACGATGACCCTCCTGATACATAATCATTGGATGGTTATGGGTCCCAGTTGCATCATTTTTTCCTCGGATCATCCAACTATCGGTGATGAACTCATAATATATCTTGATGTAGAAAGGACAACCATTAGCTTTGGTTTTTGTGTCCTTGCGAATTGCGTTCTCAAGATCTCTCGGCTTGCTCTTTCGTCCCCAATCACATCTCAAATATTGATACGGTCGACCATCTCTGGTTTTGTTGTAAGACGATTTAACCAAAATAAATCTCATATTTATGGCAACAGCATCCGCCCATTTCACTGCATCATCAAATGTTGGAAAAAACGTGTCTTTGACAAAATTCGCACTATAATTCACACCATCACCGCCGTCTTCAAACTCCGAATCCTATAAAAATAAAATGAAACACACAAAACACTCCAATATTATTATTTTAATTATAATATTAATAACAATATTCTTAAAACAACAACAATAATAATAATAATAATAATAATAATAGTAATAATAATAATAATAATAATAATAATCATAATAATAATAATCATAACAATAATAAAAATAATAATAATAACAATAATAAGACTAATAATAAGAATATAATAATACTAATAATCAATAACATACAAAAATAATAATAATAAAAATAATAAAAATAATAATAATCATAATAATATTAATAATAATAATAATAATAATAATAATAATAATCATAATAATAATAATAATAATAATAATAACAACAATAATAATACTAATAATCAATACATAAAAAATAAAAAAAAATTTCTTTTTGTACAGGGTACTTCAGCCCAGAACATCCGGATCTTCCATGGCGGATCCGAAAATCTTAGGCGGATCTTCCATGGGGGATCCACATTTTCTGGGCGGAAGTCCTCTTTTCATAAAAAAATAAAATTTCTACGACTTACAGATTCTTCCGACGATGCCTCCGGTATACAATCGTTGTCGTCGTTCATCGTCCAAAACCCGTTGCTAAAGCTTTATAGTTTTATTTTTTTTAAAAAAATTATATTTTTGGTGGTGGGCTCGGGAATTTTGGGGCTCGGGAATTTTTTAAAGCAAGTGGTGGGTCAAAGTGCTCGGGAATCTTTTCAAAATGCTCGGGAATCGTTGTGATAAAGCGGTGGAGCCTTATATAGCCCAAATTAAGAAAAGGGCAAAATGGTAACTTCATATTCAAATGGGAGCGACGCATCAGTAGTTTTATATATCTTCAAACTCTGCTGCCATTAGTATTTTTGGTTTTTTTTTCCCCAGTTTTGGGGAAAGAAGAAGAAGAGGTTGTTGATGATGATACTGTAATTGAATGATGTTGGTGTTGTTGCTGTTGATGACTGTTTTTTTTTCTTTTTTGGTTTTTTCAACTAAGTTTAAATTATGACCAATTCTGTAGAGGTGATAAAAAAAATTGCCCGGGCCTTAACAACAAATCTCGTGCTAAAATCCGCAAAAAAGTAGCGGGCTATTCATCGTTTTCGGGTTCGGATTTTTAACTAAAAATGTGTTTTTAGGCTTGCCCAAACTTACCCTATTTTCGAACCGAGCTAGCAGGCCGGGCTGATACTGACAACCTCTACAATTCTGTAATATGCTAAAAATTCTTTTGTAATGGTGGATTTCACTTTTGCTAGACAGTAAAAAATTGAATATCAACCCTTCCCTTCCCCCATTGATTCCGGTGCCCTGAATCCCTGTTGGGCAACCCCTACCCCTGACCTCCTTTTTCCATCCAACCTCTCCCCCTTCCCCTCTCTTTCAGCCGTTCTGGCAGCCCTCCCCCCAGCCATGCCTCACCCTATAAAAACCCGAATTCTAAATCAAAACCCATCAAGTACAAATCAAAACCTAGAATTCCAAATCAAGTCCCATAGTATGATCGATTGAATTTTTGATGAAATCATTGAGTTCTTGAGGAAGTTCCATTCTTGATCTTGCAAACCCTTATCAAATTGGAGAAAAATTCTAGGGTATTGAAGATTGAAGATTTCCTGCAAATGGAGGAATATTGAAACAGAGAGAGAAAGAAGAGAGAGAAAGAGGGAAGAGGGTCGGGTTTTCGATGGTTTTGGGCAAAATTCGTCCCGACCCCCACAAGATTCGCTACGAAAACCACTCCAAACACCCCGAAACCCAAAAATCGGAGGTGGGGTAGGGGTTTTCGATAGTTTTGAGCAAGGTTTTCTGGTTTCGCGTGATGGTGGGTGGGGGTTTCTGGATTCGAGGGTCAAGTTTCAATAGAGGTGGCTGGGTGTCGTGTTTCTGGATTTTGACTAGGGTGGTGGCTGGTGGGGTGGGGTTCCTTGCTGCCGGAGGTGGAGGTGTGGTGGGCAGAGGTTTGGCCGGAATGAGAGCCATTCATGGAGGTGTGGAAGGGAGGAAGAAGATGAAGAGGAAAAGGAAAAAAAAGGTTTTTTGTTTTTTGTTTTTTTAAATATATAATTTTTTTAAATCAAAAAAAATTTGGACAAATGAAAATGCGACACATGGCAGGTGACTTATTATTGTAGGTTAAGTGACATGCTTGGCCGAATAAAATAGAACATCCTCAAAGTTTGGATTATTGTGAAATAATTGAAAAGACGGATTAATAATAATATAAAAAAAAAAAAGACTGCTCAAAAGTTAGATTATTAGAATCAAATTTTCCTTGTATTTATAAGTCTCTCTAATTTAAATAAAGGTTTTTTAAAAGTGCGAAATTTTGAAAGGGAAACCTCACTAAAAAAATATTTGAAAAGCTACTGTTCTTTTTTAAAGGGGACCAGTCCCCCTCTTTCTCTCTTTTGTTAAACATCATATGAAAAATTTGCCTTGAAATCCGATATTCTTCATAATCACACATTAAGGTAATAGTTAACAGAGATAGTAGTATAACTTAATCTCACAAATATTATATCTCATTAAAAAAAACATCACATCAACTTTTCCAACAAAAATAAAAAATGTAACAATGCACCTAGAGATAAATACAATGGGGCAAATTAAAGGGAGTATCATCCAATAAAATAACATCTACGACATTATGAAAAGGTTGCAAAAGTCAATTGTGGCCACTTTATCATCAAATTAGAGGTGTACAATAAATATTGTAATCCGTTATAAAGTTGCTTTAAAATATCAAAAGTTACCCCTAAAATGAATAAAAGTTATCTTTTATATAAAAATTATCCCAATATAAGTTAAAGTTACACATTCTTTATTGATAAAGTTTACGCTCTTTAAATGACTAAAAATTAAATTTTAGTGATAAAAATAATTATATTATCCTTATTAAACTTATCTTGTTATCTATTTACATTAGAAGCGTTGTAGGTTTAAAGTTTGTTACCCAACTTGACTAAAAAAGTTATTCTAATGTTGTGGAATGTACACTAACACTAAAGTAAATTGGGTATACACAAAAGGTTTTGTAAACATGATTATTCTTTGGTTTCATTTAATTTCAATACACATAGTAATCATAATTAGGCTTGACAAGTACTTCATCTTATCTTTACAAAATCAATTATTTAATAGGTCTAAAGTCAAACATGGCCCAGTTGGTCATCCTTATAATTTATATTTTATTTGATAAGAAGAAGAACCTATTGGGTCAGAACCTCTCATAGGTCAATCTGTTCCGAATTAACGGGCTAGATTTTTTAGGAGTGGAGGGGAGAAGGATAAGAAAATTTAATCTCCACTTTAAAGAACCTGTAGTGGGATTTGATCTCACAACATGTACAAACTTTCCTATTAGACTATACCTTACTGTATCTTTATAATTTTTATTGTATTTGGTCTCTTTTCGCTATAATTTTTTATTTTAATCTCATCTTATCTCTAGGATGTACTCATGACTATGTCCTATACTTCATATGAACCAAATACTTGGGTTAAATTACCAACCTTAAATAGCTAACACTTAAAAGTGTCAAATATTTTTTCCTCAAAAGAAAAAAAAAAAGTGTCAAATATTAAGGTTTATGATGGGCTATATGTTCTCTTTGCCTTAGCTTACAAAAATGATTCAACGCAGTAAAAAAATTTGAAGGTTAGTAAAAATAAGTTAATATCATAAAAATTAAATTTTAATCCGTAAAATCCAGTAGCTTCAAATTAAAGAGCTTCTAGTACATTAGTATACGACTAGTATGATAGTTGTTTCGGGGTTTTCTGATGTCCTGCGGGAGAGTTACAATTCCGAGACTGGAACCGGACGCCTGTACCTGCAAAATAACGGAGACTCCTGTGAGCTCCGCCTCCAACGGTCAAGTTAGTACCTGATTAAGGAGTAATTAATGCGGAAATTAAAGTGATTTGGTCTCTCTAGGTGAGAGTGATTAACGTAGGTAATCTGCTTTGTTAGCGAGATCAGCCGGTTATTACTGTGTGTAATTAATGTGTTTTTTCCGTAATGTTTCTGTTCTCTTTCTGTAATCCCCCTTAATGAGGATTAAGGTAGGTATTTATAACCTTGGGAAACGTGCCCATCCTAGGTTTAGGTAAACCTAGGGCTGATTGGGCTTCCCTCGGAAGCTGGGCCTGGGTGGCCGGGTTCTCCATTAGGCATGGAGTATGCCACATGTCTTGACATAACAGGTCCAAGGTGGACGAATAAGCGCGTGCCACGTGGGAAGCCCTGACTGTTCCAACTGGGGGACACTTGGCAGGACCTGATTGGTCCACGTGGCGCATTCCGATTGGTGGGAGCAAAATCCCCTAATCATTTGCCCCTCACAGGTGGCACGTGATTGGTCATGTGTTACCTGTGACAGGTGTCGCACTGTAACAGGCGACGGCCTGCTACAGGTGTCAGTCGGCGAAAGGACGAGAGATTTTCCCGCCCAAATTTTGAATTCTGAAAGTGACCCTTCGCCTTCTCACTTCGCCTATATAAGGGAGAGTTGTCTTGAGTCATTTTCACACTTTGAGAACTTTTTGAGAACATTCGGACCCCTGAACTTGCTCTGACATTTTGGACCTTTTTAGCCTACCGCCTGTTCTGACAAGCCGACTGCACCGGATTTCCAGAACTTCATCAACCGTCACTCGTTCAGGTAACTCAGTTCTCTTACTCTTAATTTTCTTTTTATTTTCTGAAATGGCACCACGGAAGCACACGACACGACCTAGGTTAGTGATCAGCCGGTCACCGGGGACGGCTGAATCTAGGACTAGGAGTGCCGCCTGCCCTTTCCCGGACCCATCTTTGCCCTTTATACAAAGTCCGACTGTATCTGTGTCTATGCAGAGCAGGATGGCCAGAACGAAAAAGACAGCTAGGATCTCAAATTCAGACGGCTCCTCCCACAGGGTGCCGCTTAGTGAAACATCTGACCAGGCGCCAGATGTGGAAGTGAAACAAGGCGGCCTGGATGCCGACAATTCTGTGGGGGGGGTTCATAGTGACCCCTTCCCATTTAACAGTTAACAAATCTGCTCCTTTTCAAAGAGAGGAGGCGGGCCCCTCCGGGAGAGGGGAGGAGTCGTCCTCTTCAGACTCGTCGGAGGACGATTCCGAGTCAAGCTCTTCTGGCCATGCTTCTTTGGGTACAGAAGAGAAAAACAGCCGCCTGCAAGAGGCGAGACTTTCTCACGCAGTTGAGAAGGGGGACAATTGGGCGGAACCATCCGCCTCTTACCGAGAGCTAAATACCCCATACTACTGCACGGTACCTCGGGGCCGAATCACCGCCATGCAAGAGAAAGTGGAGAGCTTTATTGCAAACCACACCATGGGCCCCGACTTTCTAGTGTTTGTGCCGGATCCAGAAGACACAGTCGTCTGGCCGGCTGGTTCCAGTTATGAAAGCTCCTGCTTTGGCTGCTACGAGGCGGCCATCAAGGCAGGGCTTCGCTTCCCATTACATCCGGCTGTTCAGCGGATTTTGGATGGGTATGAGTTGGGGTTATGGCAGTTAGCCCCAAACTCCTGGGTCAACGTACTCGGCTATGTGGCCGGGTGCGAACTGCACGGGGTGGAGCCGAGCTTCGAGGCTTTCGCCCATATGAACTATCTCAGCCGGACCCCTAAGACAGGCGGTACCGGCTGGTATCAATTGACAAGCCACAGGGGCTACCTCATGACAAGAGGTAAAGCAAACAAGTGGAAGGACTGGCGGAGCACCTTCTTCATCATTGAGAGTTCAAACATTGAGCAGAACAAGCGCTTCAATAGGTGGAACAGGAATCCGCCCCTTTTTGCAGGCGGCCGTAGCATGCCGCCTGTTCCCCCCAAGGCTAAGAAAGAGATCCTTGATAAAGGACTCTTTAAAGTAGAGTCGAGGGTCGACTCTACTTCAGGGGTACGAGAGCAAGTACCCCTGCACTGCGTCCCGAGCTTCAAGTGGCTCTATGACGAGTACTTTTTGGCCGCCTGCGGCCTCAGCAGTCGGTGCTCAAGAGGTAGTCGGCCTGTCGAATACTCTGTTGTTCCATACATTTGTTGTTTATCTTTTATTAACTTTGCTGTTTGTTTTTGCAGCTGACGCCATGAGCAAAATCACCGCCTCCAAGACTGCGGCGGCTATGTTGCAGGCCTCTATTATGCAACAAGCTTCAACCGACTCCCCCAAGAAGGGGGCACCCTTGGTGAGCTCCGAACCTTTCACCCTCTTTTTGGAGTGTTTATGCATATACTGACTTTTTTCTTCTTTTTTAGACGGGTGCTCCAAGAGCTTCATCTTCCCAACAGCCGGACCCCAAGTCCCGGAAGACAACTGTTGGGAGCTCTCCTGGTTCTGCCAGGAAACAGGTGGCGGCTGAGAAACAGCCGGCCACTTCTTCTAAAACTCCAACTGGGCCGCCTAGAGGTATGAAGTTGTCCTTGTAAATTTTAGACTTGCTCCCTTTGTTACTAAGTCTAATCCGTTTGTTTATGCTTGATGCAGCCGGCCCCCAAGAGCCTGACTTGGTAGAGATGGCCAAGTCTATGATCAGGGCAATTCCTCCAGCTGAAAGGGAGGCGGTCAGGGGTGTCGGCACCCTTGACCTTGACGGGATTGCAGGGGTCCTTGCTGAGGTATACTTAGCATATTTTTGAGTATTTGAATTTCTGGACGCCTGTTTTCTTTTTTGTTTGGAAACTGACGCCTGTTTTTTTGTACTTAGGCCCTGCTCCGAGTTAACGGCCTTCGCAAGCCGCTTGATCGGAAGAACAAAGAGGTAAAGGCTGCAAAAGCTATGGCCGCCTTTGACTGTGATAAGGAAATGTTTCAAATTGCCCAAAATGAAGTACTGACCATTGATATTCTTTATTATCAGGCGCAGGCTACCGCCGCTGTTCGGGCTCAGTTAGAGGCGGCCCAGAAGAAGAATGACGAGCTGGAGGCGACCATCACAAATCTCAAGGCCGAGCTGAAACCTCTTCGCCTGAAAATGTACTCTTACGAAGCCATGGAGAAATCCTTGGCCAGCGTAAAGGAACGCCTGGTGACCCAGGAGAAGAGTCTTACCCAAGAGCTCTCGGAAAAGGCCGAGCAAGAGAAGAAAGAGCTGGTCCGGGAGATGATGGAAGACTCCGCTCAAATCCAGCGCATGACCTGGGGCCGCCTCTTCCCCAGTGCCGACTTTGCCTCTTGGGAAAGAACGTACCGCCAGTGTTCGGAAACATATAACCAAGAGATCCTGGCGGCTGCTGAAGAAGAGGCGTTGGGGGAAGCGTTGGAGGAGGAGGAGCCGGTAGTGGCGCTTGTGCCGCTTGGGGGTAAGGCATCAAAAAAGGATGTAGCTGAAGCCGAGTCCAGCAAGAAAAGTGCTGACCAGGCGGCAGCTGCTAATACTGAACTGCCCCCTTCTTAAGCTTTATGTATTCTTTCCACGGCCTGCGTGCCGTTTGCTTTGTATTTACCCGGCCAGGGGGCCGGGGCTTTGAATATTTTGCTGGTCTTTAATGACCGGCTTATTTTTAATGAATTTTTGTTTTGCTTCAAATTTGTCTAAGTATTCCATATCTAATATCCAATTGTTTACTAGACCGACTGTTTTACATGGCCGAACGTTGCAGACAGGTACGGATAGTTAGTACGCCGCCTATGCCCCTGGACGACTGGTTGTCTGTTTCCAGGATAGACGATCAGTCGGCCATTTATCCAATCGGTATTCGAACTATTTTGTCTGGATCCTTTTTAGGCAGGCGGGCCTGTCATTTGTAAATTTAACCAAGTAGGATAGTGGTCTGACCAAGTAAATAGAGTATTACCTAGTCGCCAAGGAATTGAGTAAATAGAGTATTAACAAGCGGCGGGTACCGGTTGTTTCCCTTTATTGCCAATGTTGTTGGCTTTTAACTCATAATTTGTTAACCTAGCAAGAGTAGTGGTTGAGAGCCCCTGTTTGTTAAAAACAGGCGAACGACTCATACCTTTTAGGCTCCATACTAAGTTTGAGTGACTATTAAGTTAACATAGGAGTTACTTAGTCTTTGTCACAATCTAGATTGAGTAGTAGAGGTACCAGGCGGCGGAGGCCGGCTGATCCCCTTGATTTGCCAATGTTTGTTGGCTATTAACTCAATAGGTTACCTAGTAGGAATAGGGGTTTGAGTGCCCCTGTTTGTTAAAAACAGGCGGACGACTCAAACC
This sequence comes from Chenopodium quinoa, assembly GCF_001683475.1. NCBI lineage: Eukaryota > Viridiplantae > Streptophyta > Magnoliopsida > Caryophyllales > Amaranthaceae > Chenopodium > Chenopodium quinoa. The sequence goes on from NW_018742241.1 coordinate 321,471, forward strand.
ATTTAGGTTCCATACCAAATTTGAGGGAGTGACTATGAGTTAACGTTGGAGTTACTCAGTCGCCGTCACTTTTGTTTGAGAAGTAGAGGTACCAGGCGGCGTAGGCCGGCTAGACCCCTTGATTCGCCAATGTTTGTTGGCTATTAACTCAATAGGTACCCCCTGCATTTATCCCAAGTAATACAGGCGGTCATCTGACTCAGATGTCAACTGCTACCACTGGTTTGGTTAGTGATAGAGTTATCCTTGTCTCAAAAACGACTACGTGGTTTCCCTTGGGGACAGTCGTATAGGTGCCGTGTAATTAGTTTATAGAAAAATGTTCCACCCAAAAGGGAGCTGCTCTCTGCGACGAATTTCATCCGGAGGGATGCCGTCGGACGCCTGCTATGATGTTGGGACAGGTCGTATTAGTTTTGTAGATTTGATCAGTTGGCTTGGCGCCTGGTCTGATCATTCGGCCTGTGGCCTTGGTAAGTTCTTGGTGAACGTAGGTGCTAAGTAAAAGGAGGGTAGCCGCCTGTTAGGCACAGGGTCGGCCAGGCCCTAATCTTTTTAGCTAAGTATTAGGGGGGTGGCTATGTGTTTGGAACCAGTCGGCCATCTTCTTATGGAGAGTAGCCGACTATATGCCCAGACGACATGCCCCTATTGTGAGTGAAATACTCAATGGAGAGTAGCCGACTGTAAAGTTACAGACGGCATGCCCCTCTGAAGATAGAGTGAAAAACTCAATGGAGAGTAGCTGACTGTAAAGGTACAGACGGCATGCCCCTCTGAAGATAGAGTGAAAAACTCAATGGAGAGTAGCCGACTGTAAAGGTACAGACGGCATGCCCCTCGTAGTACAAAATTGAATAGTAAGTGCAAACTTTTATTAAGTAGCCCTTTACTTTACATCATTCAAAAGAAATATTTCTTAAGATTATCTACATTCCAAGTTCGAGGCAACGGTTGTCCGTCTGGTGTTTCCAGACGGTAGGTACCGTCCCTGACTTCCTCATAGATTCGGTAGGGTCCTTCCCAGTTGGGAGTTAGTTTGCCAGACTCATTAGCCCTACCAACTGCTTCCATTTTCCTAAGTACAAAGTCCCCTACTTTGAGTGGACGCATGTGTACTTTTTTGTTGTATGATCTAGTCATTCTCAGGCGATAGATCTCATGGCGCAAGACAGCATTGCCCCTCTTTTCAGGAAGTGAGTCTAATGCCAGGCGCATGGCTTCCCAGTTTGCCTCTTCGTGATATAGCATTACTCGAAGAGTCGGCTCGTAGTGTTCTATTGGAAGAACAGCCTCCGCACCGTAAGTTAGGAGGAATGGAGTTTCTCCAGTCGCCCCTTTTTCAGTCGTCCTAATGGCCCAGAGAACATGTGGTAGTTCATCCGCCCATAGGCCGCCTGCTCGTTCAATCTTTTTCTTGAGACCGTCTGAGATGATTTTATTAAAGGCTTCTACCTGGCCGTTTGCTTGTGGACGGACCGACAGATGCAAAGTAATTTGCAATTCCTTGGTCACCCAACCAGCTTTTGAGAACAGGCGTCTCAAATTGGGGACCATTATCAAAAACCATAGACATGGGAACCCCGAACCGAGTGATGACATTTCTCCAAATGAATGAAATTACATCTTTCGTCTTGATTCCCTTTACAGCCTCCGCCTCTACCCATTTAGTGAAGTAGTCGACGGCAACAAGTATGTACCTTCTTCCGCCTGTAGCAGGCGTATATGGACCCAGAATGTCCATGCCCCACTTAGCAAATGGTAGTGGGCTGTGAATGGTAGTGAGGTCAGTAGCCGGACGGTGAATTAGTTTGCCAAACCTTTGGCACTTGTCACATTTTTTCACCATCTCCATTGCATCTGCTTCCAAAGTAGGCCAAAAGTAGCCCTGCCGCCTTGCCCTTTGAGCAAGCATCCTACCACCTATATGAGAAGCACAGTAACCAGAGTGAAGATCGTCTAGTATCTCTCGTCCCTTTTCTGGAGTAACACACTTTAAGAAGGGTTGAAGGTACCCCTTTTTGTGAAGTTCTCCCTTTATCATTTCAAAACAGGTGGCTCGTTTTTTCAGTGTTGCCGCCTGTTGAGTATCATCCGGCAGTGTACCGTTTGTCAGATATGCCCTGATTGAATCCATCCAGGTTGAGCTTCTGTCTAGGATTCCAATAGGGTTTTCCTCGATGCTTCTCTTCTCCATTACTTCCCAAAAAAAAATTCGAGGAGTATCAGAGGAGGCGGATGATGCTAATTTTGACAGTGCATCCGCCTGGTTGTTTTCTGATCTCGGCACTTGGATCAGATGGAAATCCTCAAGGGAGCCGACTGCTTGTCGGACCGCCTGTAAATACTTGATCATGGCCGGATGGGTTGCTTCGTATTCGCCATTGTACTGACTCACTATCAATTGTGAATCGGAACAGGCGTCTATTTTTCTTGCCCCTGCCGCCTTGCACATGCGGATCCCGGCTAGTAAAGCTTCATATTCTGCCTCATTGTTTGAAGCCTGAAAACTGAAGCGTAGAGCATACTCGTACCTGTCGCCCTCTGGCGACTGACATATGACGCCTGCTCCACAACCATTTGAAGTAGAGCTTCCGTCCACATATACCTTCCATACTTGGTCTGGAACTTGAGAGTCAGGAGGACGAGTCATCTCTACAATAAAATCAGCAAAGGCTTGCCCCTTCACTACTTTTCTAGGCTCGAATGTAACTTCGAGGCTCTGTATTTCTATGGCCCATTTGATCATTCGGCCTGACGACTCCATGATGGTCAGTGGCCGCTTGATAGGTTGGTCTGTATACACACCGACTGCATGTGCCAAAAAGTAGGGCTTCAATTTTTTAACAGCCATGAAGAGTGCAAGACCAAATTTCTCCACTAGGGGATACCTCAACTCGGCATTTTTCATTACGTGACTGACAAAGTAGACCGGGAGCTGACAGTCGTCCCTTTCAGCAAGGAGAACAGCGCTTAACGCATGATCAGAGACGGCCAGGTACATGTAGAGAACCTCTTTGGGCAAAGGGCTGACCAGCCTCGGCAAGGAATGCAAGTGAACTTTTAATTTCTGGAAGGCGGCCTCAGCATCCGGCCCCCATTCAAACCTTGCCTTTTTCTTAATTGCCTGGAAAAAGTATAGGCATTTGTCGCCTGATCGGCTTAGAAATCTTCCCAAGGCCGCCAGACAACCTGTTAACTTCTGAACCTCTCGGATGGTACGAGGCGACTGCATGTCAATGACCGCCTGCACCTTCTCAGGGTTCGCCTCTATTCCTCTCTGATTGATAAGGAATCCGAGAAATTTCCCAGACTCAACTCCAAATACACATTTCTTGGGATTGAGCATGACATGGTGCCGCCTGAGTGTGGCGAAAGTTTCTCGGAGGTCCGACAGAGGATCTTTCTGAAGTTTAGTCTTGACAATCATATCATCAATGTATGCCTCGACGTTTCTCCCAATCTGATCAAAGAACATAGTGTTTATCATTCGTTGGAAGGTAGCCGGGGCATTCTTAAGACCAAACGACATGACCGTGTAACATTATAACCCCGGATCAGTGACGAAGGCCGTCTTCTCCTGATCTTTCTTCCATAAAGGAATCTGATGGAAACCAGAATAGGCGTCCATAAAACTCATCAAGGCATGGCCGGCTGTTGAGTCGACCAGGTTATCAATTTTAGGCAGATGGTAACTGTCTTTGGGGCACGCCTTGTTTAAGTCTGTGTAGTGTACACACATTCGCCAGGTGCCATTCGGCTTTTTAACAAGCACCACATTTGCAACCCAGTCTGGGAAGTAACATTGCCGAATGAACCCTGCATCAAGTAATTTTTTAACTTCGGCGGCTGCCGCCTGACTTCTTTCTTCGCCATGGTTCCGCTTTTTTTGCCGTACCGGCTTCTTTTTTGGATCCACAGCCAGTTTATGTACCGCCAGATCAGGACTAATGCCTGGCATTTCATGGACTTCGAATGCAAAGATGTCCTTGTATTCTTTCAAGAGTTTGTGAAACTCGTCACCAAGGTTTCTCAGAGCAGTCGTCCCAACTTTGACTGTTCGGTCAGGACGTGAGTCGTCTAAGATAAGGTCCGCATGCTCACCAGCCGGCTGAGGGCGGAACTCATCCGACCGCTCCTCTGCCAATGATTGCTATTTTCTTTCTTTTCTTGCGGCCCCTGTCTGGGATGCCTTTCTCTTTTTGCCGCCTGCTTCTTGAACAGGCGCACTCTCCTTGACATTGTCAAGGTCTGTTTTTTCACCGCTTGACCCAGTGGCCATAACAGTGGGCTTGACATCCGAGAGATAGCACTCTCGGGCCATCCTCTGATCTCCCCTTAGGGAGCCGACTGTTCCATTATCCCTCTCAAACTTGAGCAACATAAGAGATGGGATTATAACAGCCTTGGAATTATTCAGGGTTGGTCGACCCAGAATCATGTTGTAGGCCGAGAGTTCCTCTACTACTAGGAACCGGACTACCATGTGTCGTCCTTCCCCTTTTCGCCCAGGCGGATGGGTAAATCTACTCGTCCCAGTGGGTGGACGACGCCTCCTCCAAACCCTACTAAAGGGTGGGAGGCCGGATGTATGCAGTCAGTCTGATATTTTAGTTTCGACAGACATTTGCTACTGATGAGATCTGAGGAGCTTCCGGTATCTATGAGGATTCGGCCAACTCTCTGGTTGGCCACTTTACATTCAATAACGAGAGGGTCGTCATGCGGCCCCCTTACCCCTCCTAGATCTTCTTCAGTGATGACAATCTCAGGAAATGAATATTTGGACGACCGTTCTTGGTGAACGGAATTTACATCTAACCGCCTGATATTGTCTTTGTTGCCCCTAATAGTGGGGCCGCCTCCTGAGAAGCCGCCTGCAATGGTGTAGACGACTGCATCATCTGTATCAGAGCTGTCGGCCTGATGATTCTTTTTGGCCGACTGCTTTTTTGAGGAAGTGTTCCCCGTAGATTTCTTGACATAAGTGTCAAGATCACCTTGCTCAGCCAGGCGGTCTAGATACCGCATGAGACTGATGCAGTCATTGGTGTGATGACCAACATCATCATGATAAGCACAAAATTTATCTTGGTTCCGGTTGTTTGCAGAACCCTTCATGGGGACCGGCTTCTCAATTGAGATCCGTCCCTTGATTTCTTTTAGGATAAACTGGTTATCCTTGTTAAACGCATACTTTGGGGAGTATGGTTTGAATTCTTTTTTCTTTTTCTGGGCCGGCTGTTTAGAGGAATCAGCCGCCCAGACCTCTTTTCTTTTCTCATCTTTGTTAGACGACTGTTTCTGTCGTCCGTCTCTTTTGTCGAACCTTTTCCCGTCCGACTGTTTTATCGTACAAAGATCAGTCGCTTGTATATAGGCTTCTGCTTCAATCAAGGCCTCTTGAAGAGTCGCCACCCTTTTTCGAACCAAATCAAATTTGAAGGTAGACCCGTCTTTGAGACCTCTGAAAAAGTCAGTATAAGCTACCTCATCCGGTAACCCTTGAATCTGTATTCTCATCAGGTTAAACCGCCTGATGTAAGAACGAAGCCCCTCCTTCTCGCCCTGCTGAATTGTTCCCAAATCAAGGGTCGTTTTCTTCGCAGGGATGTTCATGGCGAAGTTGGAGGCAAATAAGTAAGCAAGCGTCCTGAAGCTATTTACACAACCAGTCGGCAGGTTGCCGAACCATTGCTGTGCAATTCCTTTGAGAGTCGCGGGGAAACACTTGCACCAAGTGGGATCATCCAACCCTTGAAGGTACATCAGGTTGGTGAATGCCATCAGATGGTCTTCTGGTTTAGTAGTGCCGTCATAGGCGCCTACTAGTACATTTTTCACTTTGGTCGGCTGAGCGGCTTCAGTAATTTCCTTGGAGAAGGCCGACGGCTGTTCACCAAGTCTAAGCAACCGTAGCTGCCAGTCCATAGGTTGGACGTTTTTTGCTGCAGGTCCACCAAACGGAGGTGGCTGCAAAAAATACTGTTGTTGCGGCACAAATGGTAAGTTTGGTACCGCCTGGTCACTATGAAAGCCGGACTGACGGGAGGTGCCGCCTGACTGACTCTCATGGTACGACTGAGTATGCCTCATCGAGGCATTTCGCAAACTGTCTTGAAAGTTTGAAGTAGAGGCCGACTCTGACAATCGGTCACTCTTCTTCTGCTCTAGCAGTAGCCGAGCATCTGTGAATGTTTGCTTCGACCCGTCCGCCTGAATATGACGAACAGGTTTCCTATTTCCTGTAGGATAACGGAATTTTGTGAAATCAAGGGCAGGTGGCTCCCGCTTCCTAGATTTAGGATGAGGAGTCGCCTCTCGCCCTTGAACTGGCTTCCTCTTCAGTGAGGTGGAGGGTTTCTTGGCCGACTGCTCCTTGACTGGAGCAGGCGGCTTCTTGTTGATAAACTCTTGAATCTCTCCCTTGAAGTCCCTCATGAAGGTCATGAGTTCGTTCCTTGTGATGGGAGCAGACCCATCAGTCGGCTGTTGCCGAACAGGCGGTGCGCCTGCTGGCTCGCTTCCTGTTTGAAGATGCTCCCGTTCCCTCCTTTCGGTATGACGGGTACGTCGGGCCCTTAGGGTCCCGTCTGAAGCTGTATGAGCTTCAACTTCAAATTCACTTTCGGTATCATGGTCCGACTGAACTTGAGGGTCGTCTAGGGGACGCCGATCTTCAGGAGTCGGTACAGACTTGGATGCCATCTCAGAAGTACTCTCCCCACAGACGGCGCCAAATGTTTCGGGGTTTTCTGATGTCCTGCGGGAGAGTTACAATTCCGAGACTGGAACCGGACGCCTGTACCTGCAAAATAACGGAGACTCCTGTGAGCTCCGCCTCCAACGGTCAAGTTAGTACCTGATTAAGGAGTAATTAATGCGGAAATTAAAGTGATTTGGTCTCTCTAGGTGAGAGTGATTAACGTAGGTAATCTGCTTTGTTAGCGAGATCAGCCGGTTATTACTGTGTGTAATTAATGTGTTTTTTCCGTAATGTTTCTGTTCTCTTTCTGTAATCCCCCTTAATGAGGATTAAGGGAGGTATTTATAACCTTGGGAAACGTGCCCATCCTAGGTTTAGGTAAACCTAGGGTCGATTGGGCTTCCCTCGGAAGCTGGGCCTGGGTGGCCGGGTTCTCCATTTGGCATGGAGTATGCCACATGTCTTGACATAACAGGTCCAAGGTGGACGAATAAGCGCGTGCCACGTGGGAAGCCCTGACTGTTCCAATTGGGGGACACTTGGCATGACCTGATTGGTCCACGTGGCGCATTCCGATTGGTGGGAGCAAAATCCCCTAATCAATAGTCACATTCAAATGCTGAAGAACATATTCGTTTGTGTACTAACTACTAAGTACTAATGTGATAAAAGTTTTGTTCTTGTGTCCACTAATAAGCTGCCTGTGAACCTGGTATGTCCATGTGTTACATGTCTGATCTATAAATTGTTCCTAATAATGGAAATGAAAAATGTTCACCTTCCCAAAAAAATATTGTGTTATCTGAAAATAAAATAAGAAGATATGCTTTACAAAAGGGCAACATAATTTAAGGATTGGGCAATAAATCTTTTCGACCATTCAATAAACTAGGGGTCAAAAGGCTCTTCTAGTATAAATTTGCCACCTTTTGCACAAGGCAAACATTTAGCATAATTTAATGTGGTTGATGCCTAAAGCGACAAAAATGGAGATTTTGTATCAAAAACATAAAAGAGGTATCATATCAGATTTGCTTAATTGTATTTAAGATATTACTTTACTTATTAAAAAAGAATCAAATTTTAGTGCATACTTCTTGATCTCTTTCATTTTAGTTTAGGATAATTAGTTTTTGATGATTTGAAGTGAATATGCTTCATCCTTGTTTATTACTTCACATAAAACATTTATATTCAGCAAAAATAAGTTATATTCAATATATATAGTTTAAGCGCAATAAAACAAATCTATACTAATATATTAAAAGACGTTTTTAAGAAGTATGTATATGTGCCACGTAGACTTCTCTTGTAGGAAAGATGACTATTTAACCATCTAAACCAATTAACAATTATGTTATAAATATGAAAATAAATTTATATAATTGCAAAATACAAGGACTAATAAAAAACAGGGGGGAAAAAAGACACCAAAAAGACTAAATACATATAATCACAAGGTCTAATTAAAGTAGCAATCCGGTGCAACGTCCACGCCACACACTAGTTAAGTTTATTATAAAGAGAAAAAAAGCTAAGCATTGTTTATTAAAAAAATAAGTTTAAATAACTAAAATTTAGTAAGTTCAAATAACAATAAATAATTAAACTTCTACAAAAATGCTTTAAGTGTAATAAAAATAATTTAAATTCAGTAATAACTATCAAGCGAAGAGAATAGGGCATTGGGATGAAAAAAGCCATTTTTCAAATTTCTTACCCATTTTATTCGTTACTCACCTTTTTACTATAAGCTTCAATAAATATACATGTTCGTTATCAAGCTTATTATTGTACTCTTTAGTTATGTATTACAAATTATTTCATTGAGGAAAAATCATGATATGAGGTATATACTTGACATTTCACCTATGGTCAAATGAAACAACAATATATAAAAAGCATATGAAATTTGTCAAATCTGATCTAATACAAAATGATCAGTGTTTTGAAGGAAAGTTTCCTATTTATATTTTGAAATTTTAAATCTACTTGATAGATTCAGAAAAAGTTTATTTGTTAAAGGTACATTGTATGACTTTCTTTTAGTGAATTAATTTTAGTTTTAAGAGAAAAAGTTTGTGTGAAATAAAATTGTGAAAAGGAACTAAGATTTTCCAATACAAACATAATAAAACATAAGTACCTTCTAGGAACTAAGAATTGCTTCGGAAAACATAATAAAATAAAAAAAAATATTTCAACGCAATAAAAAAATAAATTAAATTAATAAAAAAAAAAAGAAAATAAAAACCAAAATATTACTGAGTTAATGTTTTAATCAATGAACAATAAAACATAAGTACCTTCTAGGAATTGTTCCTTAGCATATCCGATATAATATGGGTTTTCAACAGCAGATTCCTTAAGTACGAGTGCTTTTCTAAGGCCTATATATATATGATAACTCTCTCAATACAATTATGTAGCAACTCGAGCATGCATGTATGTTAAGATACGAAACTTGAAATCGAAAGAGGAGAATCGAGTGAGAGTGATGCGGGGTTTAAGCATTGCAGGGCGAGCCTTCTTTGGCAAAAAAGATCGATGCATGTATGTATGTTTTAATGCATACAATGTCAATGTTTCTGTTTTTGCCAAGGAAGACTTGCCCTGCCATTCCCCCTGCATATATTTTCTTATATATTAATTATTGTGCATACATATCAAATTATATTTCTCTGGTAAGCTAATCTTGCATGACCTCTTTACATACTTGGATTTTAATTTGTTATGTTCACTAATATAAAATGTACAGTACAATTTTGTTTTGTCAAGAGTTTCAAGTCATGCAAAGTGTATATGGATGTAATGGATCCAAATTCGACGTGAACGATTATCGTGTAAAGCTGGTAATCCTTCATTCATCTTAATTAATTATAATTGTTAAGCTCATGAGCTTGATGTATTATGTTGCACGCTATGATTTTTTTGTTATGTTTCGATTTTGACAGGATGTTGCATGTTATGATCTGAGTGAACTTATACATGCATGACTACGAATTTAGGAGAAATTATTCCAAGTTAACAAGATTAATTTGTGGTTATAAGTGATAGTAAAGTGAATAGGCCAAGTATGTAGAGTTCATATGCTTTAACTTGTGTATCGGTGTTCATCATTTCAAGTTTGATTACACATTAATAAAAAAAAAAAAATATAAAAAACAAAATATAAAGAAGTTTGCATTCTCATTATTATCCCGATAAAGAAGATAAAATTTATTTTCGTGCAAAAGATGTACCAAGTTTTCTAGGAATTTCATACCTACCTAAGTACCTTTATAAATCTATATATGTCAAACCGGAAATTACTCTGTCCAAACAATATAATATAGGATGATTTTATAGCAGTCATTTGAAAAATAACTACCATATTATTTTAATGAAAAAAAAAGAAAAGAAAAAAAAAGAGAGAAAATAGAAGAGTGCACAAAATTGCAGGATTATGATTTTGGAGGAATTTGGTGAGAAGTTAGAAAAACAACTCTTAAATTATATAAAAGATTACTAATACTTAAGGATATTGATTATCACAATGATGTCTTTGCAAATATGTCGTTTAATTAAACTGTTACATACTTACATTTATAATTTAGGATTTTTTTTCCATTAATAAAATATAGTCAAAGAAAATGTGTCATATTTGTTTTGATAATTGTTGAATTAGTAAAAGGTGGTTATTTATTGTTTTTAAAAATATTAAAGAAAAACAATTGTGTTTTTTTTAGCGAAAAATAGTGGACCTTATAGTGGTTATTTATTCTTTTTTTAAAAAAATGAATGAAGTACACATAATTTAAAGATTGATTTTCAAGTGTTGTGCGGAAAAGTTAAGAAAAAATGTGCAATAATAATATAGACTGATTGTAATTTTGCGGTTTCTAATGATATAATAAAATAGGTAATTTTTTGTGAATTTTTTTTTGATAATATTAAGTAAATGGATGGTATGTTTATTATTAGGAAAAATATTAAAATAGTAAAAGTTGAAGTTATTTGGAGATTTTTTTTTTTTTATAAAAAAAAGGGAGTGAATGAGAATTGAGGATTGAGCATTTTTCAAAACCTCATTAATTCACTCTTAAAATATATTAAAGATTACTAATACTTAAGGATACTGATAATCACAATGATGTCTTTGCAAATATTAATTAAAATGTCACATTTATAATTTAGGATATCTTTCATTAATAAAATATAGTCAAACGATACTTGCATATAATTCCTAAGAAATCAAGAATCCAACACAAGTACAAAACACCTTAAAATTAAATACATCGTAGATTTAATCAACTATTGCTCTAATAAAAAACTTCATCTTAAGCAATACAATATGTGAGTTTGCATTGATTTGGCTTGAAAATTGAAATCCACTTATACTAGTCGTTTGAGCGAAATTACTCATGTGTTCCTCCAGATTCTTATAGAGATTATGAAACCCTAAATCTTCAAATCTCACCGTAAAAACATAAAAAGAAAAAAAAAACTCAAGAGAATAATCATCATCAGAAGGATTAGATCTATTTATTGAAAGCAATTAAAAAGCTTTTAGGGCTTATCACCGGTAAGAACACCAGTGAAAGCCGGTACAATTCACAACTGAGACCAAGAGAAAAAGAGATGGAGAGAAAAGAGAGAAGATAGAATGAAAACCTTCATCGTGAATTGAATGTGGCGGTTGTTGTTGCGATTGGAGGCTGAAATTATTGTAATTGGGTAACGAATTAATGTGATTGATGGTGGATTGGAGGTTCTAACTGTCGCAATTGCTGCTGCTTTTTGGTGTTGGTGAATTGAAGCGTGGATATGAAGGTAGTGGTTGCGTTGGTGACTGAAAATGGTACTGCTGTGCGGTTGAGAGCTGGGCGGTGGTGATTGATTGCGGGGCTGAAGGATGCGACAAACTGGGCTGCTGTAGCAGTGCGGTGGGTGGAGCGGCGAGAAGGCTACTGGTGGCTGCTCTGCTGTTCGACGGTTGGAGGTAGTTGTTTTGCTGCTAGGTGGTGCGGCAGCGGTGAGTTGCTGGGTTGCAGGCAGCCGGTAGTCTGTGGTTTGGGAGTTGTTGTTAGTGGTGAAGGTGCTGTGAAAAGGCAGGGACACAAAGGGATTTTCATAATTGTGATTAAGTATTTCTAAAAAAATACATGTATTATAAACAATACATAATATAAATACAATTTTAATACGTTAGAGATATTAAAAAAAATTCAAAATAAAAATCAAAATACTAAATATAGTCCAATCAGATTTTGGCATTTTGCTATATCAACATATTGTAGTGCCTTTTTTAAAAAATGGATGTTATATGTATCCCCAATAAAGAATAATCAATATTCAAAGTACGAAAACACTATACAATACTCTTATAACAGTTGAATAAGGGAGGGAAGAAGAGAATGAAAAGAGAAATAAAAAAAAAGGATAAATAAACTACATAAAAGCCATGTGATATTCAGGTGATATCAACTTGTTATATTGATAATTCACGTGATATCAGGTTATCATGTCACTTTTTTGCCAAAGGATCGGACTACTCCTCACATAAACTACTTCAAAAAGTCGGAACCAATGCAACTTCAACACATTTAATTTATTATACGAGTACGTACTCAAATTTACAATTGTGGGCATCAAATCTTTATTAAAATAAATGAGCATTAAATTCCGATAAAACAACAAGTACTGTATTTTATTTTGACATAGGTTTTTTTTGAATAGTTATTTTGACATAGGTTCATTCTCTTAATTTTTTTTAATCTTATGTTTTTTTTCATATTAATATACTTCATAATTCATTCCTTTGTCTATGCAAAATATATGTAGTTATAAATTAAAGTATGAAAATAACATTTTCTTATCAAAGATAGAGCACCTATTTAATTATTAGTGCTTGGTATTTTGTTTGGTCAAAGGCATACACTCCTACACTTTCCTTAGCCAAATAGAACTTGACCTATGTTTGTGGAGACTCAACCAAAGTTTGATGATCGATCGATCTTGAACCAAATTTCCTCATAATTTAAACATGGTCGAGCCATCTTTGATTATCATACATACTTTACCTGCATAAGTCAAATAGTCATAGCTAGCTATATCCCCGACCACACATGTGAACGCTTTTTATTATTACAGTAGTGGTCTTGATCATGAAGTCATCTATTCTAATACGACCTGGCCATGGCAAAGTGTTTGGGTCGTTTGTTTCATATAATTAATATTGTTTCATTATATGCAATTTCATGTGTTGATGATGATAACATAATTGTGTATCAACTTTAAAGGCAGTAAGCCACCTTGAAGAAGAAGGAAGAACACAAGAATATGGTTGATATAATGATCATCAATGTGCTGTGGCATGTATTGTGGCTAAGAACTTTCAAGTTATGCTGATATATATATATATATATATATATATATATATATATATATATATATATATATATATATATATATATATATATATATATATATAATTTTTGAATGGAGCAAGGATGACGAGGATTATACATGAGGATCGATGAGTTTTGGTGTAGGTATGATGTTAATTAAGACAAAGAAAAACAAGATCAGTGGCGAGTAAGACGAGGATGATTCGAAAGCATTATAGACAAATATCATGAGTCAATGAAACTTGAAAGAAAAGTTAAAGAAGCAAAACTAACCAAGAATAACGTGCTACGTGCATGCGTAGCTACATTCTAGTCTTAATATTATTAGTCTATGATATGTTTAGGTTTTCTTTTAGTTTCTAGTTTCTTGAGGTGTTACTTTAACTAAATCTTTAGTAGAACAATGTGTGTAACTGACATATTTATATACATATATATTTTGTGAGTTTTTTGCATAGATGATTTCAAATACTTGTACAATATTAGAGCATACTTCTTAAAATAGTTTGTAAAATATATAAATAAAAAAATAAAAGGCTAATTTATAATACCATTAAAAAAATGAAATCTACACTCTTAATTAATTATGTTGACAAAAAATTCTCTCCTCTCTTTGATTGAATTGGTGCCCCGGTGCCCGGTGGTAGTGAAGATGGTTGACGGGGATAAAGAGGAAAGGAATGAAGATGAGTTGTTTTTTGTGGTAGCAATCATTGATAATTCATTTTTAAAAAAAAAATATTTTGAATTACTTTTTTTTTTTTAAATGGTTATTTTCTTATAAAGTGAACTAGGAGGGAGTATTTTACCTAGATATGTGTCAAGTTTCTGTTGATTCAAAGTGGTGGTACGGTGGAGGTGGAGGTGGTCGGGTGGTGCCAGCAACGACCTCTATATGGCCATAGAGATGGCCGGTTATGGCTGTTGATCATTGGATTTGGTAATTTGCAAGGATGGGTTAAGGGAGTGTGATAAGTCGTGTTTTGTGCATATTTATTAGCTTATTTTTGGTTGGTTTTATTAGCTTAGTCGAGTGTTTTAGTCCATTTTGGTGTAATTTGGTTTAGTTTCGATGATTCGATGCTTTTATGGGTAGTTTCGTTGTTTTTGATGTATTTCAGGATTAACGAACTTGAGTGAAAATAAAGCTAAACGTTGATGAAATACTTGACAAATATGACACCTGTTTACTATTATGCTCATAACTTTTGGTACACAAAAGATAATGGAGTGATTCAAGTTGCATTGGAAAGTAGACTTGAAAACCTTTCCAACGATATATTACACGCCTCAAACGGAGCTCCGGATATGAAGTTATAACTGATTTAAGATGAGTGATACGCGCAGCAGAGCAAACACGTCCGTGCCCAGCAGTCAGGCACGTCCGTGCCTGGAAGACAGACTCTGCAGCGTTTTTTTATTTCTAGAGAGGCACGTCCGTGCCTCCTGGGATTCTTGTGCGCCAAGGCTTGGCCAATTTTCTTATCTTTTTGGGCTTGTATATATATCTTTTTAGCCTTGTTTTTCTTTTTTTTTTTTTTTTTTTTATCTTTTATTCATTAAGTTTTATTATTTTTCAATTCCTATTATTAAGAACTAGTTCTCCATTATTTTTCTAAGTTTTTTGTAATTCAAGATTCAAGATTCAAGCTTTCTACTTTCAATTTTATTCAATATTTGGTATTTATTTTTCATCCTTTGCTATTTAATTATGTTTTCATTATTTATTATTATTTTTGTTTCTTTAATCATGTGTGAGTAGATTCTTTAATTCAAGATCTAGTGTAGCCCAAGTATTATTGATGCATGAATTAAATCTTTAAATTCTTTAATAACTTTAACAATTGAATTGCTAAATTGATTGTGATTATGCCAATGCTAGGTTAGACGTAACTATAGTATTGCGATTATTCCATTGTTTTTATCACAGCGAGAGTTGGGTATAAACGGATTTGAGTAAATTAATTTAGGGTTTGATTCATAACACGAGAGTAGTTATGTTTGATGATTGGGAAGTGAGAGTAACGTGTTTAATGTATTTAATATGCATGATACCATGAGAATAGGATTGATTGTATGTTAGGGAAGCCATTGATACTCGAGAGAGGTCCTTGGTATTTATTAGGGTTTACTTTTCCCCATTCGATTGAAATCGTATGTTAAGGGTAGAATTACAATTGCATCGATAATAATTGTGGTGAAACTAGATCTTGGATGTTTTAAGTACTTGATTTAATCATCTTATTTAGTTTATTTTCGAATTCTTCTCATACTTAGTTCCGTAGATAATCGATAATAATTGATTTTTGCTTAGTAGAAATTTGAGTCTATTTAATTATTTTTGAACCTTAGTCTCTTGGGATCTGACCCTTACTTGCCAATCTACATTAGTATTGGTCTGTTAGGTTATTTTTAATAGGTACGCGACACGCCTACCAGAGTGGGTGGGTGATCAAAGGATTTAATAAGAGAGTTAAGTCATGTGACACTAGTGAACAATACTTTCCTAAAGCGTGTGCCGTGTAGTATTTGATTAACGTTCAATTTTTGGGAACAAAAAAAGAGTTTATTACTAGTGACATTATAGCATTGTGAAAACAGTTTGACAGTTTGATTTCGGTTCGGTTTGAAATCGATTTAAGTGGCTTACGGGTCGGTTTCGGTTCGGTTCGGTTCAAATTATTTTCGGTTTATTCTTGAACGGTTTTAATTCGATTAGGTGTAACGGTTTTTACCTCGGTTCAAACGGTTTCGGGTTAGAAACGGTTCAGTTCTTTTTTTGGTTCAATTTGATTTCAGTTCGGTTCAGAACTAGTTCGGTTCTTATACGGTTTGACATTATATTCGAATCGGTTCGGTTTAGGGCTTACTAAAATCCAGTTCAGATCCGTTTAAAGGTAATGCTATATATAAACATTAAATACACCATTGGAAATTGAGAGGTTTAAGTGTTTATATTTTTATGATTTTTAACTTTATACGATTTTCTATTATATATTTAATGCTTATATGTAATCCTAAATGTTATGCATTGCGTTTTCCTCAAAATAATTATAATGGTTACAATTTTGTAGTAAACATTGAATAGCCTTCCTAAATAAATAAAATAGTAGGTTACTATTTCTAAATTTTAGGTCACTTGTATCATCTATGTTATGTAGAGAAAGGGGATGATGGAGTATTAAAAAATTGGTGTAATAACTTTTTAACTATACATAATGGATCCTATAGTCAAAAAATGCTAAAGTAATATTTTAATTAAGCTTTCAATCAAGAAAACTGAAAAATAAATCAAATATCAATCCTTCAAAAAATAATACTCGTAATATTACACAGGACTATAGGAGTGAGTTGAAAAAATATCATGAAAATTGAGAGGTGATCAAGTGATGTTAAAATTTGTAGTAATCTTTAACGCTAAAATTTATTATAAGCACATATTTTGACATTTGTAATAATCTTAACGTTAAAATTTTGACAATTTAAATTTATCTTTATTATATAAGTGAAAGGGAGGTGATGTTTTCCATACATATATACATTTATTCATCATTGTTGTGTTATCTGCATCATATTTCACTTTCAACAATATTAACATATTTAATTTCTTATGACAACTTTGAATGAGCTAAATTGATCGGTAAACATATGATATGTTGTAAAATAAAGAGAAAAAAAAAGGTAGTACTAATGAAGTTGTTAACTTTGGTAAAATTACATTCATTGATAGAAACTTTTGAACGTTTTACACTTATTGACATTAAACGAAAATAAGATTAATAATGTCGGAGTGAGACCCACTAGTCGCCAGAAAGTTTATTTTTAATATAATTAAATAATTTTAAGTATATTCAAATGAAATATTAAATCAGTAATGGCAAATTTATGGGTTAATTCTATTTTATTAAAAGCCGCAAAATGAAAAACTCTCTTTCCTCTTTCTTCATTCTATCTTTTGTGCCTACTCTTCTCTATCTTCAATTCTTAATCATCTTTTCTCCAAAATAATACTTTAACTGAAGATGGCGAGGAGTACATAATACATCATTTGAATCGTGTTATTTTTGTAATTTACCACAATTAAAACTACTTATAAGTTGAAGATGTAGAGAAGAAATTCTGGGGTTGTCTCAATTAAAGTGAATTATAGATAAGTATTGTAATTTTTTTATCAATAATTGTTTGAAAGTTGAGAATTAAGATATGAAAATTGAGGTATTTTAAAACAAGCCCGTGAGAGCTTTTCGTATAGTCGTCACATTCACCATAAGTTTAAATTTGGTAAACGAAGTAAAACTTATGAAGTAACAAAATGTATAATTGAAGCTTACAGATGGTTGCTCTACTTTAGTTTCTAAGTTTTTTTTTTGGAGATAATGCCGAGGTGTAACTTTTTAGTAAGTAAACATCTCATTTAATGTTGTATTAAAATCCAGGAAATTTTGTATTTTTACCCAAAAAAAAATGCTGAAAATGGTTTTTAACACCTTAAAAAAAAAAAAAAATTATTTTAACACCAAAAATTTATTAAATTTTAATTATACCACCACTTAACAGATTCCGTCCAAAAATCCATTAAATGGGGTCCACAATGCCACGTGTTGCTTTGTGTTTGGTCAAAAAAAGAAAAAAAATAATTAAAAAAAACAAAAAAAGAAGAATTAAATAAAAAACCTAAAACTACCCGGCCACCCTAGAGCCACCACCTCCTTGTTATCTTCCCTCACCCAGCGCAACCATCGGCCCCCGCCCCATCACCAGCACGCCACCTCTCCCAACCTAACCCAGCCCCATCGGAATCCACCCCCTCCCTTTCTTGCAGCCAAAACCGCTGCACCAGCGCCAGATTGCAGCCTCCTTTTGATTTTCTTATTCGATCGTCTAATTTGGTCATCCTCTTCTAGGGATAAGCCATTTTCACGGTTTTCTTTGTTGCCGCTTATAAAGAGCATTTTCTAGGGTTTTTTTTTTCTTTTTAGCCTAAAGCTAAGTCTTACAATAATTATAGTTTTTGCTAACATAGAAACAAGGATATTTGCATTATAAAGTATGCACTGACAAACGTGCCTAAATAAAATGTGTCATCTAATATGAAACGGAGGAAATAAATAGCTTAAAAATACATGACAGAATAAAAAAGTCGTTTTTTATGGGGTATTTTCCCAAAATGAGTCATGACCTGTTGGATGTGGGGTAGCCGATTTTTGGTTTAATGATCCCATGTGGCATTATATAATTGGTTCTTTAATATTAATTAAAATTCATTATTTAAATTAATTATGAAGTAAACTTTTTGTAAAAAAAAAAATAACACTTCTCAATCAGCCCTCAGCTACTGTCGACCAAAACTCTCGCTGGTCACCGTCGACTAGCATCCCTCATCGACTGCTGTCGTCAACCTGCACCCCCTGGTGGATCACCTTTGACCACCCCCCCAACAAAGCAAAGCAGATCCCCCACCAACCCCGACCAATGCATTTCACTTTCTCCCCAACCCCTCTCATAGATTAGTTACACTTCATAAAAGATATTGATGATCAAAGTTATGCATCGACATATATGTACCACTTAAAGTGATGCACTTTGAAAAAAGGAGAGAGTATAAAGACGAAAGTTGTACATAACTATGGGCTAAATCAAAACAAGCCCGGCCCGCTCTAGTTCATCCCAAATTTTAAAATGTAGGGTTTGGGCACGATAATTTTGGCTAAAGTACCTGGTTTAGGCATGATTTTTTTGGCTCGAAACCTCTCTTCGAAATGGATCATTTTTTTCCAAATCCTGTCGCATGATAACCTGGTGTATTATGATTTTTTTTCTAAGGAATTTTTGCCAACAACTACCATTTAAATGACCACTTTTGAGAATAACTACCATTTAAAATTTTTGTATGAAAAAACTAGCACAAAAACACAAAAAGTTTGAGTAGCACTACCACATTTATTGTTTCCGGCAAGAATCTTAGTTTTGGGGGCATATTTTATAAAATTACTCTAAAAAAAAACAAAATTAAATTATGATATTGCTCTACATTAACCCTAAATTGGATAATACACTTCAATTGTCCCAAATTCCCCAATTTAGTAAAGCCCTTAATTCAATTGTTTGACCATAAACCCTAATTTTAAAATTTAATTGAGAAATTAAATCAATTATAAGCGAAATTAAAGATAATTGACCTATATTTGTGTTCGACTATTGAAATCTCTTGTTTACTATACCATAATTGATTGAAATTATATAAACTAGGCTCTCTCAACCGGAAATTCTTGCAGGGAAATTAAATGTGATAGTGCTACTCATAGTTTTTGTATATTCAAGTCTTCAACTTAGGTTTATATAATTTTTTCTTACCTCTATTTAAGACTGTGTACTACATATAAAAAGAATTAGGTGTTTATTATAAATTGATACTCACCCTAATATGGAGTACAAGTTAAATTAAGGTAAAGGCTATAAATAAACTTGGTTTATGTGGGCCAGACATAAACCAATGATGTGGCATAAAAAAATTGATATTTGCTTAGGGACCCAAAAATATTATTTTAAAACATTTCATTCAAATTTTAAATCAAATTTTAAATCAAATTTCAAATCAGAAAACTTAATGTATCCAAATTTCCAACCACCTCATTCTTTCTCCTCTCATTTTTTTGACTGATTTTTTTTGTTTTTTTATGTGATTTTTCTCTTTTCTCTTTCTTCTTATGTTCTTATGTTCTTGAGTTCTTCATGTTATTGTGTTCTATTTTTTTTCAAATTTTTATTATAACTTAATTCTTTTTTATATATAATGTTTCAGGAATAAAACTTTACTTATCTATCTAATTCGAGAATAATTCTTCTCTAATTTTTTTCGGATGAAATTTTTGGTGGTCGATTTCTTTCTCTTTTATCTCTCTTCTAATGTTATTCATGTTCTTATATTAGTTTTTTTTTTCTTCAGATTTTTCTATATATTTTTTTCTTTAGATATTTCTATATAATGTTTCATGAATTGTTTATCTATCTCTAATTACTGAAAAATTCTCCTCTCATTTTTCCAATTTTTTTTCTCTTTTCTCTCTTTCTAATGTTCTTCATGTACTTGTATAATTTTTGTAAAAATTAGTTCTTCATCTTTTGCTTAAAATATTGTTTGTTGTTTCAAAATTTTTGTATGAAGGTACAATGTTTCGTTGTACAATTTTTTTTTTAAAAAAATTATTTTCCTTTATCTTTGTGTTACAAATCTGTTTGTTATTTTTTTTGTTTTAATTTGGATGAATCTTAGATTCAAAACTGGAAAAAAAAGGAATGTTAATTTTATTTTAGATATTCATATATTAACCTCATTTTATTGATTTTTTAGATTATTAAATTAGTTTGAAGACAAATTATGTTATATTTTTATCCCAATCATACAGTTTTTCAATCGAAATGTATTGTATTACATGAATGAATTTTCCTTATTTCCAATGTTCTTCCATTTTTCCAGATTTTAAACATCAAAGTACAAAATTTATTCAAGTTAGATTATTAACCAGTAACAGAAGATCAGATGGGCACTGGATTATTCACAATGACAACACAATAAAATCCTTGAATTACCATGGTGACAGAATATTAAATGTTAACATTCGAATTTAGAACCAAATATCAAACTTTTCAATCCATGAAACGTTTGTAATCAATTAAATAATAATTAAAATTGAAATTAAAACAAAGGGAAAAAGAATCAAGTATCTTAATAACAAAACGGGTTATAACGATCGTAAGTTTGTAGTTTATTTAGTAACAATAGTTATTTAAATAGTATTCAATAACTAAATTGTAGTAACAACAGTTATTTAAATAATATTCAAAACTTACATTGTAGTTTGTAAATAATGGCGATGTATAATATAAAAATATAAAAGTATCAAGATGCTAACATGGTGAATATAAATCTTGGATATTGATGCAATAATTATAACGCTTTGCAACAATTAGGTTCCGAGTTCGAGTCTTATTGTTATTAGTCACACATATTTTCCCCAATTATTAGGGATTTTTTTAATTAATCTTGTAACTATAGTCTTTTCAAGAAACAAGTTTTAAAATATGTTTGTAGTTGTATTAATATTAAGGAGCATAGTTTCACTTTTTTTTTTAAGAAAAATGATCGAGAATTACTATTTGTACTTATAAAAATCAATTATTTAATACAAATATTACGGGCATAATTTCACTTTTTTTATAAACACAACTTATCGAGATTTAGTAGTTAGTTAACTTAATATTAAGAAGCATAAATTCCCTTTTAAAAAATAATAATTGATCGAGAGTTTCTATTATATTTATATTAGAAGATTAATAATTTGGTGTTCCTTATAATAATCAATTATCTAATATTAATATTCAGCAATGAGAACATAACTAATAATGCTAAAGAAGATGTAAAAATAAATAATAAAATATATTAAACGAAGAGTAGTTAGAAATGTCCTTATAAAAAGTAAACAAAGTTTCGAAAGTGTTAAGTTTTATTATTAATATGTTATCAAACTTTTACCTTCTTTGCATTTTAAATCGTTTTTGACAAAATGATATATTTAATAGTAACTGATAACTATTATTTGCATTCCAAATGTATATTTTATTTTAACCCTTCACTATTTGATTTTAACCCTTCACTATTTAATTTTAGCCTATCAACTTAAGTGCTATGATTAATATTGGGTGTTTCACGCAAATATTAAGTATTTCAATAATTATTACGTAATTTGATAATAATAATAATTTTTGCATAATCTCACTTTTTGGTAAAATAAACAATTGATCGAGTGTAAGCAATTGTATATTACAATATTAATAATTGTTATGTCTTTTAATAGTCAATGATTATCTAATTTTAATGTTAAGGAGCATAATTTCACTTATTGGCAAAATAATTGATATAGATTTAGTAGTTGTATTATTATTATTAAGGAGCATAATTTTATTTTTTAAAAAATAACAATTATTGATCGAGAGTTAGTTGTGTATAGTACAAGTTTTATAATTTTTTTGCCTTGTAATAATCGATTATCTAATATTAAGGAATAAGATCATATTAGTATTGCAAACGCATAATTAATTTATTGAATATAGTTAGTAATTTTCTTATATGATGAGAAAAAGGATAATAAAATGAAAATTAGTTAGAGATGTTGTTACAGAAACAACATAGTTATAAAAAAATTAGTTTTTTTTAATTATAAATATGTAATATGAAGCCTTTTTTTTCACATAACGCTAAATTTATTAGTAACCAAAAAATATTTTTTGTATTCCAAATGTTATCTATTATAACCCTCCATTATTTGATTTTAACCCTACTCTATCTCATTTAATCTCTCCAATTTAAATTTTGTCATACGTATTCGGTGGTTGAAGCAAAAATTGAGTATTTCAAGAATTACTCTTAGATTTTGAATATTTATTTTTGCATAATATCATTTTTTGGTAAAACAATTGATCGAGATTTAGTATTTGTATATTACAAGATAAATAATTGTAGTGCCTTATAAGTAAGAATTATCTAATATTAATACTAAGGAACATTATTTTACTTTTACAAAATAACAATAGATCAAGAATTAATATTATAAATCCTCCGTCAAAATGATATCCTCACTTGGAATCTTTTCACTTTAAGTATATTGGGACCACGACTTATTATATTGGAATAAAGTACATTGAGATCATTTTTTTAATTGGGACCGTTGTAATGAGAAAACTATGGAAAAATAATGAGGATAAGTGAGGAATTAAAATAGAAAGTGGGAAGATCGTTTTGAAATGAAATGAGTATATTACAAGTTTAATATTGTCGTGCCTTATTATAATCAGTAACTAGTGTGTGGCTCAAGCGATGTTCCAAATTGCTAGTTTAATTATATCCCTACAACATTTTTATTGTAACAAACCATCGATCCGATATTTTATTGTAATCCTTTGACATGTTTTTTTATATTCCGCTGCTTTATTTTAAAGATATATACATTTTTTATAACAAAACGATGTTTATTGATATCGGGAGTAAAGAATAAAGGTAGAATACAAAACTATAATAAGGTTAAAATTGTCTAACTATTTAATGTTTTCGAAAATACATCAATAAGATGTCTTTAGAAAGAGCATTAAAAATGAATTTCATTGGTGTCTTAATAATAATTTTTGATTTGTAATTTAAGAAACATTATCAAATGATATATTATTCAATTCTTAAAAAAAACCTCTCTCTTCATTAATGATTCTGATTAGGACATTATTATGTCTAGTAACAAAGTCTCTTTATTAGTATCATAATATAATTGTTTAGTAACACAATAAATTTTGAGCGCCAAAAAAGAAAGGAGTGAAAAAAGTCCGCCAAAATTAGCGTTAGCCTGAAATTTCTTCCCTCCCATTTTTCCCTGTTTTTTTAGGCTTGGATGATGTGTTAGCTTTGTATTGAAAGTTTATATTGGCCCCACATAAACTTAGTTTATGGGTATCATCTCAGGAAAATTCACTTCTTGACATGGTATTAAAAGCATTGCCAACAATGAGCAAAAAAAATGCTCATGAACAAAACTCTGGGTGAAACTGAAATAAAAATGACTTACACCATCGAGGAAAAACAAAAATGCTCATGAGTAAAATGAAAAATGTTCATCCTATGAGCATTTTTGAAGATGAATAGTAGTTATGTGGGGCCCACAAGACAAGTAAAAAAATAAGAAAAAATAATGTAGTAGAGATAAATGTAGGTGGGTATTAGTAAAAGTAAGAGAGAATGATAGGGAAGAGAGAGAATGGTGAAGGAATATATATATATATATATATATATATATATATATATATATATATATAATGCAACCAATAACGCCACCTTACAAAAGATGTTTGGGTAACATTAATCGTCACACGCTTAAAATCGTGGCTTCTTTCCCGGTGGCGAAAATGGCAACAAGTAACCAATGCTACCAAAAAACGGGTAAGTCTCGTACCTAAAAAATTTTCCCCTACCTTTACGGCTTGAATCTTGCCAATGGCATTCGTCAAGCAAATGTAACAATCACCAACACTCAAGTCTGGTGTACATTGTGCCAAAGCATACACAGTTGATAACGCAGTAAAACTCACTGATGTAGTTGCGTACTTTCTTCCTGTCTGATCCTTTGCTACATGTGATGCCAATTTATGGAACGTGTTCCCTAGCAATTTCGCTAAATCATCTCTGTTTACTGATACAGCAACATTATTTTGATCGTCGTATTTTGGTTTTAAGGCCAACACTCCATGAAATGTCTCATTGGAGTACTTAATCATGCATTTGTCGTAATATATTACTCCGCATTTGCTTTGACCGCATATTGATTTTCTTGCAACTGCCGCGGACACACACGTGTGGCACGAATTGTTATCCGCGGCAGAGAAAATTGGCGTAGATGGTATTGTTGATGGTGTGGTCGTAGACAGAGGTGCTATAAAATCCGGTTGGGTTCATGGTGGCGTTGGAGGAGAGATAGTGAAGGAGGGTGTTAAGGGTAGAGTTGTATGTGTTTCTATGAGGAAACTTGATTGGATGTTGTGAACATATATTGGTTATGTAGTGTATCTGATCATCAACATCAGATTTTGTAATGGGAATAAAAATGTATTAAGGAGACAAAATAAGAGAAATATTGATGGACGATTATTTGTTCCATTATACAATATCTTTTGAATTGAAAAGACGATTAAAATGGGAAGTATAAATTAAGTAGTTAAGTTGGGAGGAGAATGTGGGCATGGGCCAATGTATACTAATTTTTTGCCAGGTATAGTATTCAGCCTTTCTAGTTACGTTGGAATGTGGTGTTTTGGTCTTCCTTTGTTAGAGCACTACTCCGTACAAGGAACATGATTAATGATTAATCCGTCAAATGTATAATGCTAATCTTTCTAGAAAGACATTTTATTTTCAATGGAGAAATGCACAAGATTCAATCCATTAATGATGATTGATATATGATTGATATCTGCTAAAAAAAAATTGTTGATTTTTTCATATACTATAGAAAAATGTAATTCTACATAAATCTTTAATTAACAAAAAATTAAAAAATAATTGGATTAAAATTACCGATTATTCATAGAGGCCTTTAATGGGGTAGCGAAAACGGCGAGTTTTGTAGGATTATAATAGATGCACTTAGCGGAATTTCAAGAAACAATTTCTTAGCATCTAAACAGGATCTCATGCATAAAATAATACGAATCACATAAAGAAGTTAGATATACCTTTGATGCGTGTACTCCTCGTTAAACCTAGATTGCCCTCCTTCGGAGATCCAGAATCTCAATTGTGATTCCTCTACTCGGTCCACAAAACCCGAGATGAATCCCACGTATGCTAGTACGGAAGAAGGAGGAAGATACTTTTCACTCTTCTCACTTTTAGGGAAGCAGTTTTATAAGAAATATTTTAAGTTGTTTTTCACTCTGTATATCTATGTATCTCATACACAGTAATAACCCCAATATATAGAGAATATTAGGTTACTAGAGCAGAAAACCTAACTGATTAATGACTCCTCATAAAACCGCCCACTTAACCTTTGTTGGGCTTAGTGTACTTTTCATCTCGTGCTTTTATGTGTGACCTTATAGGATCCGATTTAAATTAGCAGCAAGCCCACTAAATAATAGGCTTGCAAATCGTAGTTGGTTTCTAGCAAAACATTACGATTCCTAAAATAACCGAATTAATGATCTCCTTAATTAATCCTATATTATATTTAGTAATTTCTATACTTGATCGAGGACACTCCTTCAATCTCCCACTTGTCCGAGAACAAGTGGAGCAATCTTGAATTCTCTTAAGTCTCTTAATGTCCAATTTGATAATATGATGACATCTTATGTCATCCATATTAAGATTCAAATTATTTCTTGAAATCTGAGTTAAGAACTATAGAAACAAGTGATTAAACCTTTTAATCCACTTGAGCACGGCCATGTATTTTCAGTTCTAACTCTTCAAGAGGCCAAGACACCAATCCTATTTAAAATAGGAGGACTTATCCACTCTTGTCCAACCAATACTCCCACTAAATTTTCAGCATTCCTGATTGTTGCCTTTATTACCTCCTTTTACGGCACGACGTTTGACATCATCAAGGATATACTAATTATTTCGTGGAAGATTGTTGTTCTCATGTCTGAGGAATCCACTAAATATAAGTTTGAAATCTTATTTCAATTTTAGGTCTGTTCCATACACATCACAATGCATATCTATGTAATCGACTAGACATCTCTATGTCCCTATAGCTCATGAAACTGAGCTATCAATCGATCCACATACTAGTCTTTTGATTGAGCCATTTATGTCCATTAATGTCTCAGACTAGGAACACTAGTAAGTTGTAATTTTATGTTCTCCTAATAGGGTTTCATTTGTCAAATCACGCATTTGACAACCCATAAAAAATTACAATTACTTTGAACATTTTATTTAATTCTAAACCATAATTAAATAAGAATAATTTATTGATAAACATAAATATTACATGATTCAATGTCTTTATAATTATGAAAATCAATTACATAATCTAAAGCCATTCACTAACATGCTTGATTCCTATAGCTCTAGCGTGACTTTCATGCTTTGGCTGTGGTAGGGGTTTAGTCAATGGATCAGCAATATTCTCATCCGTATGAACTTTGCAAACTCTGACATCTTTCCTAGCAACAATTTCTCGGATTAAATGAAACTTCCTTTCCACATGCTTAGATTTGTGATGTGATCTTGGTTCTTTTGCCTGAGCAATTGCACCATTATTATCACAATACAAATCAATTCCATTCACAATGGTAAGGACAACTCCCAACTCAATGAGAAATTTCTTAATCCAAACGGCTTCTTTGACCGCTTCAACTGCTGCCAAATATTCAGCTTCTGTTGTAGAATCTGCTACAGTGCTCTGCTTTGAACTTTTCCAGCTGACTGCACCTCCATTTAGACAAAAGATGAAACCAGATTGTGATCGAAAATCATCTTTATCGGTTTGGAAACTTGCATCTGTGTAACCTTTAACAACTAAGTCACTCTCACCTCCATATACTAAGAAACTATCCTTAGTCCTTCTTAAGTACTTAAGGATGTTCTTAGCTGCACTCCAGTGCGCATCGCCCGGATTTGATTGGAATCTGCTACATACGCTCAAGGCATATGAGACATCTGGCCTTGTACAAATCATAGCATACATAATTGATCCTATAGCAGATGCATAAGGAACATTCTTCATTCGCTTAGTCTCATCAGTCGTCTTTGGACACTGAGTCTTGTTTAGCGATATGCCATGTTGCATGGGAATGAATCCTCTTTTAGAGTTTTCCATATTGAACTTTGCAAGAACCTTATCTATATAAGTTTCTTGACTTAGTCCAATCATCCTTCGAGACTTGTCTCTATGGATTTTGATTCCCAGAATGTATTCGGCCTCTCCTAGGTCTTTCATAGAGAAACAACTTTTCAACCACTCCTTGACAGATTCAAGCATTGATATGTTATTTCCTATAAGAAGTATGTCATCCACATACAACACCAAGAATACTATGTTGCTCCCACTTTCTTTCTTGTAAACACAAGATTCTTCTTCGCTTCTGAGAAAATCAAACTTTTTGATTGCCTCATCAAATCGAAGATTCCAACTCCTAGATGCTTGCTTAAGTCCATAAATGGACTTCTTAAGCTTGCATACCTTCGTAGGGTTTTCTGGATCTACAAAACCTTCTGGTTGTGTCATGTACACATCCTCCTCCAAGAAACCATTCAAGAAGGCGGTTTTCACATCCATTTGCCAAATTTCATAGTCATAAAATGCAGCAATCGCTAGAAGTATCCGAATGGATTTAAGCATCGCTACCGGTGAAAAGGTTTCATCATAGTCAATACCATGGATTTTCTTGAAACCTTTAGCAACCAATCGTGCTTTGAAAACGGTTACATTTCCGTCCTTGTCGGTTTTCAATTTGAAAACCCATTTGCATCCAATAGGTGTTACCCCATTTGGCAAATCAACCAAATTCCATACTTGGTTCTCTGACATGGATTCCATTTCGGATTTCATGGCTCCCAGCCATTTTTCGGAGTCTGGACTTGTCAAGGCTTGTTTATAACAAGTAGGTTCTTCTCGGTCCAAAATCATAATTTCAGAGTTTTCTGTTAACAGAAGCTCAACAAACCTCTTGTGTTGTTTTGTTGGTCTACTAGATCTACGTACGGGCTGAGCAACAGGAGAAATGTTCTTCTCAACTATTTGAGAATTTTCGCACGAATTTGATTCGAGTGGGACGATAGGAGGTTCTTGCGTTGAATACAATTCCTCCATCACATTGTTAGTAGTGAGGAGAGGATCGCGCGTTTCAGGCACTAGCTCATTTACTAATGGCCTAATCGGTAAGAAATAGCCCTGTGATTGCGTCTCTGACGTGGTTTTATCCACATCCATTTGTTGCTCTTCTCGAATTTCTTCGAGATAGATACTACTCCTACTTGTCTTTTTGGAAATGAAATCCTTTTCCAGAAAGACACCATCTCGAGCAACAAACACTTTGTTCGCATTTCGGTTGTAAAAGGAGTAGCCCTTTGTTTCTTTAGGATAACCTATGAAGAAACATTTGTCAGATTTGGGAGATAGCTTATCTGAGAGTAAACATTTTAGATAAGCTTCACAACCCCAAATTCGTAGAAAAGATAATTTTGGAACTTTTCCTGTCCATAACTCTTATGGTGTCTTTTCTACCACCTTTGACGGAGTCCTGTTTAGTGTGAAAGCAGCGGTTTCGAGGGCATGTCCCCAAAAGGATATTGGAAGATCTGCAAGACTCATCATTGATCGAACCATATCAAGTAAGGTACGATTCCTCCTTTCGGATACACCATTTATCTGAGGTGTTCCTGGTGGAGTTAGTTGGGAAAGTATTCCACAACCCTTTAGATGATCATCAAATTCTTGGCTTAAATATTCTCCACCACGATCTGATCGTAGTGATTTTATTGTTTTGCCAAGTTGATTCTGTACTTCATTCTGAAATTGTTTGAACTTTTCAAATGATTCAGACTTATGCTTCATTAAGTAAATATATCCATATCTACTTAAATCATCAGTAAAAGTTATGAAGTAACTAAACCCTCCCCTGGCCATAGTGCTCATTGGTCCACAGACATCTGTATGTATGAGTCCCAAAAGATCACTTGCTCTTTCACCTTTTCCTGTAAAAGGTGACTTAGTCATTTTACCCATCAAACACCCTTCACATATATCGTATGATTCATAATCAAACGATGTCAGAATGCCATCCTTTTGCAATTTCTGAATACGTTTTGGGTTGATGTGTCCTAAACGACAGTGCCATAAGTAATTAGGGTTCGAATCGCTTGATTTGTTTTTCTTGCAGTCTATGTTATAGATTTGTTTGTCAAAATCTAATATATACAAACCATTTATTAATTTAGCACTAGCATAAAACATCTCTTTAAAATAAACTGAACAACTATTGTTCTTTATTTCAAAGCTAAAACCTTCGGTGTCTAACACGGAAACTGAAATGATGTTTTTAGTAATAGAAAGAACAAAATAACAATTATTTAATTCTAAAACTAATCCAGAAGGTAAAGGTAGACTATATGTTCTAACTGCTAAAGCAACAACTCTTGCTCCATTTCCAACGCGCAGGTCTACCTCTCCTTTAGCCAGCTTTCTACTTCTTTTTAGGCCCTGCACATCAGAAACAATGTGAGTACCACAACCGGTATCAAATACCCAAGAAGTAGAAGTTGTTAAATTAACTTCTATAACAAAGATACCTGAAGAGCCTGTCTTCTTATCTTCCAGATACTTTGGGAAGTTTCTCTTCCAATGGCCTATTCCATCACAATAGAAACACTTGGCATCCGCTTTTGGATCGACCTTGGGCTTAGACGTCTTAGTTTGAGCAACTTGTTTGCCCTTTCCCTTGACATTCTTATTTCCCTTCCCATTCCTCTTGAAACCCTTACCCTTTTGTACCATAAGAACTTCTTTCTTTGGTTTTGGAATGTCCATCTCAGCAGTGACAAGCATTCCGTGCAGTTCTTCTAAGGTTTGCACTTTATTGTGCATGTTAAAGTTTTGCCTGAATTGCTGAAATCCATCATGCAACGACATCATGTTATGTCAGTGGCCATTTCAGTGGTATAGATCATTCCCAGTTTAGACATTTTCTGGAACAATTCCATCATCTTGAAGACATGTTCTCCCACTGGTTCATCGATCTTTTTTACACATTGGAGTAACTCTCTATGAGTCTTGTATCTCTCTATCCTTGCTTGCTTCTGAAACATCTTTTTCAGTTGCTGGATAATGCTATGAGCATCCATACCATCAAACTTCTTTTGAAGGTTTGGTTCCATGGAAGCTAGCATGAGACATGTGACAAACACTGATTTTTCTTTAACAACCTTTTGACTGGCCTTTTCAGCATCTGATGCTGTGGCTGTCAGAACTGGGATAGGGGTGTCAAGGACATCCTCTCTTCCTTCGGCCCTAAGAACAATTCTTAGGTTCCTTTCCCAATCAAGGAAGTTTGTGTTGTTCAATTTATCCTTCTCAAGGTATAAACGTAAGTTAGGACTGTTGTTGTTGTTGTTACTAGTCATGATATCTACAATAGAAATATAGCAAAATTTAATTATATGTTCATCATAGTAGCATACAATATTTGAACAATTCAAAGCTACTTATCACATTTAAAATTGTCCCGTATAATTAATGTGAATTCCAAGATCCTTTAAAACAATAAATTTTAGCGGACTTTGGCCCTGTGTGTAAAATTTAATGTTTTATTGGTAAGTAAACAACCTTTACTAATTATATCTCATATAATTCTTGGTCGATAGATAACAACTTTTGTTTCCATCTCTATGTTTCAAGACCCAAAACTTTGTCTTTTGATAATCTTGTTGAGCAAAACCAGACAGTGACATGTAAATTTAAAAAATATTACCCTATATTCCCGAGATTATATGCAACACCCCGCTTTGACGGAACCTATTACTTATGATCAAAGGCTTTATAGGTGTCTTGTTTGGAAAAACATAACTCAATATTTCTTTTAGGGACTTAATTTACTATGTTGGTTTATTTATTAGAGAACTTAAGCCATAAACAATAGCAACATACGTAAATTTAAATAGGCATAATAAAATGCAATGAAATTGTGATACTAGTCACCGACAATAATAACAATAATATCATATATTTAAATTTAAGTATGAGATAGAATCAAATCATATTTTAATCTTAAAAGATAAATCATATTTATCCTCAAAGATTATCCTAACAAAATTAGGAGATTCTATCCTAATTACTAGCCAATCACAAATTTTTAAATCAATTACCTTATAAATAAAGGATAATCACATTAGCAAGTCAATCTTTATTCTTTTGGAATCTTGCTCAATAATCCTTAAAATTTCATAAGGAATTAACTTTGATAAAATCAGATTTTTATCTAAAATTAAAATAAAACAATTTTTTTTTTTTTTTTTTTTTTTTGAAAATTTGGGAATACCATGACTCAGCTTACTGCTAGTCACTTCCCAACCACCGTAGCAGCCAGGCTGAAGCCCGACCACCACAGCAACCTGCTGCAGCAGCCAGGACTCAGCCCAGCCACCGCGGTGGCCAGCTAGCGCAGCCAGGCCTTAACCCCAGCCATGCAGCCAGCAAGGCAGCAGCTAGACGTGCAACGATTGCACCGTCCAGCCACCACCCTCGGCAAAACTCCTGAGCTGCTCTTCCGTGACTGAGCACTCTGACCAGCCACACACAGCTCCTGCCGCAGCCACCTCCCGCCACAGCCAGGCAGCTGCCCAGCCACAGCAGCAGGCTGCCACCACGGCCAGGCAGTCGCCCAGCCACAGCAGCACTGCACAGCCACCTGCCGCCACAGCCAGGCAGCTGCCCAGCCACAGCAGCAGGCTGCCACCACGGCTAGGCAGTCGCCCAGCCACAGCAGCACTGCACAGCCACCTGCCTACCCTTTTCTGCCCCTAAGCCCACCGGAGCAGCCACCGTGGCCCACCGTCAGGTGGTTCTGCCACCCAGCCGTGGTTGCTCCCACTCAATTTCTAATTTTTTTTTTTTTTTTTTTTGAGTGAATTTAATTCTACAACTTTTATAAAATTAAATTAATTATCCATGTTAATTAAACATAAACATTTTATGAATAATTCATAAATTAAACTAAAATCTCCATTTTAATTAATTTAGGGCTTTTCATAAAATTCAATTTCTAATTCATATAAAACTATTTTCCATGAATTAATTCATCACACTAAACACTTTGAAGTATGAGAAAATAAATTGAATCATATGAAATTAATACATTAATTTTCGAAATTAGGGTTCATAACCCAATAAAAAACAGAAAATTAATTAGGGCAATTAGGGCTTAAAACAAAACGGCTAGGGTTAGAGGTTAATTGAGCAACTAAATTCATAATTTAGTCAATTCCAATCAATAAAAAAAAAGTAAGATATTTCGATTCAAACTCTTATTAACAATAATTAATCAAACAATTGATCAAGTTGCAAGATTAACAATAGAACACTATCAATTAAAGAAATCAATAATCAAAATAACAATCAAGATTCATTATATAAACATGGATTCTCAAACCCTAGAAATTATACTCAAACATGAGATAAAAAATTAAAATTATATCTAATAAAGCATGCATAATTAAAGTAAAGAAATAAAATTACCTCAAAATTAAAGTAACAAACTCAAGAACAAAACCATGGAGGAATCATGGAATTGTCCATGAGAAACTAAGGCTAGAGAGAAAACTAAAAAGAATGTAAAATAATAAGAGATATAAAAAGTATAAGGGAAAAATAAAATCCCTTGATTATTTATATTATTCCTAAAACTAATTTAAAAATAATAGAAGAAAATAAATAAGAAAATACAAATTACACAATATAGAAGATGACGTGGCAAGAATAAGATCAACAGAATCGAGGGACGAGACAATGGAACGATGCTCCTTGCATACATGCTGCTGTTCACTCGCTGAAATCTGCGGTCGCAGGCATAGCTGTGGGCTGGCAGTAGTGCTGGGAGCTTCGTGTGGGCGCAGGACAGACCCGCAGCAAATCATGCGGGTGGCTGACTGCATTGCTTGGATTAAAATGGCCATAACTTATGTTTTAGGAAGCTTCTTGGGTCGTGTAACCTATCATTGAAAAGCTCTTCAAGTCTAGTTTCTAACGCAATTTGAATCGCTTCAATCCGATCTGTAGAACTCAAGCTATGATCAAAATAGTGTGCAAAGGTTAGTTTTGACACTTTGTAAACCATCGTTTTTCTTCGTTTTAAACTCAAATTCATTTCCGAAAGATGCATAGTGACCCTTGTGAATGCTATTTTCATTCGTCATGCACATAATAATCAAAATCAACATCCACAAACATGGGATCTCCAATTAATAAACTCAATTCATCGACTTCCATCCAAATATCATCTGAATTAACTCCAAACACTATGAAAGCATTCAAATGACTATGAAATCGCCTGAAACATTAAGAAAAACACAAACGGGGCGTAATAGAGCACAAAACAAACAACTTATACATTTGCGACCTAAAAAGCGACAAAAAAACCTAAAAAACAACTATAAAACTAGCATAAACGTGCCTATAAATCCTATATAAATGTGATTCATCAGTAACTTGTTAAGGGAATGTAGTGAAAGCATAGACAATATAACTAAGAAATACCTTCTTCAACTTTTCATTCTGCATTCAAGTTACTTTTTCAGATAGGTAAAGCTCAAAGGAAAGCAGTGTACACAAACTTCCCCAAACCCTACACTCCTGCAAATATGCAATATTTCGAGCTCAAAGCAAGGCTTCCACTAAGTTTGAACATTTGATTTCCTCAAGCTTCGACTGCAGCCTGCAAGAGTGGTAGTAGACTAATACATGATTTTTTTTTTCTTCTTTTTTATTTTTGGTAAATCACACATAAACTTCATGTATTACAAGTTGTAACCTCTAAATTTATTGGATTAATGTACAATACATATATTAGAATCTTAAACAAGACACTTTTGTGCAATTTAGCTATACTACTTAAAGTGATAGAGAATATTATTGAGATATTCTCCTCATAGGTTTAGGATATATTTAATGTAAATATTATCATATCTTGATAGGTTTCCTAACACAGTTAGGACTGTCGTACATATTGTAACCCCTATAAATATTGATCAATGGAATACTCTCCAATTACAGAGTTTCACAATCTAACATGGTATCAAAGCCTAGATTTTTTTAGGGTTCCACAATTTTCCTAAAAAGATCCGATCTTTTCCTCTCTTCCGCTTAGCAATTCTTATTTTCTTTTCAAAAACAAACACACACCAATTCAAGACATTCCATATCGTGACTGTAATATTACACTTCTCACTAAGTATTTGAATATGACAGTTATGACATAGTTGAAGCAAATATGCCTAAAATTTAAGATTATTCAACTCAATGTTGGTTTCCAAGCAGAAGCAGGAATTAATCTCATACACATTAGTAAAAGGTTGTTTTAAGGCAAATGTGCTCCCGATTAGATGAATGAAAAATCATCGCGTGGTCTAATACCAATACTCCCACCACTCACAAAAATCAGTTATTATCCCTCTGAAAGAAAAATTACAGACATTGGTCCATGACCATACGATAATTACTCCTGATAAAAGCCTGCTGGCAGGAGCAGAGCTCCTTAAACAACATCAGTACATTAGTTCAGAATCTTCAGATGTTCTTATATTCAAATTAAATCTTGCTACTGCAGTGGAATGGGCGGATTATAAATTCTATTTTTGGTTTTAGCGTAATCACTGTAATTTGATCAATTCACTAGTATTTCAGAACTCGAAAGATTTACCACCTATACTAATTTTAACACATGATTTAAATCCATAAGGAGCATAAACAAGAAGATCCCATTGCATGCTCTAGCATTATTGTCCGATTTTATCTCTTACTTTCTTCTTACATTGACTATATACCTTTTCTCCTTCTGTTTCGAAATAATCCTAGATT
Source organism: Chenopodium quinoa (assembly GCF_001683475.1). Lineage (NCBI taxonomy): Eukaryota > Viridiplantae > Streptophyta > Magnoliopsida > Caryophyllales > Amaranthaceae > Chenopodium > Chenopodium quinoa. The sequence continues at coordinate 356,687 of NW_018742241.1, forward strand.
AAAATTGTCTGTAAAGTTTCATAAATAATGCAAAACAATAACGAAATGTAAAAATTCCCAAGCAGATAAATTAATACACTCTAGTTCCTAAATCATACATAACATTTTCATCTCTACTAAAGGATCAGACAATCTAATTTTACATCATTTATTTAACATAAGTCAACACTTCAAACAAACTTAGTCATTATTTATAAGTCCTAAATGCTCAAAATTGAGTTGCATCCTTGCAAACTTTTCCTAAAGATTTATCCGAGATTCCTCATATTTTCCTAAGCACATTCGATTTATAAATAGTGTTCGCTTGACTTGTTTGATCTTCTTTAACCATCTTTAATAAGAGTATATTTTGTTCCTGAAGAGACATCTAAATCTGATACAGTGCAAAAGGAAAAAGCAGCTGCAACTTTTATGGACCAAGGAATGACAAAAGGGATCCTCAATTGGAATTGTCTCTAAGCATATGCCATAACATTTCCCTATGAAATGTAGAACAAGGTGGCATATTATACAGCATAAACTAGCTACTCGATTTTTTTTTTTTTTTTTTTTTTTTTTGGTGGCAAATCGATCTTTTGAAAAGAGAACAAGACATCAAAAGTGTGTGTATGTGGGGTGGTGTAGGGATTAAAGAATCACATTCTTAATCTCATTTTCACTACTGCTTTTGATTGTCAAATTATACGAAGTTAGTGGCCATACCACATACACTTATTACATAATAAATTGTCCGTACATTGTTTAAGATTTTCTTGTACATAATATATGCAATATATATTTGTTATTTTGAATTCAGGCCTGTAGGAAGGGAGTCTACTAACTATGAATCAACGGTGGGGGACTACTGCCACTACTAAAAGAACATTGAGTCTCACAATAAAGCCTAGATGTACTAAAGGAAAAATATGAAGTTGAGGGAGAAAGAACATCCTCGGTATATTTTCAACATATGCTACTCATTTTAGCACATTCCCAGTCAAGGGAACAAGTAGAGTTGCTTAAATAGCGCGATCTCTTTTGATTTCCAAGATAGAGCAAGATCAAAGATAAAAAAAAAAAAAGTTTTCTCGGTGAATTGCAGAGCGATTCTCCTTTGGCATGCGGACAATACATATGCATAATTACTGCCATGCCAAAGGAGACTTGCCCTGTCATTCACCATCATTGTTGCGGGTGTTGTCCAGGTTCAGGGAGGTCAAGATGTAGATGCCTTACCCCAACTTGTCGACAGTACAAGAGAGGGAAGATAGTTGCACACTGATTCTGATTATGCTAGATTGCTAGTTACTCTGCATACTTTTTTTTTCTTTTGACTTTGGCAGGCTAATTGGAATTGAAAGCTTTATAGTGTGGATTTGCTAACAATGTTGCCAAGACTACTTAGCTTCACAACTTACTCTTTCAGAGTTTCAGTAGCATTGTGCAGTTCTCCGAGCCACCATAGTCTAATGCAATAGTTTGTGACATAATGTTGTATATTCCTCTTTTCAATCCTGGTACTCTACATCAGATCAGCTCAATAAACTTGTTGAAACAGATAATCACCTTGTTCGAGAAATGAAAATAGTTGTCCAAATTTGTGTTTGAACAATAGGCAGTTACTGTAATCTTCTTTGTTTATAGATTTTTTTTTACTCCAGTCTTAGCATTCTTAATTTGTAGCTTGCTTTGTTTTTATTTTAATTGTAAATTACATAACCTGTCAATGTTAAGTATCAATTTAATCATTCTTCCTTTTATGACCCTTTCATATTACACTATTGATCACAATTGTTTATCAAACCAACATTTTCAAGAAGCAATTCTATAAAACATGCTAGATTATATTCCTTTTATGCATGAGGGAGCGCCCCAGTTTTTCGTACTGACAAACCACATGACATTTTTGTAAATAAACCAACAACTTTATTCAATTGTGGAGCCCACAATAAGGAAAAATTTGTTGATGTATTCACGAAAATGCCCCATGAGAAACAAATTTCGTTTCTTAGTATGAGAAACAGGGAATTTCGCATTATATTATCTAAGAGACCAACTAAAAAACTGTCACTTCTTGTAAGGAAATTTGATTCTGATAAATCACGTCAGTTCATTCTCAGGCAATGATATAATGGCCAAAGTTTTTATATTATCAAAGTTTTTATTTCAGCAAGTTATGCGTAATTCGAATGTTAATGTCAGTTTTTCTAAGATAAGAACTTGGAATGCAATTTCTTGAGGACAGTTATTTATTTACTCAATATATTCTTTATTTATGTCATTGGTATATACGGAGTACAAAGTATATGATAATTTAATAATAAATCAATATATTCTTTATTTATGTCATTGGTATATACGGAGTACAAAGTATATGATAATTTAATAATAAATCGGAACCAGCTTGACTTGTTTGATCATTTCACCATCAATAAATGATAAAAGTGCAGACGAAAAAAAGAGGCAATTGTACTGTCAACTACTAAAAAAACAGGAAATGAGAATGAGCTCCTTAATTGGAATTGTTTCCTAGCATATGCTATGCCTTTATTATACATACTATATTTCAACAAGGCAGCATATTATTCAGCATAAACTAGCTTTCTGAATGTTGTGGCAACTTTGGCTAGTCGAGCATATAAAAAGGAATATGACAGCAGAATATGATGTACATCTAGCCCTGAATCCAGGTTAGGGACCAACACTACTAAGTAAGGAGCATTAAGTCTAACCATAGAGTCTAGACGAACAAAAGAAAGTCAGAAAAGGAACATTAACAGCATTTTTTTTCAGCATATGCTCCTCATTTTGGCACAATCTCATCAAAGGGAACATTTTGAGTACCTTAATAGCAAGAGCAACATTGGAAAATGTGAGCTTGGTGAATTACAGTGCGATTCTCCTTTGGCATGCTTACAATGCCCATGCATAATTGCTGTCATGCCAAAGGAGACTTGCCCTGCCATCACCACTACAATTATTTGTTTGCAGTCATAATAACAATTTTAACAACAAATAAAGTATTATTCCAACCACCGGGGTTATAAGGATCCAAGAAGGTCTGTACAACTTAACCCTTATAAATGTGTATTCATAATTGGGGATTTGGTGGTATTATTACGAAGGTTAAGTATAAGGAACAGACCCAATCAGCATGTTTGAATAGTTTCTCACTAAGATCCTTTTCATTGAATTTTTTTATATAAATATTTTCCATCCCATTAACATTTTCCTTGAACAATGATACATTTTCCTTGACCCAGTCAGTTTGGACTAATTTTCTCTTAACATTCAAGTATTTTTCTGCTTCTATGGGAAGCCTGGAACTGATTCAGCAATCTTGCCAAGGGAATGTTGTGAAGGAAAGACTAGATATCAATGATACAACTTTTTTTATTATGCATTCATGTTAGTCTGTTACTTCTTTGGATGGAGCTTAAAGGAAAGTAGTGTACGAAAACTTCACCAAGCAGTGTACAAAACCTTTCTCCTATTTTTGAGGCCCCATCACTGAGGCCCTGTTCCGTGTCCAACCTATAGGACCGGTTTAGGATCGGGACTGGGAGAATGTCTTTAGGAAGTTTAGGTATGTACCTAAGTGTTTTAATGTTATAGGGGTCTCTTAAATCATCTCCAATGGCGAGATTTAAGGGAGTTTTATTAGGAGAGAGTATTTTTTGCAAAGGATACCAATAAGTTGGTATCTAAACTTAGCAACTCCAAAAGAAAGTTGCTAAGTTTACATACCGAACTTTGAGTCTCATTTGATAAAAAGTGTGGGCTTCTTATTAATATTATAATATATTTTATAATTCATTTAAATTTTACTTTTATTTTATTTTATTTTATTTTGAAAAACTTTCAATATGGATTTGGTGGACCACAAATTAAAAGTGACATTGATATATTTTAGTGAGTCTCACCATTAGGAAATTAGACTTCACATGAGTTGTTAAATTGAGAAATGGGTTGGGTATCACCATTAGAGGTAAAAAATAACTCATTTTGTATTTCAATACTCAAAATTGAGTATCACCAATAAAGATGGTCTTATACATTGTAGGCAATAGATGTGCGTAGAAACCTCTATATATGTATGTTCCTTTAGAGGTGGGAACCATCTAAATAGTTGTAGTCTAGAACTCTGATCACTATTTGAGGAGGTCAAGAACTCTCTAGAATTAGGGACCAGAAGGTTGGATGCCTATAAATATGTCATCTAATTCATTTATACATTTTAGCCAGCACCTTCAACTTTTGTATTCTCTTTTAAAAGTAATTTAAGCGTTATTTGAAATCACTTGTGAGCATTTTTCTCTTAATTAGTGCTAGCCTTAGAAACTTTAGACGAAAAAAAATATTAAATTAATCTACATCCATTTAACATTATTTACAACTTTGAGCCTTTTACATCGTAAAAAAAGAAAGATAATTAATAAAATCAATGGAAATTTGTCAAGACCACCGCATCGCCACCAATACTCACCCCACCATGGCCAACACCCCCACCACCAGCCACACTGCGGTCACCACCACCGGGCCACCTTTTCACCATTTGAACCTTTGTGAAACCATTGTAACCACCCAAAATTCCACCCAAGCCACCAACGATTACCCACCACCGTTGTACCTTACCCTAACCACCCAAAAATCCACCCAAGCCTACCAAATCATCCCAAACTAATAAAAACCACTCCACCTCCTTCAAATAACCCATCCAACCCACCGACAACCACCCTAAAAAACCTAGAAACTCACCCAAACCATCGATTGCCAAACACCCGACCACTGGCCACAACACCACCAACTCTCCCACCACCGGTCACAACTCACAACACCACCAACTCTCATCGAGTTATTGAAAACTAATTTAGGATCAAAGATCTTTGCTAATATAATCGGTGATTGAAGAACAAAAAGAAGTTGAGAGAATGAGATCCGACAATAGAGAATTTTTTTTTTTAATTGATTTTCAGAACAAATTACAAAGTATACATGACTCTATATTTACAGTTAGTTAAGGGACCTGTGCAACCTCTCAAACTTGGGCCCTAACCCAAAGTTGAGTTTGAAAAAAAAAAAATTACTACTGTACAATATAAAAACTATGAGTAGTAATTTGTAGAATTATATATATATATATATAGGGTCGGGATCCGGTGAGAACCACCCCTTATGCGAGACCAATCTATTATGTGAGGACAAATACGAGCCATTAGATTGTCTTAATCCAACAGCTGAAATTGTGGCATTCATAATGGCAATAATGTAATTATCAAAAAAACACAAATTAGCCACCAAACAAACAACACAAATTAGCCACGAAATTTTCTCACCGATTCCATGGCGATATGCATGGCGATTCCAAACAATTTCAGCCATTAGTTCTTCAATTTCTCAGCGAAATTCCTCTTTTCTTTCGCGAGTATCAATTATCAATTTCCATAAGGTATGTAATTCTTTTAGTTTTGAATATCATTTTCGATAAAATTTTGGAAATTTTTCGTTAAAATTTTCGATTATACTCATTAAAATTCAATGAGAAATTTTCGATTTGAGTATTTGAGAACAAATAAAGTGCTTTAAATCTTAGTATATGAAAATTGCAATGTTAATTGTATGATACAAAAATCAATTTCGAACAAGGTGTTTGTAATTATCAATGCATACAAGGTGTTTGATAAAATGCTTGTGAGAAAATGATAATTGATTTGCATGTTTATTGCTTGATAGTTTTTTGATTTTTGATTATATTTACTTCATTTCTGCAATTTCGAATTGAATCAGTAATTTAGGTTTAATTAATTTTTTAGACCTTAATTTTAAAATGAGCAATAGTAAATGAGCAATGAGTTATTAGCTCATTTGACATATGAGCAGTAAATTATTTGATCATTTTAAATTATTTTTCACAGCAATTGGAAAAAGTTTTTCTTAGACAAGGACATTGAAACTAAATATATTGCAAATTTAGTCAAGGAATTAGAAGCATTGGCTCGAAAAGCTTGATCATGGCTTCTGGGAAATAATAAGTTAGAGTTCTGGGAAATAATAAAACATTCTGCATTTAGATTCATGTTTTTATTATGAGATGATACATTCTTGCCATTTTTCCTTCTCTTATAATCAAAATGAGAAAATAAATAGCTCATTTGGAGGTTGCTAGAGGTTGGGGGTTTATGAAAGTGAACTTAGAATGTGATGCTCTTTCAGCTGTCACATTATATTTATATTGGAGCTGCTCCTAGTTCTTGGTCTGGTTGCATGTGCACAAGCCCCACCCCCTTATTGGACTGTTTACTGCATACCAACCACACTCCCTTCTTCAACTTCCTTGCCCAAATCTATCCCCCTGCCCCTTCGTCTTATATAAAATCATTTTCAGGTTTATTTATTGAGAGTCTGTGTGAAAGTGATTTTATGGAGATGCATATTCACATGTTATTATTTTGTGAGAATGTTAACAGAAATGACGGGGAACAACGAACAACTTGACAATAATTCAAGTACCATCACAAATGTTCCAAGTACTCCTACAATAGTAGTATCTCCTAAAGTAGCACATTTCCTCACTCGTGGAGGAACAAAGGAATGACTTCTGATATGCCCCAATGAGTTGAAACCAGCTATAGGTATGAAGTTTAATAATCTTGAAGAAGGCCTTGAGTTTTATAAAAGTTATGCATTCGCTGCTGGATTCAACACAAGAAAGTCTACAACTAAAAGACAAAGAAGAAGCAAAGAATTGAAATCACAATATATATTATGCAATAAAAAAGGATACAAAGAGAACAGAAAGGCTACTACTGAAAACGATTTAAATATCAGGGAAGGAGGAAGCAATGAAGATAAAGCTTCAATCAAAAGGAAAAGACTTGTTATCCGTGTTGGGTGTAAGGCACATATTGTCATAAAGCATTGTGATGATAACAAATTCTTAGTGTCACAATTTCATGAGGGACATACACATGCATTATATACACCCAGTTGCAATCTCTTCCAAAAAGAAGGCAGGAAAATGAACATGTTGCACAAAAAAATAATTGTGAATAACTCTAAGGTAACACTTTAAAAGTTTGTTATGTTTCATGTATAATAATTATTTGCTAATTTGTTTGAGAATTTATTATTGCGCATTGAATTATTTGTTCATTTATCAATCTGTTTTGTTCTTTAAATAGGTGAATATTGGTCCCGTTACAACTTTTCGAATAATGAAGGAAATTGTTGGAGGATATGATAACATTGGTGCATCTAACAAGATTTCAAAAATTTTCATCGAGACTTAAAAGCATACATATTCAAGGTGATGCTCAAATGTTTGTGGATAATTTTACAAACAAAAAGCTAATGTGGAGCGCTTTTTTCTTTGATTATGAGATGGATGAAGATTATTGCCTTTGTAGAACATTGTGGGCAGACACCCTTTGTAAAAAAAGTTATGCTCTATTTGGGGATATGATATCCTTTGATACCACTTACCAAACCAACATGTAATACATAATAATCACAATTCATTTTTTATGTTATAACCATGGCTTATTTCACAAATGAGAAATAAGTTATTAGCTCATTTAACAAATGAGTAGTAAATTATTTGATCATTTGTCAAATGAGCATTGAAATATTTGGTCAATATATGTATATGTATATGTATACAGGTACAATGGTGTTTAATTTGTATATTTGTAGATGATTTGTAGATGTATGCCAGCACTAAATTTAATCTGTATATGTATACAGGTACAATATGGTGTTTACTCCATTTACAGGGGTTGACCATCATAAGAGTTGCATTACTTTTGCTGCTGGTTTCATAGCAAAGGAAGATATTGTGTCATTTGAATGGCTATTTAGATAATTTCTCAAGGCAATGGGGGGGAATGAACCTAATTGTATGATCACAGATCAGGATCCAGCAATGAAAATTGTTGTTGCAAGTGTGTTTACGAAGACTGAACATCGTTTCTGTATGTGGCACATAATGAAAAAGTTACCTGATAAGGTGGAGAAATCAATCATGCAAGAGGAAACTGGTTTCCTAAAAAAATTATGTGCTTGTGTTTGGCATCTTGACATTGATCCAGCTGAGTTTGAAGAAAGGTGGAACAACATGATGGTTGAATACAACTTAGAAGAACATGAGTGGTTAGGTTATATGTAAAAGATAAGGGACAAGTGGATTCCGGCATATTTCAGAGATGTGTTCCTTGGAGGTATAATGCGTACAACTTCAAGATCTGAAAGTGAAAACAATTTTTTTTGCTCCTTTATCAATCCTCACGTGTCACTTGTTGAGTTTTACTTGAGATATGAAGCTGCAATTGATTCCCAAAGACACACTCAAGGTCAGAATGATAATGATTCAAAGCACAAATATCCTGAGTGCAAAACACCACTAGGGATAGAAAAGCATGCAATGCATTTATATACCAACTCCGTGTTTTATGAATTTCAATATGAGGTTGAAATTGCTTGTTTTTCTTATGGTGTTGATGAATTGAAGAAAGAAAATGGATTGGAAGTTGCAAAAGTAAGTGAAGGAAATCGGGCTAGAACATTTGATGTAGTGTTTAATCCAATTAACTTTGACACCACATGTTCTTGCAAGCTATTTTATAGACTGGGAATTGCATGTAGACATCTGATTTGGGTTTGGAAAGCAAAAAGGTTGGAAACCATTCCTGATCAGTATATGCTACACAGATGGACTACTTTGGCATTGAAGAAACCAGTTTTTGACTTGGGAGGAAACCTATTGGAGCAATGTGCTAATATAGTTGACAAGAAAAAGCTGTTAAATGATTTATGGTCAGAAATTCACAGTTGTGTAAGTTTGGCAGAAGGCAAAGATGAAGATATTCAAGACCTTTTGATAAATCTTCAAGGAATAAGAAAAGATTTGGAGGCTAAGAGGATTGCAAGAACTAATGAAACAACATCTGGAAGTACAAACAACAAAGAACAAGACCTTGAGCTATTGATTGGAGTTAGTGTGCCAAATGAGATAATTGTTAAACCTCCAAAAATTTCAAAGAATAAAGGAACTGGAGTTCATGTATCAAATGAAGAGAATTCAAAAAAGAAAGGGCCTGTGATTGATGAGTCAAATGTTGAAACAAGAGGTAGAAGTGCAAAAAGGCTGAAGGGAGAAAAAGAGAAGGCTATAGAACAAAACCAGAAAAAGAAGAGATTATGCAGAGGTTGTGGTGAATGGAGTCATCATGATATTAGAAATTGTCCAAAAAAAGTGTAATGATACTTTTATATAAATAAAAATTAATATTTTTATATAAATATAAGTTTAGCATTTTTGTGTTTTTAATTTTGTTGAAATGAGCAAATAGTTAATTGCTCATTTGTCAAATGAGTTAACATTTTTTAAATCATACATTAAATCATACCTGTTTTTTCTTTTCGACAATTTGTTTAACAGGTTTAACAATGGTTAAGTATGTTTCTTTGGGATTGAAAATTTATATGGCTTGCAAACAGAGCAAATAATTTGTTGCTCATTTGTCAAATGAGCAAATAATTTGTTCCTCATTTGGAAAATGAGCAAATAGTTTGTTGCTCATTTGGCAAATGAACAATTAAATTTTTGCTGATTTTGTCACATGATCAAATAGCTAAATGAAAATGAGAGTTCTATTTTTGTGTTTTTAATTTGTTGAAATGAGCAAATAGTTAATTGCTCATTTGTCAAATGAGTTAACATTTTTTAAATCATACCTGTTTTTTCTTTTGGACAGTTTGTTTAACAGGTTTAACAATGGTTGAGTATGTTTCTTTGTGATTGAAAATTTATATGGCTTGCAAACAGAGCAAATAATTTGTTGCTCATTTGTCAAATGAGCAAATAATTTGTTGCTCATTTGTCAAATGAGCAAATAGTTTGTTGCTCATTTGGCAAATGAGCAAATAGTTTGTTGCTCATTTGGCAAATGAACAATTAAATTTTTGCTGATTTTGTCACATGATCAAATAGCTAAATGAAAATCAAATAAATGAGCCAAAGCATATTTAATAAGGTCAATTTTAGAAAATTATCTCCAGTACATATACATACCAAAAGTTATACAATTGTCACATAACAATTGAACTTAAACTTCTACTGTTTTACAAAAAGTTATACCAAAAGTTAACAAAAGGTATACCAAAAGTTATAAAACTAACACTTCTACTGTTTTAAAAAATGACCAATTGAACTTCAGTCTAATTACATCATAACAATTGAACTTCAGTCTTGAATCAATTTGAATGCTGCTGGATTGCTGCCCCTGCCTTTTGGTATGACTTCATTTTTCAGCCTGTTATCTCTTTAGGACAGTTTGTTTGACAGGTTCAACAATATTTACTTCACTTGAAATAATTGACAGAGTATACTTCAAACGAAGTTTTTCAATGATTATGTGCTGCAAAAAAAAAAATGAAACAATAATTCAGGGTAAGTATAGGTTAAGTAATTGCTTAATGCATGCATATGAGAGGAACGTAGCCTGAATGATAGGTTAATGGAAACTTCTACTGTTTGACAGGTAAGTATAGGTTAAGTTGCAACAAGCATGAAATGTAAAAGACTTACATTATTTTTCTTTAAACCTGAATTCCACTTTTGCATACCCATATAAGTTTCCATATGCCTCATCATTGCAACACCGCAATGCAAATGAGCATCATCAGAAGACTTCCAAGGTACATCAATCACTACAGATTCCGTGGACTTGATTTGTTTTGATAAAACAAGACTTTGTATTGTTCCTTCACCATCCATGACATATGAAAATGCACTTTTCTGAAAATAAACAAATAAATTAAAATAAGAACAAAACCAGGCAGAACAAATATAAACAGAACAAAATCTTGAGCCATACCAGATTTTTAAGAAATTTCTTGTTTTCTTTAGAACCATCTTTGTAATCAATAACCTCTATTGTACCACGCTCTATGGTGGTGTTAAAACATACCAAATAAAAATGACCACTTTCATATACCGGGAAAAAGTAAAGGTCAATATCTTTGTTTGAGATGAATGTTCTGCTAAATTCGAACTTCACAACATCATAGAACATCTTATTCCTTTCTCGAGCACTATCGTTTTCATAATGAAAAAGGCAATCCTAAAAAATACAAAAATAAGATGAATATTAATGAAAAAAGTAAATAACAATTGAACAAAGTGATGTGAAATCAAGAGATATATGTCTTTGAACAAAGTGATGAATATTAATGAAGGTGTACTCAAGAGATATTTTATTTGTCAAATGAGCATTGTGTTATTTGCTCATTTGACAAATGAGCATTCAATTATTTAGTCATTTGGCAAAAAATCAAGGAATTGTTTGCTTATTTCACAAATAAGCATTGAGTTCCTTGATTTCAGTTCTAGTTTTAGATTCTGAAAATATTTTGTGTCTGTGTCTGTGTGTGTGTGTGTGTCTGTGTGTGTGAGAGTGAGTGTAAGAGTTATGTTGTAAGGAGTAATTAGTATGGTTAAAAAAATGATGATGGTGATGATGGTGGTGATGGAAGGGTGCAGGGGACAGGGGCTGCAGTAAATATAATGAGCAAAATAAACTTAAAATGAGCAAATGACTATTATTGTTTAGCAATTATTGTTTTTTGCTCATTTCAACTTGCCATGGTCTGTATTTTGATGTGCTATATGGTTGCCCTTCTCTCTTTGAACTTAATGTCATGGAGCATTGGAGCTGGTATTGTGCTTCCTAAATACTTATTTGATCATTTATCAAATGAGCATTGAGTTATTTGCTCATTTGACAAATGAGCATTCAATTATTTGCTGATTTGACAAATGAGCATTCAATTATTTGCTCATTTGGCAAAAATTCAAGGAATTGTTTGCTTATTTGCTCATTTATTGTTTGCTCATTGTTCAAATGAGCAAATAATTAGTTACTCATTTGTCAAGTGAGCAAATACTTAGTTGCTCATTTTGTCAAATGAGCATATAGTTTGTTGCTCATTTGTCAAATGTTTAATTTTTGCAGATACAAAACATGTACATTCAAATATAAAAATTTATATGAAATGAGCAAAGTGAACATGAAAAAAATAAAACAAAATAACATGAATGCATTGAACTTACAGCTGCATTACATCTGAAAAAGAAACGTCCACTAGAATTGACATCTCTGTATTGCTCTTGATAATTCAGAACAGCGGACCATGCATTAATGACATCAGCATGAATTTTTTCTTGATTTTTTAACATTTCTAATTGAAAAAGCATCACTTCACTTTTAGGATCATCCTTCAATAAAAACACTACATCACTACATATAAGATTTAGGTAAGTTAAAATAATTTCAATCAAAGATATGTAAAGTGAGAAAGAAAATTAAGGTCAATTGCCAATTTTAGAACTGAAAAACTGAATAAATACTTACAAACGATTTTTTTTCTCAGAAAAAACTAAATCCAAAACACCTTTCTGAACTGCTGTTAATGGTGTATAAATGTTGATAACCCGAGACTTAAAAGGAGATCTTATTTGCAATGATGGTTGCACTATACGCTTTTTCTTTTGAATAGAACTCTCATTTTCAGCATCTCCTTTTCTCTTAAGTGCAACTGGATCATCTTGAGCATGCAAAGCATCAGCAACATCAACAACAATTGATGTAGAAACACCAACATCAGCAACAACAGGACCAACTACAAGAGCTACAATAGGAGCAACATCAGCAATGCTAGGGGACTTCTCCTGAGATTCAGATTCTTGAGAAAAGATGCCTAGGCTGAATGAAGAAGTACCACCTCCTTTGGCTACTGAACTCTTAGACTATATCTTCTAATTGACTCTCCAAGTTTTTTAACCACATGTTCAGCAGCCCTAGGAGCTTCAGAATCTGATATACCACTGGCTATTTGAACACACTCAGCAGCAATCCTAGAAACATCTATTGGTTGTGATTCTTTCTGTTGATCAACCCTAGCATCATTTCTTGATATTTTTGAAAACCTATCCCATGCTTCGATTACAGCAGCATCTTGCCAATACTGCTCATCTTGGCTAATCGAGAGAGGAATATCTTCCGTCATAGCTCTTGAGCTCATCCTATGCTCATCACAGATGCTCATTGCATCTTCCTTCAACTTTTGAATTTTTTCATTGTTCGGAAAATATTTGAAAGCAGCTTCGTGTTTTTGACTAAAATCCATATATGCCAGCACTAGATTTGTAGATGCTGCTGCAAGCTCCATAAGACATTTTTTGTAAAAAAAAAGAATAAAAAAAATTACATAATAAGATGAATATAAAAGAAATGAGCAAAGAAAATATGAAATGAGCAAGGTGGATGTGAAATGAGAAAAGTAATATAAACTACATATGAGCACCGAAGGTTTTGTTCCTTTGATATATAAATACCTTCTTTGGATCTTGTTCAGTTTCTTCATTTTTTGTAGAAATTGGATCAGGTTCTTCCTAAAATCAAGCAAAAAAAGATTTAGAAAATTTAATAAGACAAACCTAGTTTGACTAATAACCAGTGACAGTAGCAAGGAAAGTAAAATTTATTAGTCTGAGGGGTAATCATAGTTTGCATAAGTTTCTATTCTTGATCTTAATTACATTTTGTATTTTAGCATGTACTTGTGTCCCATTCTGCCTTTAGAGTGGTGTAGTTGTATGTTAGGCTAGCCATGGAATGTGAGACTTTATAAACAGACTTCGACATGCAACAGTTTAGTAACTCAACATTCAACTCCAGTCAATGTGCTACTGCAGTCAAGGATTGGTGTTGACAAATTCTAAGTTGTTGTAGTTGTAGTTGTAATTGCATAATCTGTAGTCTAGCAATGTCATGCATAAACTGTAGTTGTAATATGTAGTCTAGTGTAATGCATAATCTTTAGGAAATAATAAAATTTTAATTTCCTCATTTGACAAATAAGCTTATACCCACAATTACATATATACTACACCTTACCTACTATGCTTGCATGGTAATTAGCCAATTAGGACTAAATTCTTGGCATGCTTACATATAGTACTAACCTGTTCTCTAACCTGTTTTATAGAAATGGTTGAAAACATAATTTGCTTCCTTCTAATAATGTCAATATTGTGGCTGAAATGGATGTGTTGTTGTTGTTGTGTAAAATAAAAGCTTTGGCTGGGAAATACCAGTTTTAATTTTATAAGTTGCTCATTTCTGAAATGAGCAAAATTATTTGCTCATTTCAAAAACAAACAAGTAATTGCTTGCTTATTAGCAAATGAAAAAAAATTAAATTTCAGTACATAAGATTACCTTATTCACACGTAATTGAACTTTCATTTCAGAAGAATCGACTTTTTCCTATAAAAAAAAAATTAAAAATGAAATTACTTCCAATCCCATGGTTGAAGAACCAGCATCAACCTTTTTTCCCCGAATAGTTCCAAACCTTCCTTTAAATACTTCCAATTTTTCACGGGTTGACAACATAGCTGTTGTCCACCCTTTGAGGATTGGAATTTCACGGGCAGCTCGTACTTCTTCAAGTACAAATTTATCTACATAGAAAAACTACAAACAAGAATATAAAAAAATTAAAAAATTAAAAATCAACAAATAAATAAGAAATACTACTTTAAAAATAAACAATAATTATAGTATTACCATAAGAAACAACAACGACCCGGGAAAAGAACGAGTTGGAAGTTGTTCCCGGAATAGCTTTCCCTTCACTAGACAGTCAAGAATATACATAGACCAATTCAGATCCTTAATTTTATCAACATCAGACAAAAATGTAAGAATATCAGAATTGATATTCACATTTTGTTTACCTGACAAAAAAAATATGACCAAAAAGAGTAATGAGCAACAGAAATTGAAATGAGCAAAATAAACAGAGCAAACAGTTGGAATGTTGCTGTCATGGGAAAATACATATGGGACATTGCAAACATGAATGATAGCTTGTGGTTGAGATTGGTTAATCATCACTATATTAAAGGCAGAAGTTGGAAAAAAGTTGTTGAAAAATGGGCAAATAATTATTTGCTCATTTGACAAATGAGCATCGTATTGTTTGTGATATACTATGATCCCTATGAGATAGACAGTGATATTCTTTCATCCTAGAAGCTAGACATGAATTAATTCCATCAAATATAAACAACCGCCCAACCCAAGTAAACAGTTTGACTAACAACCAGACAGTAACAACTAATAACCAACAACCAGACAGTAGCAAACAGAGCAATCAGTTTGCTTTGCAAATGATCAAAACTAGACAGTAAGTTGTCGGCTGATTGAGGGTAGCACCATAGAGAAAAGTTTAGAACAGAGCAAACATGAGCAAAATAAGGTAGACATCAATTAAATGAGGCAGACATAGACATCAATTAAATAAGCAAACATGAGGAAAAATGAGGAAACATAAGTAAAAATGAGCAAACATAAATTGAAAATGAGAAATGAGAAACATAAACATAAACAAAATGAACAAACAGAAATTTAAATGGGAAATGAGCAAACAGTAGACCAGAGCAAACAGTTTGCTTTGCAAATGATCAAAACTAGACAGTAAGTTGTCGGCTGATTGAGGGTAGCAGCCTAGAGAAGAGTTTAGAACAGAGCAAACATGAGCAAAATAAGGTAGACATCAATTAAATGAGGCTGACGTAGACATCAATTAAATAAGCAAACATGAGCAAAAATGAGGAAACAAAGTAAAAATGAGCAAACATAAATTGAAAATGAGAAATGAGAAACGTAAACATAAACAAAATGAACAAACAGAAATTTAAATGGGAAATGAGCAAAATAAAAATAAAAGTTTACCATTCATCAAAGTAGATACACAGAGAACTACGAAG